>NC_043754.1:491928-819428 GCF_902148845.1 Salarias fasciatus
TTTTACTACATTTCTACTCTGCTTGTTTATAATAAAGTCATTTAAAAAACAGAATGATGTTAGAGACGCGCGCCACCACACTCCTAAAGCCTCAGCCTCAGCACTGCCCCCTGCGGTGGCTGCTGGTACTGCAGCTCCTCCTCTGCAGACTGAAATGTGGATGAAGTGAGACAGGTCTGGATTCATCAGTACATGAGGTTTCAGGATGTGATGCAGACTTTCCAGAAAGACACATTCCTCCTCATACTGTGAGATAACTCATCTGATCTGGTCTTTTATTCTTTCCTCTGTTGTGTTTCTGCTGAAGCCCCAAAAGGACATCCTGTATGTCTACTCATTTTCATTGAAACAGAAATGAAATGATGAAGATGAATTCAGAGCTGCTGTTGAATTACCTGCTGGAGGGAAACTGTGACACTCAGAATGATCCTGACATGAACGAACAGCTGAACCGTGCAGTGACCTTTGACCTCTGTGCAAACCTATGAAACTTTCAACAGGTTTCCAGATCTGTTCAGATATGAAGAACCGTGATCCAGAGAGGAGCTTATCAAGTCTCTCTCATTCTTTTGATCTGCACGGCGTTACCCAGAACTTCACATTGTTTTATTTCACTCAAGTGAAACATGACGTTTAACGGGCGAACGTCACCTGATGGGAGAGCACGGAGGATTTATTTAAATTTCACAAAAAAGACAACATCTCCCACTCAGGCTGTTTCAGGGCTGCTGCTCATTTCTCATGGAGATCAATATTAAATATAGAGCCTGGTGTCATTTTCCAGATGTTTTTATTGAAATCCATTCATACTCAGAGCTGCAGGCTGCGTCCGTCATCCACGTCTGCTCGGCGGCTCGGCCTCCTAATGGGAGTTCGCGCTTCGAGGGCATTCATGCATCCGATAGGCACACATATAGAAGATACCTGAGGACACACAGAGGTTTGGACAAGCTGAGCGAGCGTGCACGTGTCGTCCAGGCGAGACGTTCAGGGTTCGATCGGCGGCCCGCCGGTCCAGAACGGACTCGGCTGGACGTTAAACCGGCTCGCGGTACGAGCATCCGTGCCATCAGGCTCGTTTCTGCAGAAGGTCTGTTGTGTTTAATGGCGTCATGGAGATGAGAGTGAAAAGGAACAAATGGATGAAACGGCCTTGTTGTGTTTCAGCTTTGATCGTTTTCCGCCTCGGAGACGGTCGTTCTCTCAGCCTTCAGTCACGAACATCACTTACTGACAATGTGGGTCGTCCCTGCTGCAGGTAACTCAGTCTGCTGGAAAAAAACTAAACTAAAAAAAACAACAACCCAGTCTGCTCTAAAAAAAAAAAAACTCAGTCTGCTCTTAAACAACAACAAAACGACCCAGTTTTCTCCAAAAAAAAAACCTGTCTGCTGTGAAGAAAACAAAACAAAAAAAATGGTCTGAAGCAAAAAAAAAAATAAAAAATGCAGTCTGCTCGAAAAAACAAAACAAAAGTGAAACAAACACAAAACTCAGTCTGCTCTGAAAAAAAAAGTAAAATAAAGAAAAAAACCTGTCTGCTCTCAAAAACGAACAAAAAGCCCAGAACCCAGACCAAGCTTCATGAAGCTTCATGAACCACTGTCTTTATTTTTTGAAGCCACTAGAGGGCACTCTTGGTTCTTAGATAGAGACTGAAGGACTGGCAATGATGTGTGCTCTCAAAACATTTCTTGAGCAGATAGCGCCATCTAGTGGCTTCAAAAAAAAGACAGTGGTTTATGAAGGTTCATGAAGCTCAATCTGCTCATCACTAAATAAAACTCCTTCCGCTCTCCCGCTGTGTCACTCTAATCCTCCACCTGCAAACATAAAACTGAACAACGCCCCCCTGGAGAGGAACATGGTTTAAAAGACTGAAATCAGAAGCAGAAACAGGTTTACTGCCAAGAACAGCAGCTGATAAGAGGAATTTGTTTTGGTGCAAACATAGAAATGAAGGAACAGATTTAAAAAAAGGGCATAAAGTGTAACTTATAAATAGAAGGAATCAAGAGACAAACAAATAACAACAAATAGCAATACATGATTATTTTATCCAATCACAGCTCCTTGTTAAAGATCTTCCAGCTGCTACTTTTTTAATTTTTTCACAAAAACAGTTTTTTCAAAAAGTTTTCAATATTGTTTAAGAAATAAAAATTTATATTTTTTGTTCTCGTGTTTATGAATCATCAGCAGTTGGAGCTTCAATATAAAGACTGGTCAGATATTTGAATTTGAATGAGAGGAATTTGGTTTTTGCTTTTCATCTTTAGAATTTAAGAAATCTTCAATTTTTAAAGAGTCCCCCACCGTCCGACCAGCTGCAGGGTGGGTTACCTGAAAAGAAGGTGAGCACCACCGACACCCAACCGATGATATACCCAGGAGAACCTCCAGTTCCCGTAGCGCTTCCCGTAGTAGTTAATGGTGACTCCTGTGTAGACGGCCATGGCCAGAAACACTAAAAAGCCTGTGCAGGGAGAAGGAACACATGTTCACATATTCATCCTGAAGAGGCCCAGAATTCCTTTGTTTCAGTCAGTTTCATCATTAATACCGTATCGGCCCGAATATAAGACGATATTTTTCTCCAGGAATGGTTTTCTCTAAAACGGGGTGGAGCTCTGATGGAGGACTGGATGGAGCCAGAGTCCCGGGGAGCTGGACTGCCTCTGCTCCATGCAGTGGCTCCGCCCCCCGTTAGGGGGAGCTAGTGAGCTGGACAGAGAGTCAGCCTGCAGCAGTGAGAGAAGACGTTTTTCTAAGGTTCATTTCAAACAGCATCAAGAATATCAGCCTGTCAGTACTCGAGTATACTTAGTTGATGTTCAGGATGGAGGTGGAACTGATACTTGTGAGTTTGTCAGTTTGTTTTGAAGTTTCAACGCAGATGCTAATTCCGTTAGCATGTCAATGGCGTTTCCATTAATAGTTAGCATTGAGCTAGCGGCTTTGATTTTAAATACTGGCTGGTTTAGTTTTCAGACAGTGATGTATGCTGTGATCCATCTTGTGTGTTTGTTCACTTCTGTGTTTATCTGGTTGGTTTCAGTTTTACAGCCTTCAGGAGAAAGTAATAAAAGCTCAGAGCAGCTGAAACCTGCTGCTTTCTCTCTGAAGAACTGTTCTCTACAGGCCAGACTGAACCCAGCATCCAGGAGGCTGAGTTATTCATGTTCATCAAGCTGAACAGGACTGGAGTTTGATGGTTATAAGTTTTACATCATTATGCAGTTATTGAACCTTTGAGGTTCTTAATTGTTGCTTATTTTGAGAAACAGAATATATTTTTTATTTAATACTGCAGTAATATTTGTTTTTATCTTAAATCACGTGAAATATTATCTCTGTTGGGAGTTTTTGAGTTTAGAATAATTGCACAGTAAAAAGTTCTTTTATGAGTAACCTTATTGTCTTCAACATATTTTTATTTTCACAAAATGACATTTGAAAAATAGGGGTCGTCCTAAAATCAGTCGTACTATATTCGGGCCGATACGGTACTAATGAGAAAAAAGCATTCAGCGAAAACAGGCTAAACGAAGCTGAAGAGAGCTCAGAGAAAACCACGAGGGCGCGTTCAGCGTCTACATTTCAGTCACTTCAGGTCAAAGAGTCACACACAGCAGGCGGATGCGAGCGGTACTTACATGAGATGAAAATAAAATGCCTGCAGCAAAGGTTTTATCAAACCTGTCGAAGGACGAGTAATGGATGAAGGCCATGATGCCGATGATGATGCCAATGAAGCAGGCCAGTAGAGAGAGGATCATGAGGGCCCGGGTGGCATCCAGGTGGGCTGTGGGAGGGGTCAGAGGTCAGAGGTCAGCCTGCTGGAGGACTTCATGAGCTGAGGTTTCCTGTCAGGTTTTCGATGGTCCTCCAGAAAAGCGTCTGGTGGGTGTTTGTCTCATGGATCCAGCAGCACATTCAGAACGTTTCACCAGCTTCACTGCTTTAAAGCGTCTGGCAGCTGAAACGAGGTCAACCTGCTGCAACGTTTGCTTTTATCACATTTAAAGTCCAGAATATCCTCCCAGCGGATCGACTGGACTTTAAAACCTGTTAAATACATGAGAGCACTGGAGAGATCCATCATGTCTATCTTATTTACTGTTTTGACTTGTATTTATTTACTTGTTTATTTATTTATTACCTCCGCCAGGAGGTCATGGAATCACGTCGGTTTGTTGGTTTGTTAGCAACATTATGGAAAAGTAATGGACGGATTGCAATGAAACTTAGTGGACAGGTGGGTCTGGGCTCACTTAGAATCCATTAAATTTTGGTGAAGATCCGGATCACTGTCTGGATCCAGGAATGTTTTAAAGGATTCTTTATCATTGAGAGATAGGGAGTCTTTCACATAGCCGGGCAGCCCGCCGACGAGGCGTGCGGCGTGCGGCGCTGCTTGGTGACTGATTTGATCTGTGGAGGAGGTCTGCGCTCTCCGAGTGCCACATTCTAGTTAATTCATTGATTCATTTTTAATCGTCCATAGTTTTGCTTTTCACTCCCAACTGGACAAAGATGTGCTTAATCTTTTACTGAACAACATTAAATGAATAATAATTAGAGTTTTAATGAGGACAAAAACAAAACCTTTTGACCATAAATCAGATGAACATGCAGGTAAAGTTAATTTCTTCAGACATTTAAAGCCGAACAAAGCAAATCCGTTTTGTCTAGGGTTCAAATGTGATTTTAATGACTTCAGTAACTTATCAAACCGAGGATGAATGTACGTTTAAACTAATGTTGAAGAAACGGTTCTGTTCGAACGGCTGACCCAGATCTTCTTCTTTCCTCAACACACACTGCATCTCCTGCTTCTTCTGAGTCGTTCTGTATTTTCTGTGTGCTGGATTTTACCCGGCTGATGTATGATGAACACAGACTCTGGAAGCGGATTAATGTCGTTAACGATGACTGCAGTAAATGCAGGCGAACCTCAGGACTCACTCCTGAGTTTTCGTGTCCTTCTGCACACACAACCGGACTGAAGCATCGTGGAGTGAAAGCGTGTGTGTGTGTGTGTGTGTGTGTGTGTGTGTGTGTGTGTTGTGGGCATTGTGTGTGTGTGTTGTGTGCATTGTGTGTGTGTGTGCTCACCGATGCTGTCGCTGTGTGGGAAGCATTTCCCCGGCATGCAGTAGCGCCACAGGCCCTGGTGCATGTAGTTACTGGACTGCCGGTACTGCATCCAGTAATCTGTTGCTGTGGAAACGATCAGGAGGATGTTCCCCACGCCTGCACAGAACAAGCCTCCGCCCATGAAGCTGTACATCCTGCACCTGCACGCACACCACCACACACACACACACACACACCACACACACCCACACACACACACACACACACACACACACACACAAAGAGGAACACGGGTCACTTGGTTTCAGTGGTTCAAGGTGATGCTACACACACACACACACACACACACACACACACTCCAGACAGGGGAGGTCTAAGTGGCAGTAATTGCACCATAATGAACATATTATTTCTACCAGTTTGAGTCTGTATGTTTCTGAGAGTGTGTGTGTGTTTGTGTGGTGTGTGTGGTTTGTGTGTGCATGGCTTTGTTCTCCTGGATCAGTCCCAGAAGATGAGCTTTACATACTGCCAGCACACACACACACACACACACACACACACCACACACACACCCACACCACACACACACACCCAGATCCCGTCCGGTGAAGCTTTGATACTCGATACTTGATGCGCTGCTCATTGTTCCACCTGGATGCAATATCCTCAACATCCTACGTCCAGCCTCTTTCTGCTGGAGGGCCGTCACGCATCTCTTTTTTTTGGCGGGGGGGTGGAGCGGGGGGGGGGGGGGGTGGAGCGGGGGGGTTATGGAAAGATATATCTTGTTACATCTGAAACCTGAGCGGGATGCTCGCTGAAGAGCTCGGTGTATTCGGTGAAGAGCCGGCTCCTTGGGCTGGATCACATTTCCTCCTGAGAGCCTCCACTCCGGCGCGCTCCAGCAGCTGGCGCCGTCTCCACCAAAACACTCCGCAAATCTATTCCCACCGCAGCATGCCGCTAATGAAAATGTCCCACAATGCCACTGTGATGCGGCCTTCAGGAGTCCGTGGTCATCTGATTTAAGAACGGTGTGTGTTTCCTGGACGGAGCCGTCGGAGCGCGAGGCTCAGCTCACCTCCACCACAGAAGAAGAAGTTCTCTCTCTCTTTTTTCACCCTATTTTACAAGTTGTGTTCAGTAATTATGGTACAATTTACGTTCCTCATCTCCACTCGTCCTCCTGGCTCCGCCGGAGGGAGCGCCGCTCTCCAGGAGTCGGGTTTTAATGTATTTTCCTTCAAACTGCGGCGGCGCATCAGCAGTTCATTTCCCCTAATGGCTGCGGAGTGAATCCGTTTGTCCCTGGAACTTATGAGACTGTTATATGTAAAGACATTTCTAAAGATAATAAAAGGGAATCGAAAGCTGCCGTGTACGTTTTCCAATGTGCGACGACTACTAATCCCCGCAGCCTGCCCCCGGCGGAGCCCTGGGAGCCGGCGTTTCTCCACAGGAGGGGGGACAACAGGAAGCAAACAGTCGCGTCTCTTACCTCAGTCCACCGCTTTACGGAGACGCTGATGAAGACGGCCGTCCGGAGAAAACGCCAGCAGACCACAGAATGCAGGACAGGCGACTGACCCGGCCTGCTCTGGGCTGACTGGGGCCAACTGGAGCTCCGGGCAACACAATGCTGAGACAAAGGCGCACGCCGCGCGCCGGCCAATCGCCAGCCAGCAGTTTTGTGGTTTGGGAATCTGCTGAAAAAACAGAAACGAGCTGAAGTGATCCTGATGACTGGATGGTTTTGATTGAAAGTGAAGGGCTGAACTGGCTTTACGAGGGACGGGCCGCGGCGGCGGCGGCGCGCTGCTCATGTCCCCGGGACGCCACATAAAACATTCACACGTTTTACTGAATTTATGTCACATTTAACTGATCGATCATCCAAAATCACTGGATGTGAGCTGCACCAGAGTCCGTCAGCGGTAAACGATGGCTGTTGAATTCGCCAGACCAGCCGCGACCAAACGCACTTCTCCAACACTTTACAAAGACGCGGTTTGGTCTGGGTCACAGCGCCTGTTCTCAGTTTCTCACAATTTTTTGATTTGTGTATGAAGGCAGCTCATTGGCTGAGCGGCGGCCAATGCGAGCCCCCGTGCGTGACGTGCAATAACATGCGGCGGACCCGAGAATGTCAACAAACGAGAGGCGCTGTCGTCAGGCGGCGCGGCGCTGCACGCAGCATTTGGAAATTTAAACTAAATTAACTTAATTAAACTTAAATTGTTCAAAACTGTAGAAAGAGCAGACGCAAAAACACGATCGCCGTATTCCGCCATGTTGGATGTTATGACCTGGGGAGTTCGAATGAATGAATGAAGTTTATTGAATACATGCTTCCGTATTGGTACAGCCACTCTGTTCCACAAGTTCCAAAAGTTCCGTCTGCTCAGTGTGACGCGTGAGAGAGGCCGTGCTGTGATTGGTCCGCCGCCTTACGGGACGGTAAATCATTGGCCAGCGCTCCGGGTCCGGTCCCTTCGGCATGCAAGCAGCATGTGACGGACGTGGAAGGACCTGGCTGGTCAGGCTAGCCAGCCGAGCCGTCAGGAGTGGCGGCGTCAGAAAGAGCAGGCCAGGCAGCAGCATTGGAAAACACCTCACCCCACACGAGTCCACGTTTTCCATCTGCCGCTAACAGCATCAACAAGTATTCAGTTTATTCTGAAAGGGCGGCGCCCGTCGCCACGGTACTGGGTTTCCTCCATCGGAAGGCGTTCTCGGTGGAACGCTGCAGGAGGCCGGCGGTTCCATCAGGACGAGTTCCTGCTCAGCATGCGGGACTTCCACCAGCAGCTCCAGCTACAGCAAGACCTCTGGAAAAACCAAGCCTGCAGAGTCCTGCAGCGTCTGGATCAGGAGGAGCGAGGAAGGACGGGGCGGCGCTCATGGCTGAAGGAGAGAGCGAGCTCAGCAGGGGGTCCAGAGCCATCAGCTGACCGAACCGACTGGCTGAAACCGACGGCTTGGAGGAAATCTCACGCTGGTCCAGGGCATGAAGTGGTCACGGTGCACGACTCCATGGAGGGTAGCTACTAGCTAACACCGGAATCAGGAAGTGCTCAGACCTTTTAGCGCCACTGACGTCTGAATCAGCCCGCTGAAGAAAAGCAGCACTGGCTGAGAGATAAAGTCATCCAGGATCCAGGAAGGCGTCTGTAGAGAGCGCAGTGACGAGGACTGCTGTGGGGAGGGAGGGCCAGATGAAGCTTCGTGAAGCTTCATGAAGCTTCATGAGGGTTCATGACGCTTCACGAAGCTTCATCACTGGAGAGGAAATCTCCTCTTGTCTCCTCAATGAGCTGAACTTTAATCAACCGTAAAACTTCACTTCCATAACTTCTGCCTTTAACAGACTCAACAGAGATTTAAAGAACAAACATGAAAAGAAAAAGTCAAACTACTGAGAGGTCTTCTAAAAAAGCAGAAAATCCAGTTCTGTTAAAACTAATCAGTCTCTGATTCAACCTTTAATCATCAGGCTGAGGAAACTAGCAGAACATTTCATCAACACACGTTTTAACAAACAGAGTTTTCATTAAAGACACAGGAAATCAAAGTAAAGCTCCTGGAACGGATTAAGAAAAGCTCGTTTTATGTGGACGATTGGAGAATCCTCCCTGAATCCGTCACGACCACCTCTGGACAACGGAGGAAACATTTCTTCAGCGACAGAATTCAGACACAAACTCCAAATAAATTCAACCAGAAGTGAAATTTAAAAGGAATCAAGTATCCAAAGGTAACTTTATTTCTGATGACCTTCTGCTGACCCTCTGTGTGTGTTCATTTCGGTTTGTGTGTTTCAGTCTTGCCAGGAGTTCTGTTCAGTTCTTCTTCTATGGTGTAAAATATTGCATGTCAACCTGCGTTACAGGGAATGTATCGCCGACTACTGGCAGGGAGAGGAATACACCTTCAGGATTTCGTTTTTCTTTTTTTTTAATCTGTATCTTTCCCTGGAAAAACCTGCGACCCACTGAAAACAGGCCCACGACCACCGGTTTGAGAAACAACAGCTTTACACCCTGAGAGTGCGTCCTGCTGCCTGGAGACATCAGTCAGTCATTCAAACCGCTCTGCATGGGTTTTCTGCTGAAAGCTGCAAGTAACGTTAAACTGTGGCTGTAACGACTGGCTTTGACTGGTTTCCTCACGAGGAGTTATAATCAGCTGCGGAAACAGAAACCGCCGTCAGGTTCAAGTCCTTCCACTAAGTAAATGAGGATTCTTGTATGTCTTGTGGATACCCAACAAACACGTTCCTCATCCTGTGCTTGAAATTGCTGGAAGATTCAGTGCGAGCGCCGCCGCCGCCGCCGGGGAGCTGCGGGAGCTAAATGGCGCCGGCGGACGTTTGAAGGAGCGGCGCTCACACACCTTCGTTGATCCGGCGGCCGGCCGACATCCTGACCATCATCTGGCTGGATGTGCTGCTGTTGTGCCTCTTTCCCATTTCTCCCCCTCAGCTGTGACAACACACACAACACCCACACACACACACACCACACACACACACACACACACACACACCACACAAGCCTGCCAAAGATGAAAGGAGAAGAGTAGCTCCATTACCTGCATTACAGCAAGTTGCTCAGACCAATTGACAACACAAAATGCCCAGAAAAAGCATTTTTCTCCCCCGATTTGAGTGCTCTACTTACATCTAACTTCATTTTCTATAGACCACAGCCTATTTTCTTCCATCTGGAGTGTGGCCGCCAGGAGGGCATTTGATATCCTCCCATGCACCATCAAAAGTGGACAATATGCTTCTGTGACAGAAGAGCAAATCCATGTTTTCTTGAATCCAATTCCAGCTTTCACAGATTAATTTTGTTATGAAAGTCTGCAATTTGTGTGGCATCATGGGAGGGTGGTTCTGGGTAAGGAGTGGACGTGGTGACAGTAATTACAAAGAATGTGGCCGATCGCAGCGTCGTTGGAGCCAAAAACCACTTCGTTTACGGTCTAAAATGCTGCAGCAGGCTGCCTGGGTCCGGTTCCCCAGCACCCCGAGTCCGTCCGTCCGTCCGTCCGTCCGTCCGTCCGTCCGTCCGTCCGTCCGTCCGTCTGTCCGTCTGCCCTCAGCTGCCCCACAACTTCATATCATGATGTGAAATTAAGGTTCAGAGTTACAGGATGTGGTCCAGGATGGATCTGATCCCTGCTCACTGGCCAGGACCACCAGACCTCACAGAACAAAGAGAAGCAGAACCGGTCACTTTCTGGACCGGAGAGGCAGAGCTGGAGACGGCTGACGGCCGGGGCTGTGCCAGTGGGGGGGGGAGTGGGCGTGGCAACCAAAACCTGGTTTCAGACGGTCTGTAGGCCGTCAGCAGGTCCGTAGACCTTCAGAAGGTCTGCAGACCTTCTGGAAGGGGGTCTGCAGACCTTCAGATGACCTCCGGAGGGCGCCACTGTTCAGAAAACCGCTGCTCTTGTCGTTGGTCTGAAGAGTCGAGGTTGTGAGAAAGTAGCTTCATTGAACCTGGTTTACTTTCATTTTGTCACATCGCCGTCTCTATTTGAATTTTTCTGGAAATGTGGACCAGACATTCAATTTCTATCTTTATTTTGTACAAAAAAAATTTCAGAAGTAAGTGATGTAAAATCCACAGGCCACACATCACTGCCCAGGGAAATATGATTTAATGATGCATCCAATACTTTTGCCTTTCAGCAATTAACATTTATATTATTATTATTATTATTTATTTTTGTTTATTGTATATTATTATTAGTATATAGTATTATTATTGTTATTATTATGTTATTGAGACAAATTGAGGTTTTAAATTGTGCAGCAGACGCTGGAGGAGACTCGGGTGTTACTGAATAATCTTACCATTCAGTTTTTCTTTACCTGAAATGGAATATTTGAACCTTCAACTGTCAATAAAAAAGTCTTCCTACTGTCTGACGAAATGTAAAATAAGAAAAAGGTCCAATTAAAAAAGGAGAGTATTATGTGGCTGCAGGAGTCTGAAATATCGGAGATACAAGTGTTTTCCTGCGTTTTGGAATTGAATTTTGTCTTCTGGTTTCAGAAGAAGCCAGGAGTGTTTTGACTTGTTGTGTTTCCATCGTCCAGCTGCAGCATCGCCTCCTGGTCTCCGTCCAGACGGACGAGGCTCAGTCTGAATGTCCCTCAGCTGAAGGACGTCTGGAGGGAAACTTACAGCGCAGATCTCAGCATTCTGAGTTTATTTCATGTTTTTAAATTCTACGGTCCTCAGATGTTTTTGGGTTCTCTCCTGTTCGGATCTTTGAACTAACGACCTCCGATGAAGCGAACGGTTGTTCCTTCAGATTGATCGTACTGACGAGACATTTCTTTTTGATTTTTATAGACGATTTGTGTGAAGTTTCCGGAACATAAAGCCACATGTGGACACTCGGGCTCACATGTGAGCGGCGCCGTGGCCCGAGGCTCCGGCGGCGGCGCGTCACTCTTTGTTCTGCAGAATAAAAAGGAAATCCACCGGTCTGACACACACACAAGCAAAAGTTTCCAGTGTGGGCCAACTTGTATGGACTTTAAAGCACCCTGCTGTCACTCCTGATTAGCCGTAACGACGGGCCCATTTTGACACTTCAGAATCAAGTCCCGGCAAATAGCCCTGGGAAGAGGAGCCACATGCTACGAGATGGCTTTTCCCTGATATAATTTGTGGCTGCAAATTACCAAAACAGAGGCAAAATAATGTGTAAAGTCAGTTTGTGAGGGAGAAAATGGAAAAATTTAGGGCTGTGTGCCACTCTAATGGATATCCTTGTGGCTGGGAGAAAATGGGACTCAATAATGTGTCCTTAATGTCTGGCAGCGCTGTTTCAGGGAACGTATCAGAAGAAATGTCCCCTGCCATTTCTGCAAGCAATCACTTAATGGGACGGGCAAATCTCAACAAAATGGATGCACTGATCTATTCCTGGGCCTGGCAGATGGAGCGAGTGTGCAGCTCCTGCAAGACAAAAAAGGAAAAAGGTAGAAGGCGAAGAAAAGAGCAGGCTGCAAACAAGCAGAGATAAAAACAAGCCTTTCACCGTTCATTCAGCCGCGCCGCTCGCCTGCCATGTTTGTGTGCGGCTTAAGTGCAGACGCTGACAGGAATTTCAATTATTTCATTAGGGGCAGAAAATGAAAAGACTTAAGTGTTGTGATTTCTGCAGTCTTTCATAGATCAATCTAATGTGCGCTCACATTGGAAATCAACCAAGATGGAAGAGGGCAAGTGAAGTAGCGTCCTTCCTAAATCACGCAATTAAAATGGTAAATAGTTCTTGATATATTCATTTAAGTGGTTAAGTGGAAAGGTTCCTCTCCCCGTCCACGCCGCCGTCTCCTGGGCGGGCGTGGAGAGCCTCCGCCATCCGCACGCTCTTATGATTAGAGCCGCCGTTCATTTGCTGAGAAAACGCTGAAAGCACTTGCTGCACAAATTAGCCATTTGAAGGCTTGAAAATTCAATTCCGAGGAGTTGATTTAAGCATTTAGGCAAAGCGTGGCTGGAACGTAAAGATTCAGAAGCATTTTGCCCGCTAATGTCGATAACTTTCAGGGGCCATTATAGGTTTCTGTGGCCTTGTGCCTTGTGAACAGCACAGCTGGAAAATACCGGCTGTTTTCTCTCCTCTCGGCTCATTTCCATCACCTTTGCTCTTGTGCTTCTTACATAATCCATAGGTTTGTTCCATTAGCCGGGGACGGATCGAAGAGGCGGAGGACGGCGTCTGAGGCCGGGACTGTGTGAGGAGGAAAGAGCGGCAGCGTTATCTGTCACACACTCAGCCTGGAGGGAAAGACCAGTGTGAGGATCACAGGATGTGATCCACACACACACACTCACGCACACCAGTGACGAGTCGTCACACCGAGTCCTGAACCCGGTCCGCCAAGAATCCCGCTCAGTCCTCAGAATCTTCCGGCAGCGTTGACCAAGTTGCCGTGTTTTTCCCTGCATGCTCTTTGTTTCCATTTCAGAAAGCTGCCGGTAAAAAGGCTCGTCGGAGGACATCTGTTCAGGGACAAACACGACGCCTTCCGCCGCTCGGCTCCGTTACAAATCTGCCGTAATGAAACACAACGCGTCCGCCTCCCTTCAGGGTCTCACAGGAACAGCCTCCGTCTCAGCAGGCCTTCGGCTTCACTGCCTCCTCTGTTTTTCTCGTCCAGTCAGGTGAAGCTCACAGGATTTAATCTGATCGCAGCAGATTCGTCAACATCGTTTGAACCTCACTGTTATTATTTTATTTAGAAATTTATGAATTAAAAAAATTGAAGCATTTAAACACTGTCAAAATGTTTGAGTTCTACGCTTTAAAAAACATCAGATTTTCTAACATTTTCTGTGGGATTTTGAATTGTTGCCCAGGAAGAACATGCAAACTGTGCTCAGGAATCAACCCGGACTGTCCGACGATCCACCGCACCACCGCGCTGAGACTGTGATGTGTTGTTCATGAGGACACTGCGGCTCATGTTGGACTTTTAGTTGGATAGTACCCTGAAGCCCTTGTCATTTATTTTGACAGTCTGGATGTGTCTGATCATGAGCATCATCCTTGTTCTTAACCTGTTTACTGAATTTAAAACACAAGCAGGGCTTTGAGGTTACCACCGATGCTTCCACTGCTGTAATTTTTATTTTTTATTTTTTCTGTGCAATGCCAAGATTAATGGTGGCCAACATAAGGACCATGGGGCTAAAACTGAAACATAAAAAAATAAAACAAAACGAAAAAACAAAAGAACAACAACAACAAAAAACAACAACAAAAAAAGGAAGACGGAAAAGAAAACTTATGAAAACAGGAAACTTTTTCCAACATTAACCTGAAGAGAAAAACTACAGAGGATTTTTCTGCTGATTAAGACATTTTTTTTAAAATACAGAAATATTTAATAGATATTGAAATCCCACCTTGCATTTTTTGGGACAATTCAAAGCAGGAGAGCTCTGATTTAAAAAAAAAAAAAAAAAATCTTATTTTTCTATTGAAATTTTGTAAAAGACTAAATTAAATCTTCCTGTCCTGCAGTGTGTTACGGTGGACTTCTTCACTTGGTTTTGTTCTTTATTTCCTTCCTTGTCAACGACTGCAGTAATAACTTAAATGAAGGAATAAACAAATCAATTAATTCAAGGATTAATTATCAACCACACAACTAAACTCCAACATTTAAAGTTAATTTCTTTGGTCAGATGAGTTCCTGCCGATGGGCCTGAAGCCTCCTCACCTGCAGCAGGTTGCTGGTTCAACTGCCTCTGATCCTGCTAATGAGGCCCTCTGATGTCTCCTTCAAAATAAAACTGACAAGCCTGAGGAAGACTGAGAAAGACACACAGCAATGGAAACGTCTAAAAATAACTCAACAATGGTGTGTTTTGGTGTGTTAAAGTCCGTGTGTTCACATGGGACTTTTTATCCCACTATAACAGAATAAAGCTCAATTCCGCTATAAAATGACCATTTAAACACCAGAGAACTTTATTCAGAATTCAGTTTGAATCCGAAACGACCGGCGGGTTCATTCTCCTTTGGAAGCGGAATTATATGCTAATTACTCGTGACTTCATTCCGGCGGTTCTGCATCACGCTCCGCCGCGGTGAGCTCCAGAAATGTTGTAAATAGACGAAATGCATTAATCTCATACCTTATACTAACGGGGTTGATAAATAGAGTTTAGATTGTTCTCTGATCCCACTCTTTAGCGACAGAAGGCGGTAATGCGCCTGTTGAAATGGTGCCATCCGCCGTTAAACCACACAGAAGAAGAAGAAGAAGAAGAAGAAGAAGAAGAAGAAGAAGAAGAAGAAGAAGAAGACGAAGAAGAAGAAGAAGAAGAAGTCCACCGTGATGACGCAATATTCCAAGATGGCGGCCCTCGTCCCGCAGTTCGACCCGTACGGAGACGGATTATTTAACTCGAGTTTTAGAAGAATTGGACATAATGACACGAGCGGACGGACGGACGCACAACGACGCGGACATTTTCAGCTGTTGCATCAAATTTCATCGGGAAAGAAGGAAGAGAAAAATCGCCGCCAAAACGCTGTTTACTTCCGGGAGACGTAAGTACGTCACCGCCACCCCCCGTCCAATCAGAACGCTTCACATCCACTGACGTTACAGAGGATTTAATTCTTTGTGTTTTCCATATAAACACGGAGCTCATGAATATAATTCTGAAATGCTTAGTTCGGAATTGACCAGTTCCGAATTAAAAACATTCATGTCACCACAGTCAGTGTGTTACAGCGTGTTACTGTGTGCGACAGTTTTACAGGCTGTAACAGTGTGCTGTGGTGTATTACGGTTTGAAACTGTGCTCCAGTGTGTTACAGTATGTGAAGCAGTGTAGCTGTGTTATGGTATGTTACAGTGAGCTGTGGTGTGTTACGGTGTGTCACTCTGAGCTACAGTGTGTTACGGTGTGTTACCGTGAGCTATGGTGTGTTACGATGTGTCACTCTGAGCTACAGTGTGTTACGGTGTGTTACCGTGAGCTATGGTGTGTTACGGTGTGTTACCGTGAGCTATGGTGTGCTCCAGTTAGCAGTGCTGCCTCCTTCCTTTGTTCCGCCTGTTCTCCGCCTGTCTTCCGTAGCGTCAGCCCCATGATTCCCACTTGTTCCTGACCTGATTGAGCTGCTCCCTCGTTCGGAGACAACCGCAGTGTCGTGTGCTCAGAAACACACAATAGCCTGTAACAACAGAATGCATTCAGGAGCAGATCCACCGACAAACAGGTCAAGTCTTTTCACGGTGTTGTGGAGAGAGGCGTCAGAAGGCAGCTCAAAGGCCACCGCGGCCCCCCGCCGGGCTGACATTCTCATCGTGCCTTGCCCATTAATTCGGTCATTGTTGCCGCCTCGGCCTCCCGGAGTCCTATCAAAGACTCAATAAGCACTGCTTAACCAAAGTCCATTGCCAATTCCCCCGACGCCGTCTCCCTCCTCCGCCCGTCGCTGCTTCCCCGCTACAAACCATCTGACAGCATGCGGCGGTGCGGAGCCGCGGCCTTTCACTTCGACGTGGCCGGCCTCAAAAGCCCATTATTACCCTGTAATTGTGGGAGTCAAACCCAATTAAGCAAATCTGTATGGGGGCAGATGCCACCCAGTCCACCCCCTGCACACACACACACACACACACACACACACACACACACACAACCACACCACACCACACACACACACACACGGTGGCTGTGGCTTCACTCAGGTTGATCCTGGATCTGGTCTGAACCAGCGGAGCCCGGGACCGCCGGCCGCGGGCGACATGTTCTTAATTGAGTTCTTGCTGGTCATTTGAGAAGAAAGCGAGGAGAGCGCTGCGCTGGGCGGAGGCCATGGGAAGAGGAAGCCCAACGCCGTGCCCGGTGGTGGCAGGAGGAGGAAAAAGAGGCCAGCGAAAGCCGTTTAATCCGCGGGGAGGACGGCCGCCAATGAGGGGCTCGGGCCCGGCCGGCCGCGGCGGCGGGGGGCCATTCAGGCGGCGCCCCCCCCTCCGAGCCCGACGCTTCCTGTCTCAGAGCGGCGAGGAGCGCTAAGGCAATGTTCACGCTCACATGGACAAATCCCAGAATGCGCCTCAGTCTGGCCTGTTGCTCCCATCACGCTCCAACCCGCGGCGCTGAGGCTTCGTGGTCAAGTCTGACGTTTTCCTGAACACGAGGAAGATTCAAGGCTTAGAAAACAGCAAACTCAACCGTTCTTTAGTTCTACTTTATATCTGAAAACCCCTCAAGATCTGCTGCCTTTTAATTACACATTTACCAGTTTTAGGTTTTTTTTAAGCCCAATACAACTTTTTTAAAATATCCATTTTAACAATTTTAACAAATATTTAGCGAGCTCAGCATTTTAGGCCAGTTTGAGACATTAAAACAATCTGAGATGTTTCTCTCTTTTGCTGTTCGCTTACGTTTGTTGTCAAATTACTGAATCTTTCTTTTATGTGTCAAATCACCGAGTGCGATAAAGAGTCAAAATATTGGCGAAGCTTCCGAGACGCTGAAGAGCCACATGTGGATCCTCAGCTGGGGGCAGATAAATCTGGCTAATTACACATTTTTTTATTTGTGGTTAAAAAAAATCCTCTAAAACTGATAAATGTGAAATATTGATGTTCAAAACACATTTATGAATCAGGAAAATCCTTAAAAAAGACATGACTTAGGTTTAACAGATGTAGATTATAAAGCAGAAATTTTCTTTGTTGAAACGTGAAAAGAAATGCAGAGAATGTTTAAATGTTCATTAAAATTATTGGTTGAACTCCAATAAATGAGTAAAATCACCTTCAGAACAAAACTTTCTTTTACCTGAAAGGATTCCTAGTTTCAGCACTCTCTCACTTTTCATTCATTCTCCGGTTTTCTGAAGCTGTAAATTCTGAATGCTGGTTTTATTTCAGTGTATTTAAATTGAGTCGTGTTTCATCTGAATTATTTTTTTGTAAAAATGTGTTATTTTAGTTCTGTATTAATTCGGTTTCTTCTGACTTTCTGTTTATCTTCACAAATAATGTGTTGATCATGAAATGCTTTTCACTGCTGGAAATAAATAAAATTCTGAATAATTTGAGAAAATATATTACATTTATTTAAGAACATGTTGTGTTGTACTTATCAACCAATCATCAGTGGATTTCATCCATATTTCTAATTTCCAAACACTGTGTTGAATCAGTGTTATTCCAGCAGATAGGATAGAATCCAGCTGAATGTGAAAAGTGAAATGACGGGATCGAGCGTCTCCAGTGAAAACCTTCCAGCCTCGAGCCGCCGGGGCAGAATTAAAGACGGTGTTTTACTTTGGCGAGCGGATCGGCGTGTGTGACGGGTGTGGAGCTGGCCCCGCAGTGAGAGCGTCCACGTGGTGAAAACCAAGGGTTAATGTGATGACGAGCGGCATGCGGCCACCGACACTGTGCCCTGGCTCTGGCCCCCAGCCCCCGGACCCCGGCCCCCGGACCCCGGCCCAGACCCCAGCCCGGTTCCCAGCTCCGGCCCCCGGACCCCGGCCCAGACCCCAGCCCGGTTCCCGGCTCCGGCCCCCAGCCCCAGAACCCGGCCCCCAGCCCGGTTCCCGGCTCCGGCCCCCAGCCCCAGAACCCGGCCCCCAGCCCCAGAACCCGGCCCCCAGCCCGGCTCCGGCCCTCGGCCCCGCGGCGGATCGCATGAATACGAGCGCTCATCCAGCTGATTGAAGCGTGTGTGATCTCACGCCTCTTTCACTCCCGTCTTTGTTGGCCTCAGAAAGGAAAGGTCACCACGGGTCAGAGAACGCACACACAGCTAACAGGCTGCATGTGTTCATGTGACGGGGGGCAGGATGGGCCGGGGGGGACTGGGGCGGGGGATCTGGACCCGGGGAGTGTTGGGACTCGCGTCACGTCACGAAAAGTTAATGAACAGTAGAGGAGGTGAGATCCTGAGACGTGTTTCCACTCAGTCACCTTCCTCCCGTCAGCGAGCCATCCTGGAGCCACCGGCAGCTCCAGCCTCTGCCGCCGTTACAGATCCATCCCGTCCGAAGAACGGCGTCTGGAGCGGCTTCAGCGCCGGCAGAGGTCTAGCATGACGGTTACTGAGGAGACTCCTCTGTCTCGCCAGGCCGTCTTCGCCCGTGTTGTCCGGGAAGCGATCAGCTGGACGTTCGTCCCGTCTGAGGGTCGAAGCCGTTTGGAGCGGCCGAAGAAACGTCTGATTCTAAACAGGCTGAAAACTCACGCATTTCAATTCAATTCAATTCAGCTTTATTTATGAAGTGCCAGTTACAACATGGTGGTTTCTAGACACTTTTACAAAGAAAACCCAACAGATCCACATGAGCAGCATCAGCCACTGTGGAAAGGAAAAACTCCCTTTTAACAGGAAGAACCCTGCAGAACCAGGTTCAGAGGAGAACCCTGCAGAACCAGGCTCAGAGGAGAACCCTGCAGAACCAGGCTCAGAGGAGAACCCTGCAGAACCAGGCTCAGAGGAGGAGAACCCTGCAGAACCAGGCTCAGAGGAGAAGAACCCTGCAGAACCAGGCTCAGAGGAGAACCCTGCAGAACCAGGCTCAGAGGAGAAGAACCCTGCAGAACCAGGCTCAGAGGAGAAGAACCCTGCAGAACCAGGCTCAGAGGAGGAGAACCCTGCAGAACCAGGCTCAGAGGTGGTCTTTCTGCTGTTCCGGTTGGGGTGAGGGGACAGAGGACAGGGACAGAGGACAGACAGGTTCTTGTCTCTACATACAGTTCATATATAAACTCAGGGTACAGAGGCTACAAGAGGAACAGTCATCAGTGACATGTAGCAATACAATGAAATTACAGTAGTACAATGAAATTACATTGAAACGAGAGAAGGAGCAGAACTGGGAGCCGGTTCCACATGGTAGAACCCGGGTTCAGTAAACCTTCCACCCACTGGGTCCGGGTTCCTCCATTAATCAGTGGAGCAGCTGATGATGTTCTGTCTGCGATCCCTCAGTCACGGCTCTAGTCCACCTCAGAGACCGCCTCTTCGTCCAGGGTTTTGGAATTCTGACTTTTTAGTCTCCCATAGTGGAAAGAGAGAGAGAGAGAGGGTGAGAGATCATTTTATTTCCACTGAAGGGGACACAGGTTCACAGATTTATACAATAAATCCACGACTCATTTTCCCAACATCACCTTACAGAACAGGGTGACACACGCAGTGTGTCTCCTGTGTTTCCCTCAGCTGTAACGCCGGCCGGATGCTTTTTATGGACGAGGGGAGAAACCCTGACGTGGTCAGCGTCTGATCCTCACTCTGTTCTTCAGGTTCTGCCGAACCGAAAACTTCCCGTCTGGAGCTTCAGGTCCCAGAAACCCTCAACGCTGAAAACGGCTTCTCTTCAGTCGTGAACATTTGAAATGTGAAATCAGTAAACAATGTGAAGGTTTTAGGACTGTTTGAGACAACACTGAGCCGACTGTATCCTGTCCTGTCTGACTGTATCTTGTCCCATCTGGCTGTCCTGTACCATCTGACTGTACCCTGTACTGCCTGATAGTGTCCTGTATTGTATGACTGTACCCTGTACTGTCTGACTGTACCCTTTAACGTCTGACTGTGTCCTGTACTGTCTGACTGTATTCTGTACTGTCTGACTGTGTCCTGTACTTTTCGAC
Organism: Salarias fasciatus; assembly: GCF_902148845.1. Taxonomy (NCBI): domain Eukaryota; kingdom Metazoa; phylum Chordata; class Actinopteri; order Blenniiformes; family Blenniidae; genus Salarias; species Salarias fasciatus. The sequence continues at coordinate 512,201 of NC_043754.1, forward strand.
TGTACCCTGTACTGTCTGACTGTCCTGTATTGTCTGATTGTCTGTTTGACACTGTATGACTGTATCCTGTTCTGTCTTACTGACCTGTACCAACTGAATGTACCGTGTACTGTCTGATAGTGTCCTGTACTATCTGACTGTGTCCTGTACGGTCTGACTGTACCCTGTACGGTCTGACTGTACCCTGTACGGTCTGGCTGTAGCCTAGGGCTGCACGATTAACCGACACCGCATCGGAATTGAGGTTTTAACTCCTGCGGTAACCGAAGCGCACAGGACTGAGGTTTTTGGAGGCATTTGAGTGACAGACCTATCCGCCAATCAAAACTTTCGAGTCTCTTGTTCCGGGCCACCGGCCAATCAGAAATGACAACAGGAAGCAAGTATGTCTGCACTGCACCGCTGCAGCTGACTAGCGTCAGGTTGCTAACAACAAACTCTGCGGTGTCGTGAGGAGTAAAAAGTTCTCATTGTGACTTGTTCTCGGTGTGGAAATGTCTGAGATGACAGCAGGAGAGGGGGCGGAGCCACTGGTATCAGAAGGAACTGTAGCTCAGCTGTTTGGACTTTGGGTTTGAAAAAACCACGTGGAGCCAGGTGTAGATGGTGTCGCCGTGCAGCAGCCAGATCCAGAGGAAACACGGCTAATTTGTACCAAAACCTGAAGACTCACCGCTACACATTAATAGGAACGTCGACAAGTCGCAGGTTATTCTCTCTCTCACCCGATCGCCCCATAGCCCTCATGTGATGCTCTCCTCTCTCTCCGTGAAAACATGAAGCTGCAGCCCAAGAATGTGAGGGAAGGCGACCCAGAGCAGGATTACTAAACTGACTGTGATCTAAGAATATTACAGCAATAAGGATTCATTTTCTTTACCCTTTATCTCCAGAGGCTGGCGAGTTCTTTTTTTTGTTTTTGTTTTTCTTTTTGCGAGTTGAAGTTGGTTTCTGATTGGTGCCTATTTGCGGTTCTGGTTTTTAATTTCCATTTATTTCATGTTGAAAACTGTCGTGTAAGTAATTTTCTGTGAACCATGCAAGCAAGACCAGTATTGAATTACAATTTGGACAGCATTGAATTTTCATTATTTTATTCATTTCATTGAAACAGCGCACTCTTTTTTTTCCAAACGTGATGCGGAAGCTTTGTCAAGTTAGTTTACATTATGTGTTAGTTTATGTGTCAACTTGAGCAAGACCATGTAAAAGTAACAAGAATTTTTTTGACCATAATTTTAATGGTTTTCTGCATTAAAATGTGAAAATCGCAAATCGAATCGCAATCGCATTATTGGTCAGAAAAATCGCAATTAGGTTTTTTGTCAATATCATGCAGCCCTACTGTAGCCTGTACTGTCAGACTGTACCCTGTCTTGTCTGACTGTACCCTGTCTTGTCTGACTGTACCCCGTCCTGTTGTCTGACTGTGTCCTGTACTGTCTGACTGTACCCTGTCTTGTCTGACTGTACCCCGTCCCGTCTTGTCTGACTGTGTCCTGTACTGTCTGACTGTCCTGTACTGTCTGACTGTCCTGTACTGTCTGACTGTACCCTGTCTTGTCTGACTGTACCCCATCCCGTCTTGTCTGACTGTGTCCTGTACTGTCTGACTGTCCTGTACTGTCTGACTGTACCCTGTCTTGTATGACTGTACCCCGTCCCGTCTTGTCTGACTGTGTCCTGTACTGTCTGACTGTCCTGTACTGTCTGACTGTGTCCTGTACTGTCTGACTGTGCCCTGTCTTGTCTGACTGTGTCCTGTACTGTCTGACTGTACCCCGTCTTGTCTGACTGTGTCCTGTACTGTCTGACTGTCCTGTACTGTCTGACTGTGTCCTGTACTGTCTGACTGTGCCCTGTACTGTCTGACTGTGCCCTGTCTTGTCTGACTGTGTCCTGTACTGTCTGACTGTGCCCTGTCTTGTCTGACTGTGTCCTGTACTGTCTGACTGTGCCCTGTCTTGTCTGACTGTGTCCTGTACTGTCAGACTGTACCCCGTCTTGTCTGACTGTGTCCTGTACTGTCTGACTGTCCTGTACTGTCTGACTGTGTCCTGTACTGTCTGACTGTGCCCTGTCTTGTCTGACTGTGTCCTGTACTGTCTGACTGTGCCCTGTCTTGTCTGACTGTGTCCTGTACTGTCTGACTGTGCCCTGTCTTGTCTGACTGTGTCCTGTACTGTCTGACTGTGTCCTGTACTGTCAGACTGTACCCCGTCTTGTCTGACTGTGTCCTGTACTGTCTGACTGTGCCCTGTCTTGTCTGACTGTGTCCTGTACTGTCTGACTGTGCCCTGTCTTGTCTGACTGTGTCCTGTACTGTCTGACTGTGTCCTGTACTGTCTGACTGTGCCCTGTCTTGTCTGACTGTGTCCTGTACTGTCTGACTGTGCCCTGTCTTGTCTGACTGTGTCCTGTACTGTCAGACTGTACCCCGTCTTGTCTGACTGTCCTGTACTGTCTGACTGTCCTGCCGTCCCCCCTCGCTCTGAGCTTGTTGACCAGCTGCGCATCCTGTTTACTCTCCGCTCTCCTCCACTGCGGCCTGACCTGGTTCTTCAGGCGTATTAGCCGAGGTTCCAGGTAATTGCCCGCCTGGTTTCCATTTGTAAATAGCCAATTAATGCACCCTCAGATGTCTTGAATCTCTCCCATGGTTGCCACCTCTGTCAGTCTGGGCCATAATGGCAACCGGGGAACAAATGCAGCACTTGGAGGCACAATTGAAGAGGCCAGCAGTCAGTAATTAAGCAGTTCATAAGGCAATCTGATTAATTATCCCCTTCACTGGCTGCTACATTCTCTGGACATCCTGATTACATGCTTATTGACTCTGAATCCTATGATGAAATGTTCCTCGCTCCACTTCCTAATGGAGTCTAAAGGAGGAGTCATTTACAAATGGCTTTATTAAGCAGAGGGCCCACACGGACCTTTAAAATGTTACTTGAAAATGCAATTTCACCTGACGTTTGCAGGAGGCTTTCACGCACTTAAGCAGAGGTCATACAAATAGCGATGTAATTAGCACTCTGCCTTTTTTCCAGAGTGTGCTTCATTTGTAAAGCGTTACACACCTTTTCTGCACCATTCAGCGCTAATCATTCATTTGTGGGGAAATTGCAGGCTGACAGAAGACGAAATGTCGTTCTGGCTGCCCGCTGCCGCACACTCCTTCTGAGCTGATTGGTGAGACACGCACATCCAGAGCTGAAAGCTTTGTGTTAACCCGCTGCCTTTTCACTTCAAGAGGTCAAGCAACACTTTAAGAGGCGCGTGTGTGATTTATAACCTGATTTATGGAGAAAGTTGCTCGTAATCAGGATTATTCTGCGGCTGACAGGAAGGACATGGGGACGTGAGGAGAACACACTCGAGACCGGCTGAAAAACAAACCTGCCACACTGCAGACCCGGAGAATCTTTTAGATTTACCAAACCTCCTCAAAGCCCATCTGGGCTCACGCCGAGCCGCCCAGCAGGACTCGAAATGCAGATAAGGAAGAAATGGAAAATGGAGGCCAAATTGACCCTTTCACAGCGTGTTAAGTCAGTTTGTATAGGTACCTGCAGGGGTTGTACCCCTCCCATCAATAAAATAATTTAAGAACACATTATACTCCTTTAAAAGGGCCCATTTGTCAGACCAGGTGACTCTTAAAAGACCCTGCGGATTACAGACGCCCTGCGTCAGGTACTTTTAATTCAGCCACAATCGATGGGGCCCAGGCCGCCGTTGTGTCGGGAGTGAATATTAAAAAAGGGTATTTCAGTTAAAATGTCTCCTGTGCATAAAGTCAATAAAAACGGCTGGGGGGTAGAGAGCGGTGGAGGCCATACGCCCGGTGCCGCGGGGCTGCGAGCCAGCCGGAGCGAATAATCAGAATAATGAAGAGAGAATAATGTCAACCAAAGTACAAAATGACAACTGTTTCCATGATATTGTGTCTGCATGCTGCGGCGAGAGACCCCCCCCCCCCAGCCGGCCCTAATCACGGCTGTTCTCTCTTTTTGTCCACAAAGAGGAAAAAACTAAAAACAGAAAATCCAGCCTGTTCTCCACTTAGCATGTCGAACAGGAGTCAGATAAAAGTCACTTTTATCGCATTCTGCTTTCAGGAAATACCGGTGAGCAGAAACAGATGATAAACTACGGCGCCGTTATGATTGTTTCGCATAAGAGACTCGAAGGACTGATGGAGCGTTTCTGTTTTCTCCAGATCAAAATCTTTTAATGACAGCTGCTGGCTGCTGCTACAGCTTCGGTCCTTTAACAGTTTTATCTTTATTTATGTTTTGAGTTATTTCAGTTCAAGTGGCTTCAGTTTTTCAGCCTGCTCCCATTTTCTTTCCTTCATTTGTTTCTTTACTCGTCAGTTTTGTATCAAACGTTCACATCTGATGAATCGTTTCTTTTCATCCTGACATTTGTCGGCAGCGTCTCGTTTGTTAACTCTGCATTAACACACGTGAATGGATGAATCCCAGGAAATAAAAGACTGGGTTGATTTATTTTATTTTAAACTGCAATAACTTGAAACTGCTGTATATATAACGTATTTTATTTTACCTTCATTATTAAGGTTAGCCTGTAAATGCTATGTTTTATTCTCTGTCAAATTTCTTAAGTTTTATGACTGAGCTGAGGTGTTTTATGGTGAATTTTCCAGGCGTGTGTGTGTGTGTGTGTGTGTGTGTTTGTCACACAGCTGTAAATGAATATTCCATCATTTGCTGTTTTGGCGGCGTCAGCCGGCCCGCTCCACGGCGAAGCCGGTCTGGCAGCCTGCATGCGGCCTCTCGCGCGCCTGCGCGTGGGCGTGCACGTGCACGTGGCGGCTGGCGGCCGGGAGAAGCAGTGATTGGGCATGTTAGCGAGTGTGTTGGGGCTAATCAGACAGAGGGGCCACTGTAATGGACAGAATGTGGGCAGAATCACAGCCGGGCCGCCGCAGCAGGGAGCGGGTAATGCAACTAATTTCTCCACTGTCTCAGCCGCCGCACAGACGGAAATGGGGTCAACAAAGGTGCGGGCGCCACCAAATGAGCAGCTGTTGCCTTTCTCCGAGTGGAGCTGCAAAGAGGAGATTCTGAGCGAAGCCCCCCCGTCGGCTTTTTTGTGTAAACGCAGAAGAATGTATGTACAAATTAGGGGCAGGACCCGTGCATATTACTTTCCTTCTTCATCTGGGAGGCCCGCCCGGCGGCGGCGGCTCACGCCGGGAACACCGAGTGCGGCGGTGTGATGAAATGTGCATAGGGTTACTTTATTGGCCGAGGGTTGTGCGTTTGTTGTGATGGAGAAACAATTGGCTATTATGAAAATGCCTCTCGTAGGGAAATAAGGCGGCGGCGGCGGCGGCGGTGGCGGGGAGCCGCCTGAAGTGCAGGCCTCAACGCAACAAGACGTACGTATATATTAATGCAGATATTAGATCCAATTGTGGGAAGCTGGGAGGTTTGCTTGTCCCGTCCGCCGGTTATTGGACGAGTCCGATTCTAATCACAGAGAACAGATGTATGATACTTCATCTCATGGCAGCGGCGCCGAGGCTGCTGGGAAACATGGATCCACACATCCCGTTAATTCAGCTCCGGGCGCACTCGCCTCTTAACAGGGAGGTTCGACGCCCGCTTGTCTATGCTGACGATCAGCTAGTTTTCCTGAACTCCACTTAGCGACGAGAGCGGAGGAGGTGAAGACGATCCGGGATGAAAGACTTCCTTCAGTACGGCAGCAGAAACAGGAAGAACGCCACGCCGATTCACAGGAAACACCGCCGGCATTCAGGCGTCAGGTTCAAGTTCAGGGAAATGAGGAAAATCACATTTCAAACTCGTTACTGGATTCCCGTGAAGCATCTTTTAAAATATCCAAAATGCATTTTGAATACTATAAGAAACGAAATTAAATATCAAAAATAGAAAAATAATCCACTGCATGTTTTCCACAGGAGAGTTTAACATATTTAAACATTTTGTTCACTGCAGAAACGTAAAGCTGCATCGTCCAACGCAACATTTCACTCAGCAAAAATGACGACAAATACAATGAAATGTAGTTTTCTCTACTGAATTTTTCTCCATCACAACAAACACGACCCTTGATTTGCGGATTTTTTTCTGCATGCAGAACTTCAAATACTTTTATTTTTTTCACTCAAATCTGCAGAAAATCTGCAGGAAATATATAAAACTTTCACCACAACCCTTCTCATTGTGGGACTGTTTGAGTCCAGAGATGTAGAACGCAACATGAAATAAACATCTCTGTCTCTCTTTTGATTTTTGAACCCAAACAAGTTACATTTTTTTAGTTTTTCCTCATTTAATCAGACCTTCTGACGGCTGCTTTTCAAGCCCCAGAAAAAAACGACAGCGCAAGTTCCACTCTGAAAAATATGACATATAAATATGATGAGGGACATGTAGAGGAGTCAGAGTATCACTTAGTGTCACCCAACCTCTTCTCCTCTTTTCTTTTTATCCCTCATATAAAAATGTTTAAAACTTGAACACAACAGAACAAGCCGACAGTGTTTGAGTGGCAAAATATATCCCTGTACACACAGAAAAGGTTGAAAGTCAGCAAATAAATGATTAAGAAATATACAAATAAATTAGTTAAAAATAATTGAGAATTGGAGGGCAGAAGAACAGACAGGGTTAGAAAGGATTCTCAATTATGAAATCTATTCTTGGTATTTAACTCTGTGTGTGTGTGTGTGTGTGTGTTGTCAGGTCTGAATCACGTCAGGTGATGCTCTGCGCTCACAGCAGAACACACTCCTCTCCTGCAGTGTGTGTCCTGCTGCTAAAGTCTGTGAGTCTCGGGAAATCCGTGCATCGATCTGCTGGAGTTTACAGGATGAAATCCGCCTTCAGAGGATGTTTTGTTTCAACTCACCGCTGGTCTGAAGTGCTAAGCTGTCGCTGAACGTCACAAGTACATTTTCTTCTTCTGGCTGGATGCTTCCAGGACCGACATCCCCCGATGCCACAGATGGGCTGATGGACCCCTGCGTTACCAGGTCAGCTCATTCAGAGCTGAGTCTCATGTACAGTAATGACCTGGTGAAGAGGCGGCAGACAACAGGAAGTCAGGAGTCCTACGAGTGGCCCCACAGGAAGGCTTTGGAAGAGAAGCACCGTCCCTGGGTTTGTTGGCAGGATCTCATCATCTGCAGAACGAAGCTGGTCTTAATGTTTTGGCTGATGTAGATGCAGTCTGGGCACTGACATGGATTCAGCTCTGATTTCACATCTGAACATTTGGAGGAAAAGATTTACTTCTCATGCGTCCTCTTTGTGCTTTAGTGATGGGCGGATGAGAGTCATGAAGCTTCATGAACCTTCATGAACCTTCATGAGGCTTCATCTTCATCTTCCGGTTGGAGAACTCCATCAGGGTCCAGAGCAGTACTGTAGTCCAGAGTATACAAAGAAAGATGGCTGACTCTGAGTACAGCCAGTGAACACTCCTCCACTGGTCCAGAGGATTGAGTCAGTCCTGGATAAATGAGGGGTTTGATGAATGAACAGGAGTTTAGTGCAAACGTAACAACAGATTCCAAAATGTTTGAGTAAATTCAAAACTATAAAGCTAATGAACAACTCTAAAGATGAACCTAAATGAATTAAAGCAGCTGCTATAATGGACAACAACTAAAACACGCCTGAATTTACTGACAATTATAGAAAAAATAATATAATTGATTTTGATTTGAAGTTGCGGATGAAATGGACCTCGTTCACTTTTTATTCTATCACACGTAGGAAAATCAGAAATTGAGGTTGGATTAGAGTTCAGACGTCGATGCCACAAGATTGCTGACAAGTATTTACACCACAGAGAGACGAACTAGAGCGAGACAGTCTGGGTCCACCTCAGAGCCAGGGTGGAGGGAACACCACCGCCAGATTAGTGGAGCCAGCAGGAGGAGGAGGAGGGGAAGGGGCACCAGGAACCAGGCCAAGATGGACGCCGTCCAGAGGCCTCTGGGCTGAAGGGGCCAGATGAAGCTTCATGAACCTGTCTCCATTCTCTGAAGCCGCTACATGGTTCGATCTGTACATGACATGTTGGAGAGCAGGCCTCATTTCCAGTCCTTGAACCTCTATTTTACAACCAATAGTGCCATCTAGAGGCTTCAGAAAATAAAGACAGTGGTTCATGAAGCTTCATCTGCCAATCACTGGGGACAGGTCCCCAATGGATGGATGGTTGGATGGACGAGTGGAAGGATGGATGGTTGAATGGATGGCTGGATGATAGATGGGTGGATCTATGGATGATGGATGAATGGACGAATGGATGGATGGGTGAATGGGCAGATGGATGGATTAATGGATGTATGGATGGATGGATGAATGGATGGATGGATGGATGGATGGATGGATGGATAAATGAATTGATGGATGGATGGGCAGATGGATGATGGATGGATGATGGATGGATGATGGATGGATGGATCAGTGGGTGGGTGGATGGATGATGAATGATTGATGGATGGATGGATGGATCAGTGGGTGGATGGATCAGTGGGTGGGTGGATGGATGAATGATTGATGGATGGATGGATGATGGATATCTCAGACCTGTAGAGTCAAATGAATGAGAGGAGACTGAATTATCAGCAGTGATTGAGGATGGAAACCCTCCAGCTGTCCTGGACGGAGCGGGGCGGAGGCGGAGGCAGAGGAGGAGGTGGAGGTGGAGGCGGAGGTGGAGGAGGAGGCGGAGGCGGAGGAGGAGGTGGAGGAGGAGGTGGAGGAGGAGGTGGAGGAGGAGGCGGAGGCGGAGGAGGAGGCGGAGGAGGAGGTGGAGGAGGAGGTGGAGGTGGAGGCGGAGGAGGAGGTGGAGGAGGAGGTGGAGGTGGAGGCGGAGGAGGAGGCGGAGGAGGAGGTGGAGGAGGAGGCGGAGGAGGAGGCGGAGGAGGAGGTGGAGGAGGAGGCGGAGGAGGAGGCGGAGGAGGAGGTGGAGGAGGAGGCGGAGGAGGAGGTGGAGGAGGAGGTGGAGGAGGAGGCGGAGGTGGAGGAGGAGGCGGAGGAGGAGGCGGAGGAGGAGGTGGAGGAGGAGGCGGAGGAGGAGGTGGAGGAGGAGGTGGAGGAGGAGGCGGAGGCGGAGGAGGAGGCGGAGGAGGAGGTGGAGGCGGAGGCGGAGGCGGAGGCGGAGGAGGAGGCGGAGGCGGGGGTGGAGGTGGAGGCGGAGGCGGGGGTGTAGGAGGAAGTGGAGGCAGACGAGGGTCTGAAATGCACATGCCATCCACGGCTGAGATGCATTAAAGCTTCCCCATCAGGAGGAGTAATGGATTAAAGGCCGCTGTGGCTCTGCAGTTTGCCAGTCAATGTTCTCTCGCTCTCCTCCCCCCCCCCCCCCCCCCTCCCCTCCCCAGCCCCCCCTCCTCTCCTCCCTTCCCGCTGGAAGAAGTTGATTTGCCATCAATTGCCATCTTGGCTGGCACCATTAATGCACGCCCACAAAAGGATGACACATCGCATTATCACCTCACTCCCTTTCGAATTAGAGCTGAGCGACGCCTCGGCGCAGCTTGTGACTGGTTAACACGATCAGCTATTTGTGGGGATTGTTCCCTAATACGCAGCGTCTAAAGATTTCATCAGGCGTCTGATGACGGAAATAAACCACTGCCCACAGGGAAATTGGACTGATTAATGGAATTATGCGTTGGAGGGGAGTCAATACCGGCTGCAGACACTCGCATGGGGATGAGCAGAGCTGTCTGTCAGACTGGAGAGGCCAGCAGCACCCCACCTCCACCCGGGGCGTGTGTGTGTGTGTGTGTGTGTGTGTGTGTGTGTGTGCGTGCACGCGTCCTGGAAAAGCCGGGGATGGAGATCAGTGGCGTGCCTGCTCTCTGCAGGCCGGCGGCCGTGCGGCCTGTTGAATAGCCGTGGCTTTCTGCGATCCGCCGGACAGAGAGAGCTTTGTGAGCGCGAGCCTGAAAGCAGGAGCTTCCCCCGAAACGCCTTTTTTCCTGCCTTTGTGCCATTACTCCCCCCTCCTCACCGTTAAGTGCTCTCTTAGTCTGCTCTAATGCACCTCCAGCTCAGCACCCAAACCGGAGCCGAGCCGGCTCGCTCCGCCGGGCCCCGTCACACACACACTCACACACACTCACACACACACGCCCCTCTGACAATCCACCTGTCAGCCGCCCGTTCACACACTCCTGAAAATGTTTTTAAAAAGCTCAAACTGCTGCTCCAGAGTGTTCCTGCTCATATGAAGCTCAGAGAAAAACAGGAAAATGACTCGACTGAATCCGTCCTATTGGCAGCATCGCTTCATCCCTTCATCTGGAGTTTATTCAGATCTTCAAATGAGGATTAAGATTCAGTCTTTACGGAAGGATTTTTATTTAAAGTTTGTGTAAGAATCATTTTAGGTGCATTAATATCCACACAATCCATATTAAAATGAAAAAAAGCCAATTATTTCTGATTATTTCACAGTAAAGGAAATGCCATATGATGAATCCTTGATTCGTTTTTGCGACGTGGTTTTTGAACGCTAAACATCAGTCTGGCTGTCGACCAGAATCCTGTAAAATCTGTTGCTAAAAGATATTTTTCTGAAATTTCCACCAAATAGTATTTATCTGGAGTCACAAAACATGATTTACCTTGAAAGCAAAGAATGATAAAGTTCATCAGCAAAACACAGTTTGTTTTTCTCTTTAGATGATCTTAGAAGTAGTGTCAGTTTCTGTGTGTGTGTGTGTGTGTGTGTGTGTGTGTGTGTGTGTGTGTGTGTGTGTGTGTGTGTGTGTAATACATCAGATGTAGAGGTCAATATTGATATTTCTGCAAAACATTTGAAAATTAAAATGACAGAGGGTTTCTCTCTGCAGACCTGCAGTAAAGCTGGAGCAGGAGCGCCCTCTAGTGGCGGAAACAGCTTCACGTCCTCCTCACGACTCAGCCCAGTTCAACCTGAACTCCTCATCCTCACATCTTCATCATCCAGCTCCTCCTCATCCTCACATCTTCATCATCCAGCTCCTCCTCATCCTCACATCTTCATCATCCAGCTCCTCCTCATCCTCACATCTTCATCGTCCAGCTCCTCCTCATCCTCATATCTTCATCATCCAGCTCCTCCTCATCTTCATCGTCCAGCTCCTCCTCATCCTCACATCTTCATCGTCCAGCCGGTGACCGGAGGCGTCCCGGACCGCAGGAACTCTGATCAAAGTGGCGTCTTTAATTCGTCTGCATCCGTCACACACACGGGACCAGATGGAGGTCTGACCTCTGACCTCTGACCTGTTTCACCACCTGAGCCTCAACTCCTCCCATATCGCACAGGTCGTGCACGTTTGGTTGGAGTTGTGCGGCTCACGAAGCGCCGACCGAGCGTCTTTAGAAGCCGAGCAGCCAATTAGAGTTCCAGGCTGAGAGCAGAGGATCAGGTCCAGATCCCGCCGGATCCTCCTGATCCCGTTAGTCAAGGCTGCTCTGCTCTGATCTGCTTTCCTGCAGATCCGGCTCAGTCTGGAAACCAGCAGACCTTTCCCCCGTTAACCCCTGACCAGCAGGCGCATCCCCTCAGTCCTACACCCAGTCAGCGGCATGCTGGGAGATTCTGGAGGTTCGGTTCTCAAACACACAGACCGAGTGTCCTCCCCACTGCCCACTGGATGACGAGAGTAATCAGATTACACCCGGAGGCCGAGGGGGAAGTCGGTCGAAGAGCCGAGCGAGGCCGAGGACAGGCGGAGGGACAGCAGAGGACAGTGGACAGAACCGGCAGAGGACAGACGGAGCCGCGATGAAGACGGACTGCAGCTCGTCTGCAGACTCGACCACCAGAAGACACTTTCTGAAACTTCAGACCAAACAGAACCGGTTCCAGCTGGATCTTTTCAGGCATTTCTTTAGTTTTACCTTTTTGACAGATCTGATCTCGTTTCGATGTTCAGTAGTTTTAGTTTTTGCGACATTCTGACCGTTTCCGCTGCAGTGCTCGTTTCATTTAGTCTCTTTCTTCCCTCTTTATTTATTCCCACTTTTTTCTCTCTTTATTGTGTTTGGATGTTTTCAACCCTCCAGTGTTTCCTGTGATCTGAGCTTTTCAGTTATTTCATTTTTTATTTTTTTTTCCATCCTGAAATGAGTCTGATGTGCAGAGAAACCCTCAAAAAATTATTCAAAAATCAAAAGGTTCCATATACGATTATAATTGAGCAGATCTTCGCAGCAGCAGGTTGCAGAGCTGGAACTTTACTGAAAAAGGGATTTGGTGTTTTGACTGGGCCGATAGGCGCAGCAGTCATTTCCCTCTCTGTTCTGGTTCTTTCTGCCTCTGTCCTCCTTTCTTCTCTTCCAGTTCTTCTCCTCCTCTCTCAGGATCAGGAACTGATCGTTTCACTGCCGCTTCCTACAGGTTCTGAATATCCTTCAAAAAGAAGACACCATGGTTTATTTCACTGACAGATCAGTGAGAACGCGCTGAAGCAGTAAAAACACTCTTAATGCTTTCCCTCACTTTAACTTTTTTATAATAATATTTATTGAAATGTAAATATTTGCATGTAAACCAGAGAAACACTGATTTATTAAGGTGCTGATATCAGACAGTAAATGTAAGAAGAGAAGGCAGAAGCAACGAGACGAGCAGGAAATAAAACACAAAGGAAAACAGCTTTCAGATAGTTTACTAAATGGAAAGAAATCATTCATGAATAAAAGTGATGTGAAGATGAAATTCATTCCAGTCTGAGTTTAAATCAGGAAATGAACAGATCCTTGTTTTTCTACTGGAGCGTTGTCTCCCTCTGCTGGTGAAAACTGAGAACAGCATCAACATGTCTTGAAGGAAAGAGTGAATTTCCTTCGACACGTTTCCATCTGGTGAAGCTGTCAGAGGGTCAGTGATCGTCCCTCATCTGACAGCAGCAGGACTGATGGAGACAGCAGGGACAGCACCGCCTTCAGCCGAGGAACTGCAGCTGGAGGTGGAGGCGATGAAGCAGGGATGAAGGTGAAGCAGGGAGGATGTTCCAGGCCGAGGCGGTACGCTGGAGAAGTGGTTTCAGCAGCCGCCCTGGCTCTTCATCACCTTCCTGCCCCCGTTCAGTTCTACCTCCATCAGCACCAGCCGCCCCTCCAGCCCTCCCTCCGCTCCTCCACCCCTCCGCCCCTCTGTCCCTCCAGCCCTCTGTCCCTCCACCCCTCCCTCTGCCCCTCCCTCCACCCCTCCACCCCTCCACTCCTCCACCCCTCCACTCCTCCACCCCTCCACCCCTCTGTCCCTCCACCCCTCCCTCTGCCCCTCCCTCCACCCCTCCACTCCTCCACCCGACCAGCGCTTCATAAAAAGGAATGATAACGCGGGGCTTTTAAAGGGCGGCGGTGAAATGCAGCAGAGGTCAGAGCCGTGTGATTTACTGAAAGTGGAATGAAATTAGATTTCTCCCACAGGTCTCCAGAGACACCCGGTCGGTCTCCGAGGACAGACCCAGCAGGGACAGACGTCCACTTGTGTGTGAAAACAGACCGTCCTCTAGTCCTCTACGTCCCTCAGCAGGACGTCCTCACGTCTCCTCCGATGATGAGAATCATCTTCTGAAGCAACGATCACCTCCTGCACAACCTTGAGACATTTCACAGAACAATGAGCCATCCAACCTCCATCCATCCATCCATCCATCCATCCAACTATCCATCTATCCATCTCAACCAGAAGCAGACCATCCAAACTTCATTCTCCATCCTTCATCCAACCATCCATCCATCCATCCAACAACTGTCAGACTGATGACTCTCTGGGTCAGGTTTTGTTTGTCTCTCTCTCTCTCTCTCTCTCTCTCTCTCTCTCTCTCTCTCTCTCTCTCTCTCTCTACCAGTTTCATGTTCCAGGATTAAACATCAATAAAATAAAGTCAGAGATCATGTGATCAAGAGGATCTTAGAACCTCCTGAAGAGTCAGTCTGGAAGCTTCCAGACCTCCGCTCTGCTGCCCTCTGCTGGACAGAACAGGTTAGAAAAAAGAACCTGTTCTCAGCGCAGACTGATAAATGAATCACAGGCGGGTTCCTCCTGTTCCAGAGCAGTCTTTATCTGTAGCTTCCCTGGAGAACGAGCCCGTCAGAGAAAGTGTCTTTCCTGCTTTCCTTCTTTGGTTCAGCTCTGATACTGAGACTCTGTCCGAGCCTCAGAACCTCCGGCCTCCAGCAGGTCTCAGTGGTGGAGGAGCTTCCCGCTTGTCTGTTTCTTTGTTGATCTTCGTCTCCGAATTCAGCAGAATGTAGAAAAGACTCGGGGCTCCCTGTGGGCCTCTGAGGTCCTGGACCAGGAGGGAAACCACTGAACTCATCGTGACTGATGAAGCAGCGTATTCCGGCCGATCCGGAGCCCTGCGGAGTCTTCGGGAGCTCGGTTCTGTTTCTATGCTGAAATCAGCAGCCCCGGCGTTCTTCTTTGAACTGACGCTCTGTGCAGTGTGTGTGATTTTACAGCTGGAGTGTGTTTGGTGTCGGGATGGATGTGATCAGTCAGGCCATTACAGCTCAGATATCATGTTTGATTCATGAAACCCGCCGAGGTCCCCAGAGACGGGCTTCAGAGAGGAAATGGACTCCACTTAGTGTGCTTATTGGTCCAGGAACAGCAGTGCTGCACACACACACACACACACACACACACACACACACACACTGGAGGCAGTGTGTGGGAGCAGCCACTCAAGGCGCTGATTTCAGTTTCTCTGCGGTGACCTTTGGTGACCTTTGGAGCTTTCAGCTCGTCTGTATAAGTCTGGATCGTCCTCGGTGGGTTTCCATCCCGCTCCACCCCCCCCTCCCCCTCCCCCCCCTCCCCCTCCCCCTCCTCCCCCTCAGCTCAAATCTATCATTTCATCTAATTCCTCTATTTTTATTCGTTCTTTCCAAATATTGACCGGAGTTTTCTGTTGAGGGGAAAAAAGCAGAAGATGAAATAATACTTCTGCTAAAAAGCCTGAACGGTCGGAGTGTGGGGAAACTCCGGGGGGGGGGGGGGGGGGGGGGGGGGGGGGGGGTGACTGGAGAGCCGGGCTGCATGTGGGGAATTTAACGTTTAGAGGAGCAGAGGAAGAGGAATATTCTCCGCCATCGATTCTGGTATTTATTTTTCTCTTCACATAATCGTGTGGTGACAGCCTGATGAGAGGGCATCTCCCGGTCATTTCCTCTGGGAATCAGGGACCAATCAGAGACCGTCGCTCTGTTGTTGCGAAGCTTTCAGCTCGTCTCATCACGTCGCTCGGCCTCCTTTCATTTGATAGTGTTTCCTATTTCCAGCCATTTGTGAGTCATGATTGGCGGTAATGTCCGCCTCGCAGCCCCCATTCGCTCCGAGCTGCTTCTAAAGTGCATGAAAAATCCCCCCGAGAGGCCCGGGCCAAACGCCGCTCGCCGCCGCTCACCGCCGCCGCCTGCCCGTTAAGTAACTTCCACAGCGAGCAGGAAGCGCGTGGGAGGGCCGGGACACAGCGGAGGAAAGGTTAACAGCAGAGCACCCAGCAGCAGGTTCACGACGTGCACGACTTCCTGGAGGACAGAGGAGGAAGTGCTGCGTCTCTGAGGAGGACAAACAGCAGGGGGCGCTAAACTCAAAGCTGTGAGCAGAAGACAGAGCAGGATGGAGCCTTCGTCCAGGGCAGCAGCTCGGCTCCAGTAATATCCACTCAGGTCATTTCTATCAGTTCATCTGGAGATTATTCAAATAAAGACATTTTTCCATCAGAAATCACTGCTGTGGTTAAAATGATCGCCGTTAGCTTTGTTTTGCTGCAGGTTAGATGTAGTTTGTGTTTCTTCTGTTGTGCAGAAGCTGTTTCCACTCAGAGTTCATCCACATAAAGTTTATCACGGAAAATACTGAAAACAATAAAGACCAGGAATCAACTGCAGCTCGAAGTGACAGAAGTTCAGGATGTTTCTCAATATTTGAAGGTGTTTCTGTTCCAGGAGATCAACTTGTTTGATGGGTTTGTTCTCACGGTTCTGCCTCCATTATTCTCATTAACAACACATTCTGTATTCAACGCTGTTTGGGTTCAGCTTTATTTTGTCGGCCACTTCCTGTGAGCTACTTCCTGTGTGTTTCCCGTCTCCTGCGGTGTGTGTGCGACCTCTCACCCCATCAGAAGACGGGTCCTCTGCACAGGAAGTGTGTTCAGATGTTCTCTGGGTTCTGAGCACCTGGCTGACAGTTTGTTGAATCTGGTCCGGTATCTCGGCGTCGCTTGTCGAGCGTTCTCAGTCGGCGTTCAGACCGGCCAATCGGAGCGATGTGTTTCTCAGACTGAACAAAACGACGGCAGACGTTCAGTCGCCGTCGCTGCGCCGTGTTTTTAGCGGCCGGTTTGAGTCAGAGCGACACCCGGCTCAGGCCTGGAGAGGATCGATCTCCCTCGCTGTTCCAGCAGAGTCGTCCTGCGCTGCTGATGTGAACGTGAAGCGACGCTCAGCCTCTCCTCTCGGCGGCGTGTTGCCATGGTGAATCTGAGCTCCGGAGCGCCTCCGTGATGGAATCCTGACCGCATCGGCTCAGATCTCCGTCCCTTCACTCCGTCACTCAGAGAAACACAAGCAGAGCCGCCGTTTCAACATGTTCTCGTCGCTTCTGGTCAGACGGCCTCCGTCCGTCTGTCCGTCTCCAGAAGCTGCTTCGTCCTGCTGACTCTGGTGTCGCCGGATTCCATTCAGACAGGAAGCTCTGCCCTGAGCGCCAGCTGGAATGACCAGACTGCCGTCTGTCTGCATCGTCCCGTCACTTCCTACTGTATTCTTTCAGCCAGTCAGCAGTTTCCTCCCAGCTTTCCTTCAGGACTTCTGCTGCAGCAACAGTGCTGCTGCTGTCCTGGATGATGTGTTGAATTACTTCTTTGTTGACAGAATCACTGCCAGCTCCAGCTCCTCCATGGTGAAGTGGGCTGCTCTGCAGGGTTTCTCCACTGTCCAGACCTCAGGCCGGTCCGTCCAGACCTCCAGACCTCCAGCTGGACCGTCCAGACCTCCAGACCTCCAGCCGGTCCGTCCAGACCTCCAGCCGGACCGTCCAGACCTCCAGACCTCCAGCCGGTCCATCCAGACCTCCAGACCTCCAGCTGGTCCATCCAGACCTCCAGCCAGACCGTCCAGACCTCCAGACCTCCAGCTGGACCTGCCAGGTGTGCACCCGGCGGTATTGCGGTGGTTTCCTGGTTGAGCACGTTCTTCATGTTGGAGAATAAAATCGTCCCGATCAGGAGAGCATTGAGGAGTTATTTTGCAGACGAGGCTCGTCCTGCTCAGGAAGAAGCTTCTGGATGTAAATGAGACCTGAACCACACCGTTTTCATCGGGCTGGATGGTTTTACATAAGACGGATCCTCCGGAGCTTTTTCTGGCTCTTCCTGGGTTCATCATGGATTTTTCTGGGGTTCCTTCTGGGTTGAACCCTGACTCTGAACCACTGCATGTCTGCCTGTTGGCTCCTCAAACACTTCATTTGACCCTCCAGGATTCCTCAGGTCTTCTGTGAATGAACCAGTGTGAACCTGACTGAGCGAAAACTCATGAGATGTTTTCCTGCCTGGCTGGAGGACCTCTTCACCAGCAGTCAGGAGTTTTTAAACTTCTGCTGCAGAATCTCGGGGACTCGATGGTTTTGTCAGACGTGGAGATGAGGGTGTTGACTTTGGAGCAGGCGTTCAAGCGAAACATTTTCATTTGACTCGATTTTTTTCAGTTTAAATCAGCGGCAGGTCTTCATGTTGAGGCTCCGGGGTCACGGGTACGTTTCTGCTGCTGCACGTTTTGTTAACATGTTGGCTCTGAAATACAGCGAAAACAAGTAAAAGATCCTGTTTCACACAAAATTCTGAGAAGTTGTGAAAGCAGAGCTACTCCAATACAAATCCTGAAGGGGCACAGAGGTTTTTTCAATGAGTCAAAGGTGAGTTTATTGAGGTCGGTCATGCGGTGTTAAACTGGAATATTCAAAAGAAAATGTCCTTTTTCACAAACATTTTGACATAAATTAAATAAAAATAGTTGAATAAAGCAAGAAACGACCCCTATGAAACCAAAGCGAATGCATCAGGAGGGGTTGAGGGTCGAGCGAGCTGTAATCCAAATACCAAACATCAGTTTCACAGATCAGGAAGACTTCCACAGAAACTAACATGTCAAGGTCTCAGGAATGTTTGTGTAATGAAAACTATTTTCCATTCAGAGTGTCGGTGTGAAACTCTGCTTCATGAGAGAAACGGCATCTCGTCTCTTTTGCCAGTGTTTGGAATCTTCAACAAACTTCCTGTTTGACTCGTCAGGTTTTCTCACACCCAGCCTCAGCTGAACGTCCAGTGTCGGTGGACTCGTCCACCGCTGGGGAAATGCTCTCTGCATCTGTTACTCCACCGCAGCTCCTGCCAGTCCTCCAGCCCGCTGTGGAGTCTTATTTGCTCAATTTCAGCTTTGATTTCCTCTCCTGTTTGCCTTCATGGCGTCCGTCACTCCAGTCTTGCATTCTTTCGTTTGCCCAAAATCCAAGAGAACACTGCTGCTTTCTGTTGTGTCAAAGTTGTGAGAAGAATTCTGCTCGCAGCTTATTAAGACGATTTCAGTGAGTTTATTTGTAAATGGAAATACACAGAACCGCTGACTGTCAATTATTGAGGAAGGAGAAGGGGTGGGGTTAAATAAGCATTTGGTTCTTCCTGCTCCTTTCTGGACATGTGAACATTGTTTTGCTGTTTTGACCATTTTGGTTTTTAGGTATTTTGTTTGTTTTGTTCTCATCATGTCTGAAATAAAGCCTTCAATCAATCAAAAAATCAATTTTTGCTGTTCTTACCTGTGGATTTGGAGGAAATGTCTCTTCTAACTTCAGTGCTTCGTCTCTTAATGCCTCCTCAAACTGGAAACCTTCATCACCGCCATCGCCTCCTGGCGTATGAAGCACACGGCTCTTGTGCCGGTTGGAGGAAGAATGAATGCAAGTTTTTCAGTCCACTCTTCTTTAAATTCCCGGGTTTCACTCAGTCTTTTCCCCGGTGCAGTCCCGGCATCGGGAAGGCGTGTCCAAAAACGACAGTGAAGGTTAGAAACTGCGCTCAGTAAAGCTGTTTGTGTGTCACTGGTATGGAGACAAAGTAAGATTTACATGCTGACTGAAGCAGAAGGCAGAGTAAAGAAGGAACAGTTCGATGGCATACATGGACTCATCCAGTTTTCTCACAGGGGCTTCAGCTGGTCGTGGTTTGTGTTTCTGACGTTGTCTCTGGTCTGGGCTCTGCGGCTTCGCCTCCTGTGTCTGATGCCGTTTCCTGCCTGATGTGTTTCGGCTGTGCCTGATCAGTCGTCGCCGTCAGCTGGAGCTCGGGGCGATAAGAGGCTCTCTGTCTGTCTGCAGGTTGTCCGATCGTCTTGTCTCCTGTCCTCGTCTCCATTCAGTCAGCGCTGCAGTGAGAGCTGCTGTCTGGAGAATCTCTGTTCCTGCTTCTCTGCCCTCTGCTGAAGCAGCTTCAGCTTTTTGGATTCTGGAAGCACCTGAGTTTATGGTGGACTCCTCCTTTTCTTTCTGTCACTTTTTGATTTTTGTTTCCCCTTATGAACAATAAAATGAACTTCACCTGCGCTTCCAGCAGTGCCTGGCACCTTCCTCCCTCACACATGACAGTCATTATTTTTTCGCGTTAAGAAAATGGGCAGTTTCGATCTTGTCCCGGAAAGAGAGACGGCTCTCTTCACTGAGAGGCAGACCAGGCCTGGCTCTGGTCTCTGGGATCGGTTGTGAAGAACAGTTGAGAAGGTGTATGGCCGGACTCTTCCTGGGTCTGGTTTGGATCCAGAACAACATCCTCTTATGCCATCCGGCGCACATCAGGTTTCACCTGTATTCTTCAACTAAGCTAACACTTAGCTTCGAGTTCTGAAGGAGCAGCAGAGAGCTCCGTGAGGAGGACAGACGGTCACTCTTTTTCACATTTGTGCTTCTGAGCGTCACTTCTTCACCTCGTGGATGTTTTGGGACTGCTGGAGGAAACTTCAGTAAAGCTGCACACTCCAAACTCAGAGTGCTAACCAGCTACAGTACCATGTGCAGACTGGTCTCAGAACCATGTGGCTTCAAACCAGCAACTTCCAGTTTGAGGAACAAGAACAAACCTGATCACCGACATGAATTTGAACGATCCAGTGAACCAGGACGGCTTGGTGGCTCCAGTGAAGCACCGGGGGGGGTCAGCGTTCAGGAAGCGGTGCTGCCTTTGATTCCTCTACAGGGTGAAATCTGGAAGCAGGAGGAACAAAAAGCAGCAGCAGTGTTCAGCAGCACCGTGTGGAGATGCTGTGGATGGTTCACTGACTTCTCACCATCATTTCCTCATTTCTCCAGTCAAATCTGGATTTCCTGTCGCAGCGACCAGTCGGCTGTGGAGACGCTGCAGTCCACCAGGGTCAAAACTAGTGAAAACTAATGATTACATTTCTTAATCAGGATTAATCGCATTAAGCACAAAATACAATAATGAAATATAAAGTACTCTTTGCCCTTTTTTTTTTGCACAAATTTTGCAAGAAGCATAATTTTACAATAATAAATTTACAATTCATCAAATCTGATTTATAATGACTTAAAATACCAAGTCTTTACTAAGACTGCCCCCCAACACACACACACACACACACACACACACACACACACACACACACACACCACCAAGAGCAGAGCAGATGAAAGATGGAAGCTTCTTCTGAGGCTCACTTCCTCAGTCTTCATTCTATCTGCGACCCTCAGAGAGAGAAGACAGGATGAATCCAGTCTCGCCCAATTGAGCCTCATACTGACCTTTATGAAGCCAGACTGTGTGTTGAGGGGAAATGTACTTTATTTTGTGTGTTTTCAGCGCCTGAAAAAGGCCCAGCAGGACGAAACGTCACTCCGGCAAAACACATGATTTAAGTTTCACTTTAATTTTTTTCATATTTGCGCTCCTGATTTCAGTTTGTGCCTCATACCAGCCTTTCCCTCCCGATTTTTCTGATAATTCGGCCGAGTTCAATATGGCAAATAATGAGGAATGGAGCGTGTTTCGCCGCTGAAAGCGTGTGTGTGCTTTATTGACGCTCAGCTGGAGCAGGACGGGTTCAGTTCACCCCCCACGGCGTTGTTCAGCCCGGCTGGGCCGGCGTACAGCCACACTGAAATATATCACAGTGAATTCCATGTTAGACCCAGATCCCTGACCCAGCTTTGAAAGGCAGAGATTAACGGCGACTTTATTTTTCTGGCGCGATAAAGAGTCTCGCGGTAACGCAGCAGTTACGGCCGTTAACGGCCCAGCTATAGTGAAAACACAACGGGCTCCTCAACCCTGTTTTCTGGAGACGGAACAAAATGAAACACCAAGAAATCAACAGGTCAGCGTTCTTTCTTCACTGCAGGCTCTTTTTGGATTCAGACACCATGACACTGAAAAGGTTGTGCAAATGTTTTCTGATGACTAAGTGATGAATGCAGATAATCTGAATGTTGAAAAGTTAAAAATCAATCAATAGATCAAGTACATGGCCAGTGGTGGAAGTCCCTCCAGCTTCAGGAGAAGCTGGAACGACGCTGTTGCTTCTGTGCAGACAGCCTCAGTCTTCCTCTCTGAGTGTCCCTCTGTGTCTCTGCTTGTCTCGGTCTCTGCTCAGTGCTCGTTTGTCTCTGCTTCCCTGCGTTCTTTATGGACTTCCTCTGGACTCGGACCTCTCTGCGTTTCGACCCGTCTTTATCGGCCCGTTGGAACCCTCTGCCTGTTCTCCTGCTGGACTCTGCTTTGGACTCAGATCCTGGTTCGTCCCGAGGGTGACCAGATCCTGAGTCCCCAGCTGTGGGACAAAGACTACATTTGAATGAGACGATGGGGGACATTGTGGGACACCGATGCCTTCTCGATCTGTCAAGTCCAAAATAACATTAAAAAAAAAAAAACATGTCCGTGCTTCACCTCAGCTGAAAACACTCTGACGCTCTGCTGTGACGGGAGGAAAGTCCATTTGTTTCCGGGTCGACTCGTCATTCTTCAGTTTCAGCCGATATTGTGAGTGTTAACTGAGATACGGAACTTTGACAAACCACTCAGCGATGGGTAATCTAGAAGGAGGCCATCAAACAGCTGGTTGGTGGAATTTCATGTCCTTCATTTATATTAATCAGCAATCAGTGGAATCACTGCTAAAAACCACCCAAACTGTTAAACTGCTGTTATTTATAGAAATGAAGCATTTACATTGTTACTGTACGAGGGTGTACCCAAAAGTTCCCGGAATTTGACTGTAACTTTTTATTTCTGACATTTCAAAATAAAACATCACTGTCGCCTTCAAAATAATCTCCATCCGCATTAATGCAGCGCTCCAGCCGTGTCTCCCACTTCACCAATGCGTCGTCAGACTCGTGCGTAATTGTGTCATTCTGGGCCGGCTGTGATTTTTCTGTCCCCTCCTCCACATCTGCAAACCGCTGTCCCTTCAGCTGCTTCTTCAACCTGGGGAACAAGAAAAAGTCCCTGGAGGCTTCATCTGGAGAATCAGGCGGATGGGAGAGGAGATTCATCTCATTCTTCTCCAGAAACAGCGTGAGGCGCAGCGCCGTGTCCGCTGGCGCTCTGTGGTGGTGGATCAACCGGCTCCACTCCGCCACGACGCTCTGCTTCCTCCTCACA
The DNA here is from genome assembly GCF_902148845.1 of Salarias fasciatus. Taxonomy (NCBI): domain Eukaryota; kingdom Metazoa; phylum Chordata; class Actinopteri; order Blenniiformes; family Blenniidae; genus Salarias; species Salarias fasciatus. The sequence goes on from NC_043754.1 coordinate 534,906, forward strand.
TCCTCACGGAGCGTCTGAGGACTTCCTGTAGTAGTCCTGGTTTACAGTCTGACCTGGAGGGACAGACTCGCTGTGGACGATACCCTGGACAGCCGAGAAGCAGCTCAGCGTTGTTTTCACGGCTGAGCGGACCTGACGCGCCGACATCTGGCCCTTCTCAAACCCCCGGACCACTCATGGACCTGAGTCTTCCCCAGAGCAGCATCCTTGTAGGCTTGCTGCAACAAGCTGAGTGTTTCTGCTGCTGTTTTTCCAGCAAAAAGCAGAATTTAATGTTTGCGCTGCTCTGGCTTCACAGTCAATGTCGCCATTTTGGAAAAAAATTGCAGACCGCCGCTGCACTCTGTTGCTATAAATAGCTCCTGACAGGCGTCAGGGTCACTCTGGGAGCTCAGCTTTCTCACAGATGTGCACGAGGCTTACCTGCAGCACATCTGACGGCCAGAAGTCCAAACTCGTTATTATTAGTATTTTATGACCTAATTCCGGTTTCTTTTGGGTACCCCTCGTACATCAGTGTTGTGTTTTATTGCTTCATATGATCCTGTATTGTGGGCCCGGGGAGGGGTCCCTCTTTGCAGTTTCACCGTTTGAAACGGAAAAATGACTTCGGCAAACTTTCAGACGCGCCTGACCCCGGGTCAGTCCAGGGAGAGGGCAGTCAGAAACTCGAAAAAAGAAATAAAGACAGAAATGAGTGAAGAGGAGTTTAGAATTTCTTGGGGTTTAATAAGAATGTTGAATTACTGGAGGCCTGATATGCTTCGGTATAAAAAGGCTGAGACTTTCAGAAAAGAAATTTCAAAGGAGAAGTTATTTCCAACAAGGACAGTTCTGCCTTTTTCTGCTCAGGGATCATTAACATTCATTCACAATATCACATTAAAATATGACAAATACTCAGAAGTCTGCCAAACAAAAATCAGTTTAGAAGCTGTTGCGAGACTGAATGTGAGTGGGAGCAGGGTGTGAGGGCGGAGTCACCCGGTGAAGGACTTCCAGTCCGACAGCAGGATCAGTGATCTCTCCTTTACTGATGAAGACCAGCGTGTTGAAGAGAGGCTGCAGCAGCGCAGCATCGACCGACTCTGACTGCCGCCGTCTAAAGCCTGGAACGGTCTTTGGTCTAATAAATCTGAAAACCCTGCGTCGTTCTTCAGTTTCAGTGCGTTTATAAACCACACAGCGATGGCATCACGAGATTCGCCCCGAGTCGCAGCCGTCAAGCGGCGCGGGTTGGTTTCATTCCATGTCGTTCATGTATGCTGTTAATCACTGATTGGACGAACCACTGCTAAGACCCGCCTCCTCAGGGAAACTTTTCAGGCGCTCACGGAGTTTGGACTCGTGTTCTGGAGTCTGGACTCAGCTTAGACTGGGGTCATGTCTCCATCGAGCCACTGTGAAAACCAGAAGTGACAGTTTGTAGGAACTCGTCTCACTTCCTGCTCCGAAGTGAAATCCTCTGAATCGCAGCAGCCTTCAGTAACCAGGCGTGTTCTGAGGAGTGACTCCACACTCCTGCAGCGAGAACAGAGAGGGAGCAGGACTGGCAAGAAATACAATAAAGTGAACTTAGAATTCTCCACTTAATCACAGTTAACAAGCCATTTTTAACACGTAAATGACAAAAACAAAGTTCTGCACCGACCTGAGAGTCTGGGAAAAACAAAAAACAAAAAAAAAACTTCCACACAGACACTGGCCTTGTTATGCTAATGAAAAATGTTTCTGAGTTAGTTATTGCAGTCGCAAAGATCATCTTCTCTCCTTCCAGGCACAGAGTTAAATGAGGCGTCTCGTTAGGTTTCTGAAAAAAAATAAAAAAGTATTTCAAACATCACAAAACAACAACTTCTCACAGCGTTTCTGAGGCGGGAGAAACAGAGGATGAAGCTTCCTCTGCACCGTGCACTCCACCGTGCACTCCACCGTGCACTCCACCGTGCACACCGCCGTGCACACCGCCGTGCACACCACCGTGCACACCGTGTACTGTGAGGAAGGCTTCATCAATAATGGAGGAAGACAAATGAAGGCAGAGGAAGAGCGTCTTCAGTGAAATGGAGGCGGGACTGCAGCCACCGACACATGGGGGCGGGGCTACAACCGAGCCCCTCCTCCTCTCCTCAAGCCCCTCCTCCTCTCATCAAGCCCCTCCTCCTCTCCAGCCTCTGCTGCTGTCAGAATACATTCAGACGTTTGTTTCTGAGCTTCATTTCTTTCAGTTTGGACACCAGTGACCCGAGCTGCATGTTTCAGGACCGAACCTGGGGGTCGGTCCAGCAGGTCACCCCCCCCCCCCGTGAGGTTTGTTTTCAATCATTCATATATATTTTATATTATCAATTTTATTTTATGACTTATATTATTAATTTTCAAGACAGTATCCAACATAAAGATTGAAAACTCCCCCAGAATGCTTCATTAATTAAAACTAAAGAACAATACAGCCGAACAAAACAAACCAGAACAGAACAACACAAGTGTCTTGTCTTTAAAAAAAGCACAAGGAAGAAGTGACCACTTCGTTTTTCCTCCTTTTTTTAGGTCTTTAATGCAACATTAATATTAATATAAAGCTTAGAATTTTTTATCTCAACTTTTAAGTGTCACTGTATCAACTGAACACCACAATCATTACAATATTCAGTAATTCTGTTTGTTCTTATATATGAAAACACACACACACTCACACATCTTAGCCACTCGGCAGTTCACCTGTAGATCACAGATGTTCTGAACTTTATCGGTCCAGAGAAAAGTCCTGACCGAGCCTCCGAGTGTTTCTTTACATTTCATTCAACTTCACTTCAAAAGAAGGAGCAGTGTTTCTTTTTAAACTCACACATCCAGCTTCTACGTTTGAGGCGGAGAATTTTCTTCACGTCACTCGAGTCCGAATATAAATGTCCTTTACTCGAAGCCGAGGAAACTGTGACTCTTCATTGTTGGAAAGATGTCAAAATAAAATATAAAAGCTTCCATCAGTATTTTTGAGATTTCCAAGTTCATTTTCTGTTTATTCAGTCTTTGCTGTTCATCATATTTCAGATCACTTTTACTCAGTCCAGACCAACCAAAACACCACAACACACTATTTACTGCAATTAATGTCATGTAATGCAATGTATCACCTGGTAACAGCACATAAAACAACGTAACGCCGTGTAACACCCGGTACCGGTAAATAAGACAACGTAACACCACTTAATCCCAAGAAACACCAAGTAAAGCTGGATCAAGCCACGTAAAGCCATGCAAAGAAGAAGAAAATGACTTTATTTATCCCGCAGGGGCTATGGAGTGGGCAAAGAGCAGCTCATTAAAAGAGCAAGAGAAAGAAAAAACACCACCTGGAAGAGGTGGGAGGGTGAAAGCAGCAGATAAAGTCCGGTGGCGGTTCTGCTGCCAGGAGCAGCAGCTGCTGTGGAGGAGCTGAAGGCAGGGTGGTCCATGTGGAGCAGCAGGTGCAGTCAAGCAGCTTCCAGGACTGCGTCTTCAGAAACCTTCACCAGGTGACGATCACCAGATATTTTCCTCTCAGAAGTTCATGTCTGATGAAACCACCTCCGCTTGTTGGTGGACTTGAACGTGAATGTCCACAAGGACCAACGAGCTGGAGGAGTTCTGTCTGGAGAGGCAGCAGGAGCTCAAACGTCTGGAGCGCATGTTTTCTCTCTGACCTGATAACCAAACACACTCCTCCGCCATATTGTCCATCCCGGCCGTCACGGTCCCGGTCAGGCCTGATGGGCCACGTCCTTTGGTGTGCAGTGTGTTGTTGTCGCCGGTGTGATTGAGCTGGGTGTCTGTAAAGGCAGGACGGAAACATTTCTGTCCTCATGCGGACGATTCACTGTTTTAATGAGAAGTGAGCGGGCGACGCTGAGGCATTGCCCGGCGCCGGCGCCAGTCTTGACCTGTGAGTCCTCCCAGTCTGGAGGCGTTTTCCATGATCCTCAGAGCCGTGCCATGTCTCCCTGCTGGTGGTGTGTGTGAGTGTGTGTGTGTGTGTGTGTGTGCAGAGACTGGGGGGGTGGCTTTTCTTGTTTTATGCTGCTTTGCCTTGTTAAGTTTTAAATGCTGTAAAGCGCGTTGTGTTGCTCTACAATCACAAATGGACTGACTGACTGATGGACAGCTCCGTGCAGTTCCATGCAGCACAGCATCATGCTAACTGCAGCTATGAACACCATGCAGCGCCGTGTAAAGCGGAGTAAGGACCTGTAACAGCAAGTACAGCCACACAGTGCTGGAAAATACCCTGTGAGACCAAGTTCCACCACGCAGTGTGAGGTGAAGCCTGAAGCCACGTAGCGCCGTACAGATTTCTCAGTTTTATTTTCCTTGATGTTTCCTGTTTGTTTTTTCTTCTCTCTGCTGACTTTCGGTCTTTTTGCTCCATCCTTCTGTCCTCCTCTGCGCTCTCTCCTCCCCTGATTACCTTTGATGGTTTTGTGGTGTTTCTCATCAAGCCCTGGATCCCAGTGTGTATTCAAGCCCTCGGTCTGTTTATCTTGGCCCAGAACCCTGCCTTTGACTTCACTTCAAACTTCACCCCGCTTCAGTCGGCTGGGCGTTTGGGTCCACTGTCGACATTCCAGCAGGCCGGGAGGGTTTCGTTCAAACTGTGCGATCATGTTACCTGCTGGAAATTGTGATAAGTAACTTTATATATATATACACACACACACACAACTTACCTGGCATGCTGGCGTTAGTTAACACTCGTTAGGCAGTGTTCGTGCACCGTCAGGATATTTTTGTTGTCAATGTCAACATTTTAATACAGATAAAGTTTTTCTCTTGTGGTTTCTGTGGAGTCAGGAAGTTGTGAAGTGTCCAACACCCTGAAATGAGAACAACATCAGTTTAATCAAGAAAGCCCAGTAAAGCCCCTCTTCCTGCAGCACCTGGACAAAGTCAATGACTCGCGACTGATCTGGGTCCAGATGCAGCGTTCGGCGCCGCACCGCTTCTCCGGGTCGTCCATCTCCGAGTGCGGCTCGTCGCCGGCTCGTCCCTCCTCGAGGCCAAACTCCGGCTCATTTTCTGCACCGACGAGCGAGAGTAACGGAAAGTTCCAGGAGTTTCATCAGGGAGCCGAGTGGAAGCAGAAACACAAAGGCCGGTGCTTTTAGGAGAGTATTTGCATTTTATTGAAGGCTTGTTGGTTGAAAAACAAACAGAAGAATCAGATGGTCTTTCCACACAATAACACCAGACTCCTTCTGTTCAAATGGAAAAAAACTGCAAGATAAAAAGGTCAAGATGAGCCGGACCACATTATGAACATCTTTCAGGGAACCTATAGCCAATAATCAAAGAACCTGCTGAGAAACTAAAATGTTGTTGAGAAGAGTTTATGACTGAGATCACTGGGAAAGAATGTGAAGATTTGATTACAACAAAGTGACAGGAAGTCTCCTCCTCTGGGTCTGGTTCTGCAGGAAGTCTCCTCCTCTGGGTCTGGTTCTGCAGGAAGTCTCCTCCTGTGGGTCTGGTTCTGCAGGAAGTCTCCTCCTGTGGGTCTGGTTCTGCAGGAAGTCTCCTCCTCTGGGTCTGGTTCTGCAGGAAGTCTCCTCCTCTGGGTCTGGTTCTGCAGGAAGTCTCCTCCTCTGGGTCTGGTTCTGCAGGAAGTCTCCTCCTGTGGGTCTGGTTCTGCAGGAAGTCTCCTCCTCTGGGTCTGGTTCTGCAGGATTGTTCTTGTTGAAATTGAGTTTTTCTCTCCACTGTCTCATGTGCTTCAGCAGTTTTTTCTTCTTGAAAGTAATACTGTGTGACAGATATCTATAATGTTGGCGTTCTCACGACCTCCAAGCAGACAAACGCCTGAGATCTCTGGAACTCCCCTGAGCAGGGCTTGGTTGGGAACAACCTGTCTAGAGGGTCTAAAGGGTCCTGAGCATCACTGTGGAAGTACAGGGTGCTGGAGCCCCCCCCCCCCCCCCCCACCCGGTGGCACTGCAGCATCCCAGAAATGAATGAATGAAACGGGACACATTCAGCAGCACGCCTGCACTCCTAACACTGAGATGGAATCCTGAACAGCAGACAGCTGATGGGACCGCTGGCGCCGGTACATGGATCAGTTTACACTGACATGTGGACGAGGACACGGAGACTCGCTCTGGGTTGGATTTTACGAAGCTCCTGACAGCAGCTGAGGGACTGGTTCAGACTCTGTTTCTGAGGCCGACCGTCTCCAGGGAAACTGTTCAGACGGAGCCAGTAAAGTGTCAGGATGGTTTTCCGGTGTTCAGGTGTGACTGAAAACACTCTGCCTGAGTCTCTGTTCATCCAGAGACTCTCTTGACTCAGTTCTTCAACAGACTGTCGGTGATGTGGATCTAATGCCGACCCCAGAACTGAAGAGGAGAGTGAATCAGGACGGCAAACAGCAGCTGTAAGAGAGAAGGAGGTCATTAAAGCAGTCAGCCAGGATGAGACAGTGGACGGAGATTCTCTGACCCTTCTGGTAACACTTTGACAGGGAGCGACTGGAGATGCAGCTAAAAGTGGCCTGAGATGTTTTCAGTGACTCTTCCTGAAATACTTCACATTTCTGTCAATATGTGTGAACTTCAAGCTCAAGGGCTTTTTTAAAGAAGCTGAAAACCTCTTCAAACTATTCCTCTCTCTCCCATCTCAGCTGCATCCTGGGAGAGAACACTTTCCACTCTGTGACAGTCTGTAGACCGGTTCCACACAGCTGTGGAACACCTTCCTCTCATGTTCATGGTGAGAGCATGGACAGTGTGGACACTGAGAGCCTCATAAGAAGATTCTTCAGCACCAACCTGGAGAGGAAGGAAACGTCTGGGATCACATGATGCAGGCAGTCAGAGTTTCCTTCTTGAAGCAGCTCCTGTGCAGCTTTCGTCTGTCTTTAGTTCCAGCACCACGGACAGTTACACCGTGACACATTGTTATTTTCAGCACCGCGGACCAGTGGCGTCGTTAGGTCTGTTTTAGGGGGTTGAAGCCCCCCTCAAACATTCTTAAGCCCACCTAAATAATTTGGTACTATTAAAAAAAAAAAAAAAAATCAATTTCATTTTGTCATTTTGTACATAATGGGGTTGGACGATGGACGACTGGACGATGTTTCCATCGTCACTGGCTGGAAACACTGAGTGCAGAGTGATACAAGTAATGGATCACAGATTTAGTGATCTGTATCAATTCTGTCAGAGTTTCTACTGGTCCATAGCTGTGGGAGAAATTAGTCTGTTGACTGGTGCATTGCTCCCGACATGGAGATATACGCTTTTTTTTCTTCTTCATGTTTTCATGGACCCCAGGCTGTGGCTCACTAACTGCTGGGGGTAAAGTTTGAGAACAGCAGCTGTAAACACTGTTACCCTGCAAGGCTTTATTTGTAGTTGCACTGTGTCAAAAACAAACAAACAAAACAAAACAACAACAACAAATAAAAAACCTATATAATAATGAGTAATTTCTCAGTCTCTGTTAGCTGTTTGTGAAGTTTTGCGCTCATGTGCTGCGTTCGCTCACATCCTGTGCATCTCCTGGGGGCTCAGCCCCCCCCCACCACGAACCTAAAGCCTGGTGAGGCCCCTGTCACGGACAGTTACACAGTGACACAGTGTTGATATTTTCAGCACCACGGACAGTGACATGTTTGCTGTGATGTGCCTTAAAGAGCCTGTATCCTGCTTTTTTAGCTCGTCCAAACCCTAGAAATGGCATTAACATGGTAATAGTTTATTTTTGGCGCTAAGGAAAAGTCATTTTGTGTTAAATAAAAGATTTTCAGGGGCTAATTCTGAAACCCGGAAGAGAAAGCGCTCTGGTTCACTGAAAATCCCGCCTCTCCCCCTGTGGACTTTGACTGACAGCTACTTCAACCAATCGGAGCTTCTAAACAAACACGTCATGCGGTAGCGTCTTAGCTTTAGCTCTTTAGCTCGAGCTTCTCAACACGCAAAGACACACGAAAACGTCTTTTCCTGTTAGAAACTCACCAAGCGCAGAGCCTCCAGACCCTTCAGACCCTTCAGACTCTCTCGGGGGTGTCCCCTCGGGGGTGTCCCCTCGGGGGTGTCCCCTCGGGGGTGTCCCCTCAGTGGAGCTGCTGCTGGTCAGAGGAGAGTGGGCGTGTTGTCTGGCGGGGGTGGGGTGGGAGAAGAGTGGTGGGAGGAGCTCAGCTTTTGTGATGAAGAGTTTCCAGCTGTTTTCTACCTGAAGGGAGGGGCTGCTGTAGAGAGCAGCAGACTGAAAGAGATTACTCAGACATGTGGATGAAGGCAAATAACATTTTGGGGGTGGTTTGAAAGGGAAACCAACTTTGTGGCGTGCTGAAAACCTTAAAAAAGTGGATTATGCATGATATAGCTCCTTTAAAAGTGATTTTCAGTTTGGTCCTTTGTCATTTTTAAGAACTTTCACTCCACCTCAATGTGCTTCGCTGGTATCAGTATGTAGTATTTTCTTCGGGCTTCATGAATCAATAATGCAGTTGACCATCAGTCACTGCTGTGAAACGTCTCGCTGCGCCGGTGGATTTGTTTTTATCAGTGCAGCGAGTGGTGAGTTAAGCACCAGGCTGTGCTTTTTAGCTTTTTTTTCCCTCAATGTTGAGAAAACATTTCCTTAGTTTTACTTTCAGTTGTCAACAGCAGTGCTCCCAAAAGTTTTCCCACATCAGAACGGTTTTAAGCAACATCCTTTTTCCTCGGATCGGCAGGAAACTGCATGAAAAGGTCCTAACGAGAGATTAAGGTTAGATGATAACGTGAAGCATTTTTCAAAATAAAACATGTAAATGCAAATGTACGTATATTTTCACAATATATATATTTTTTTAATTTTTCTCTGAATAAGTCTATTAGTTCATTCAATAATCAAAAGTAAAGCTCCTCCAGCTCCTGTCCTGCATGTTTCAGCTCTCTCTCTGCACACCTGACTGAATGAAGCTCACTGCTCAGGTTTATCTGGATCTTGCTGATGATAAAAACTTTAGATTCAGCTGTGATGGAGCAGGTAGAGGGTTGAAGCATGCAGGACAGGGCTCTCTAAGACCAGAGCAACATTACTGCTGCTTCTATTAACTATTGAAATATGATTACTTCAAATGGCAATCATCCATCCATCCATCCATCCATCCATCCATCCATCCATCCATTTTCTACCGCTGATCCGGGGCCGGGTCGCGGGGGCAGCAGTCTCAGCAGGGATGCCCAGACTTCCTGTCCCCAGACACTTCCTCCAGCTCCTCTGGGAGGATCCCAAGGCGTTCCCAGGCCAGCCGAGAGACATGGTCTCTCCAGCAATCAATTCATTACAAATCTTCAATTAAAGCAGTTGGATTCTAATCAAGTCCAACCACTCCCCACTGAACTGACGGCCCGTGAACTGACATGGGAAACATTCGTTCATTTTCAAATCCTGCACACTAATGTTGGCCAGGATTCTAACAGAAGAGGTGGGAGGTGTGTGATATGCTGGTTCAACATGGCTCATATATATATGGACCTTTGAACTTGTAGATCCAGCAGAGAGACACTCAGTCAGTGAAGAGACAGAAGTCAGAGTGAGCTCCAGAGGAAGTGAGTGGATGGGGTCCGGGCCGCAGGAAAACCATGGATGGATTTTCACTTACTGAAAGTAGACCTTGTGCGGAGAGCAATAAAAACATATGAATACCCCTGATGCCCCCCGTGCCTGTTTCACCATCGATTCCTGAGTCGAAAGACTGTTACTGACCACCCTCCATCTTTACAGCCCGTTGTATATTTACAGTTCTCTCTCTCTCTCTCTCTCTCTCTCTCTCTCTCTCTCTTTCTCTCTCTCTCTCTCTCTCTCTCTCTCTCTCTCTCTCTCTCTCTCTCTCTCTCACACACACTATTTCTTTCTGTGACGTGACGCCAACACAAATATCCCAGATTGAAATACATGAATCCTCTTTAAAACAGACGAAAACTTTTACAGATTTCATGAATATAACTGATATAAATGTGCAGCCTGAGTGCAGATTTATCTTGGTTGTGAGCCAAGAAGGAGGATATGTGACGGTTTCATCCCCTGTTTGCTCTTTACGAGCTCCGGGTGGGTTTTAGTGAGTAAACCCAGCAGCTCACTGCTCTCTGCATCGCTGTGGACGTTGGAATCGTCCTGTTGCACCTTTACAAACTTCCATGTGCCGTCTGCGATCAGTGTTTGGTCCCATGTTCACCCTGAACACGTTTAGATCTGATTCATCTGATCAGAACACACACCTGATCGCAGCCTGGGTGTGTGTGTGGACTCCACAGGTGAAGCATCTCTGAAAGAGACAAACAGAGAAGAGTGATTAGTTTTGTTTTGGGAGGGAGAGTTGTTTCAAACGCAGATTATTTCAGACTGAGACCACTGAAGAGAGAAAAAGGAGCATTTAAAAATCTTCAACGGGGATCCAGCTGAGATGAGAGGGAAGAATGAGAGCTTTTCAAAATCATGAGCTCATTTGTGACTGATTAAACAGACAAAAGAGAAAACGATCTCCTCATGAGCTTTTATTGTGTCTGTGATGCTGGAAGCCGCAGGACGTGAGGAGATGATGGTTCAGCATCTGACAGCAGAGCCGCCAGGCCGGACTCATTACGGCTTCGTCTGGAACATCATGGACTCTAATTGGCTTTAGGCTCTCGGTAGCTTTCACACAAACACAACCATATCTGAATATCGCAGCTAATTTTAGCCTCCTATGCATAAAAGACCTGAAATGACAGGGCGTCATTTATTTTGGGATCCTTGGAGCTTTGTCTTTATTCTCACTCTTAAGCATGTGTCTGCTCAGAGCTGATTGAGATGAAACGCTTCCCGCCGCTCCGAGACCACGAGGATCTCTTGAAGCCATTTTAATGACTCCGATGGGAAACAAACAGGCGGCAGTAGATATGTGGGAATAAAGTCGTCTCTGTCACAGCTGGGGAGGAAGAGAACCCAATGAGCCAGGCGCTTCCAGAGGAGCGAGGAAAACTCCTGTTTATTGTCCATAAAGAAACCAAAAAACTCTCCAAAAACCCAGAAGTCCTGAATCAACCAAAGACTCCAGTCCAAAACCACGATGCAGCAGAGGGCAGAGACGCAGACTGATACCGACTGAGAGACCAGAACAAGCAGAGCCCAGAGAGCGAGTACCAGGAGAACCCAGAGCTCCAGCTGACCGCCATCAGGGGGCAGCAGTGAGGAGGGAGGAGGGGGGTGGGAGGAGGGAGGAGGGAGGAGGGACGAAGGAGGAGGGAGGAGGGAGGAGGGAGGAGGGAGGAGGGGGGAGGGAGGAGGGACGAAGGAGGAGGGAGGAGGGATGAAGGAGGAGGGAGGAGGGAGGAGGGAGGAGGGAGGAGGGACGAAGGAGGAGGGAGGAGGGAGGAGGGAGGAGGGAGGAGGGAGGAGGGAGGAGGGAGGAGGGGGGAGGGAGGAGGGAGGAGGGACGAAGGAGGAGGGAGGAGGGAGGAGGGAGGAGGGAGGAGGGGGGAGGGAGGAGGGACGAAGGAGGAGGGAGGAGGGAGGAGGGAGGAGGGAGGAGGGACGAAGGAGGAGGGAGGAGGGACGAAGGAGGAGGGAGGAGGGAGGAGGGAGGAGGGAGGAGGGAGGAGGGACGAAGGAGGAGGGAGGAGGGACGAAGGAGGAGGGAGGAGGGAGGAGGGAGGAGGGAGGAGGGAGGAGGGAGGAGGGAGGAGGGAGGAGGGAGGAGGGAGGAGGGAGGAGGGAGGAGGGACGAAGGAGGAGGGAGGAGGGAGGAGGGAGGAGGGAGGAGGGGGGAGGGAGGAGGGAGGAGGGACGAAGGAGGAGGGAGGAGGGAGGAGGGAGGAGGGGGGAGGGAGGAGGGACGAAGGAGGAGGGAGGAGGGAGGAGGGAGGAGGGAGGAGGGAGGAGGGACGAAGGAGGAGGGAGGAGGGAGGAGGGAGGAGGGAGGAGGGGGGAGGGAGGAGGGACGAAGGAGGAGGGAGGAGGGAGGAGGGAGGAGGGAGGAGGGACGAGGGAGGAGGGAGGAGGGAGGAGGGAGGAGGGAGGAAGGAGGAGGGAGGAGGGACGAAGGAGGAGGGAGGAGGGAGGAGGGAGGAGGGAGGAGGGACGAAGGAGGAGGGAGGAGGGAGGAGGGAGGAGGGAGGAGGGACGAAGGAGGAGGGAGGAGGGAGGAGGGAGGAGGGAGGAGGGGGGAGGGAGGAGGGACGAAGGAGGAGGGAGGAGGGAGGAGGGAGGAGGGAGGAGGGACGAAGGAGGAGGGAGGAGGGAGGAGGGAGGAGGGAGGAAGGAGGAGGGAGGAGGGAGGAAGGAGGAGGGACACCACCGAGCCTGAAACCAGAGAAACCACAAAGCAGGACTCTCTGGACTCTCCCGAGAACCCTTCTGACACCTGTTAGGTTCAGCAACCGGGCACAAAGACAATCCAGAGTCCAGACAGCAACTGGAGGATTGTAGCTCAGTGTTCGGATCCAAACTGAACTGGAGGGAAAAAAATAAAAACCTCCATGACCCCAAAAAGTTCCCTCCAGATTCTGCAGAACCAACGACTGCGAGATCACAGTACTGAAATATTTAACTATTACTGCGTCAACCACCCATCCATCATCCATCCATCCATCCATCCATCCATCCACCCATCCATCATCCACCCATCCATCATCCATCCATCATCCATCCCTCCATCCATCCATCCATCCTTCAGGGTCTCAGGGTTCTGGACCTGGACTGGGATCGCCTGACTAATCAGCTGGACCCCCTGCTGTGAGCCGTCCCTCAGTGTGTCCATGTCTGCTGTCCAGCCAGGTCCTGTCTGACTTCCTGTCTGACTTCCTGTCTGACTTCCTGTCTGACTTCCTGTCTGACTTCCTGTCCTCCTGCTTCTTGTCTTTTCACCCTGAAGACGGACGACTCAACCAGAAATCTTTGGATTAGAAGATAATCTGCCTCAATCAGCCAGATTCATTCCTCTGATCCAAACCAGTGACTCTGACTCCAGGAATATTCTACTTGCTCTTTTCTCTCTATTTTCATGCCAAACTTTGGATGTTTGTCTTGTTTTTCTAACACAGCTGGAGAGGAAAAGTCAAGGAGGAAATAAGTGGAGGGCAGAGGAGAGGAGAGGTTCTTTGAGCCCACCAGAGTTTCCTCCTCAGTGTGGAAATAAATCCACTTTGCTGCAGAATCTGGACTCGTCAGCACAGATCTGTTTGTTTAGTTTCACTTGTGGTGTTAATAACTCGTCCTCTTGGTTTATTTTACAGGCAAAGAAAACTCTGTTGCAAAATTGGCCTTATTTCATCTGCAGAAGTGAGTCTGTGTTTGCGTGACTCACCAGTCCTCAGGAGATTCCAGTGAGGATTCTGGATTATCCGTCCAGCAGCACCAAACCGTAACACTTGAACTGTGCCTGAAGTGCAGCAGAGAAGACTTTTACACGAGCATATTCGGTCAGTAAAGTCAGTGAAACACATTTTCAGGAGCTCAAAACATTTCCTAATCCAATAATCACCCAGAAAGGCTGAGTATCACGCTGAAGAGACGAGACTTCACTGGAGTTTCTCTACCGGAGACAGTCAGTCGTGGTTACTAGATCATGTATTCTAATCACTTCAGCGCTTCTCTGACATTTCATCTAACGGCCTGATATTTAGCTAAGAGAGAAAAGCCTCTTCAGGTAATGGCTGACTTGAGATGAAAAGTCATTCCTCAACAATAATTGAGTATCTTATTGATCCTTAAATAACAGAATGTTCACTGTCATTTCCAGTAACTCCAGCTTCGGTTCATGTGCGCTTGTTCTGTACTTTGAAACGAGTGTTTCCTCGCAGCCGGCTGTGGATCTGCTGAGTGGAAACCCTCCGGGTGGCAGTGGAGTCGAGGACGGAGCTCTTTAACAAACGGACGGTGACTGTATCGCATGCATAAATTCAGAACATCAGACTGGAGCTGCAGCCGGAGATCCTGCAGCCAGTATTTCAGTAAACTCAGAGGAATACTCCGACCAACAGCTGGAAGCGACAAGCACAGAATCATCTCCCAGCATTTCAGTCTGAGTGTCAGCAGAGAGCCGGATCCTGGATCCAGAGCCGGATCCTGGATCCGGAGCCAGATCCTGGATCCGGAGCCGGATCCTGGATCCTGGAGCCGGATCCTGGATCCGGAGCCAGATCCTGGATCCGGAGCCGGATCCTGGATCCTGGATGGGCGAGTGTGGCACCTGTGACCCATCACCACTGATCACCTCTCCCTCCTCCTCCAGGAGCCGGCAGGGTTTAAAAGGCAGCAGCTCCAGGAGGAGCGAGGAGCTTCAGCAGAGGCTGCCCTGCTGCCGGCCTGTTTCATGACTTTATTTATTTATTTATTTTTTACTTTCATTGGTTAAATTTCATAGAATTTTTGTTTATTTCTACTTTTGTCAGATCCAAGTTGTTTCTCTGACTGCTGTGAATTTTTCTTTCATTAACTGAAGGAGACCAACAATTTTGTCCACGTGTGTGAATCATGAAATATCAATAATCTTAACTGGCTGAATAATTGGTTTGGTGGAACTCTGTTTTTTTTCCAGTTGTTATTCTAATAACTTCTTTGTGAGTCATGAGTTTTGACTGGATGTCAGCCTTTTTTTCATTTCCCCGAACTTCAACACAATAGGTCAGGTCTGGAACAATCAGAATTATATTTATATGTATCGTGTTTTGTCCTCCAACACGTCCTTCACTTTCAATGAAACTGCAACTGGTTTAGATGTTTTTGCTTTCGTGTAGTTTATATGTGATTTCCACTTCAGCATTTTCATCCACCGCGACACCCGGGAACTTAGTTTCCCTATTTCAGTTTCTTAATTGGATAATCAGTGTCTATCCTTCTGTCACTGAGTATCATGAAATGTGTTTTTCCCAGATCTGAATTTATCTACATGAAACCATTGTTTTATTTTTTTTAATTCTTCTTCGACCACACCACTGTCAAATTATCCCCAGGATGAAATTCAGTGGTATCGTCAGCAAAAACAACACATTTGAGCAGTTTGGATACAGAAGTCTTGTCGTTTATGTATTGATTGAATAGTTTTGGTCCCAGGACCAACCCCTGAGGAACACCACATTTTATATGTCATTGTTCCGATTTTAAATAATCGATCTGTACATACTGCGTTCTATTCTCTAAAAATCTAAAGATCCACTGATGTTCCCCTCTGATACCGTCTGTTCTCAGTTTGTTCAGCGGTGCAGTGTGGTCTACTGTATCAGATGCCTTTTTCAGGTCAGCATAGAGGCTTTTGAAGAAATGCTTTTTATCGGTTGCAGTGGAGGTTTCTTCGGTTAAACACATTCGTGCCGTTGATGTGGAGCGATTGGTTCTGAAACCGGACCGGGTCCTTCTGCTGTGAGGCTGAACTGCCAGCGGTGCTGAACAGCCCAACCCGATGGAATCTGGGAGGAAAGTGGGAATGAGAGAGTTCAAAACTCCTTGGTTGATTTCCACTTGCAGTGAGAACACCAGCTCCCTCTGCTGGAGGGATGTGGTGCAGTCAGAGACTTTCCCCTCGTCTTTTGGAACTGTGTCAAACTGGGAATATTTTGGGTAAGAGTGACAGGAGAAAGAAGTAATTTTTTTAAAGTTTGTACACCTTTAGAGCTGCGGCAGATCATTTTAGGAAGTGAGCACTTTGAACGGTTAGGGGGAAACAGATGGATATTTTACAAGCGCTTGTATCAATAGCAGATACAGTGAGCACATCAAACTGACCCACCTTGGATCGGTGAACACAGAGACTGAGAAATGTGGACTGCATGGAAAACCTGACAGTGAAACAGCAGCTTAGGATGGAGCCCAGCTGGAGAGAAGGACCCCAGGAAGGATTATTTAACAACATGATACCGAGAACACTGGGACAATCGGCATGATGTGTGTCGGGAACTCTTCCAGAAAACACGTTTATCTCCATCTTTATATCGTGGAATTACTTTGGCTATTTTCCTGTTTTCATGAAATCTTCCCGTTGTGAGTGATAACTGATAACTATGTATGTAAAGGGTTTGATAAATTAAATTGATCATTTCCATATCCACATCATGATTTCTTCTTTCTCTGCATTCCTCAGAAAGTTCCTGTTCATACTGTTCATTATTAAGTTCTCCTTGGCTTTACTCTGGCTGATATTAACAAAATATCTATTAGACTCATTCAGTATCTTGGTTTTATCTTATATCTGACATGTCAGAATTATTATTGACAAAATCATTTGGTAGGGTTGTTTTAACTCTAGACTATTTATTATTCCCCACGTTGTCTTCATATTCTTCCTATTTTTATCAAGTTGGTGACTACAGTGTTCCTTCTTTTGCTTCCGTAGTATCTATACCAATTTATTTCTATATTTCTTTCACTTGTCTTCTGTTTCTTTTGTCCTTGATTTGAAGAATCATCTATAAAAGTGGTTTTTCTTCTCTCAGGCATTCAGTCGTCCTTCAGTCATCCAGGGTTCGTCAGCAGTGTTTTTCTTGATGTTCTTGAGTTTACATTTTCTTTTGTATTGATTTGTGTCTATTTGTGTCGTCGGCTGTGTTTACATCATGAACATTCACTTCATCCCAGTTTAGATTCTTCAGATCTTCTTTGAAGGCCTCCGGAGCTTGTTGGGATCAATCCCTCTCTGTTTGTTCTGAGGTTCATTCCTTCACACTGCAGAGAAAATCCTGATAGACCAAGAGGACTGGAGGACTGGTGGCTGATGAACGACGTCAGCGATGGAGATTCCTCTCTCTCCATTTCTGTCTCTTGCATTTGTGAAGATATTGTCGGTGACAGCAGCACTGTATGACCAGATTCTTGTTGGATTGGAAGGTTTCCCACTGGGAACAGACCAGGAGGACTCTGAGATACGAGGTTTAGTTCTCTCCTCTTAAGCTTGCTTCCCGATCAATGTCTCCATTGTTGTTTTGTTTGTTTAGACGATCATTGATGTAAACATGAGTTCCTCAGCCTGCATCCATAAGTAGTTTCTGTGCTTCCTGCTGGTGAACTTTATCATGACGGCTGGTTTTTCCTCCTCGGTCTTTCTCGGCAGTGTCTCGTATCGATACTGAGTCAGTGTCAGTGTTTACTCTTGCTTTGCTGTTCAAGTGTCAGCAGTTCTTCCTGTGGAGCCTCTTCTGTTGTCTCCACATTTGCAGTCGCCTGATTGGAGGATCGGTGTCGTGGTTCCAGTCCGGTGGCCTGGTGAGGTCCAGTAAAGTCCACTGAATGGCCTCTTCCTGTATCCTGGTGTCTCCCGGTCTAGTTCTTCCACGCTGTGCTCCAGTCCAGACATCTTTCTGTCCCTCTGTGGTTCTACGATCTTCACTGATTTGACTTTGTCCAGAAGTCCGAGTAGCCGCTCCTGCTGCGATGTTAGCTTCGACAGCTCACCGGACAGGAAGTTCAGCGACCCTTCGATGTCTTCCTGGTCGTCTGAGCATGTCGGGGAAACTTAGCTTCATACGACAGACAGTGTCCTGGGTCTGGGACAACCAGGAGCCACCCCTCGCCTGGCCCCACAACCAGCCGACCACGTCCCTCCGTTCACAAGGTGGAACGACTCCCGCTTATCCTGGGCAGAAAAACTAGCGACCCAGGCTGGAGAGCTCTCGCCAAACGTGTACAGGCTGCTGCTCGTTGGGCTGGCGGCGGTCGGTGGCGGCGAGTCTTCAGGAGGTTTCAGGAGTTGCCTCGGGTATTCAGGAGTTTCCGGGCGTCTTCAGAGGCTTTTTTCTTGCATCAGCTCATGTTCGAATGAGCACAGCATGCTTGGAATGACTTCCTGGTCTGTTTCATTCACAGCTGAGATGAAGCGATCAAAACTCCGAGCTCCTACAACCACAAACAGGCAGTTGATACGTCTGTGGGAAAAGTTATCAAACACATCAGAGCATGGCAGCAAATAAATCTGAATTTGGACTTTGATTGGTCATAAAATCAAAATTTAAGATTCAAAATAAAAAGAAATCCTCAGATAAAAGCCGTGTAGAGCCAGCTGAGGAAAACCGCCTGAAACGCTGCGTAACGTCCTGAATCATCTGAATCATTTCAGTGGCGCTTGTGTGTGATGCTGGATTGTATACTCTGTTATCTGTAGTAAATGTAGAGTAAATAAGTAAAAATGACTGTTTTGTCTGTGGTGCTTTGTTAGTCATACTGCACAATATGAAATCTATAAAGATAGCTCTTATTTAGCTGCTGAGAAGAAAGTTTCCACGGCCCTCCTCAGGAACGTCCTGTGGACAGAGTGTGTGTTGTGCTGCATTCAGGGCCGCCTGACACTTCGCTGTAGTGAGATAAATAAACGGCGCTCCTCCCCGGTGCAGCGCCGCACATCAGCAGTCAAATAAGGAAAGATTATCACCGCAGGTCCTTCTCTTAGATTGTTTTCACAAATGGCTCGACAGAGCTTCACAGACGGCCGAGTTATGGTGTGTATGAAGTCCTCTGCAGGCGGTGGACGCTCTGAAATGTTTGCGCATTGTGAGGATGCAGCAGTCAGATGTGGGACACACTGCAGTTTAATGGCTTAATGCCAGGAAATATCAACCACAGTTATCATAATTCAGCTCACAGAGGCTAACCGCTGCTGCTTTATGGGATTACTGTTGCTCAGTTCTCTCAGGAAACAAAATGCAGGAAGATTTTATGACCTGAATCACGGCTGAAACTGAAACGAGAGCAACACGAACAGAAGTGACGTGTTTTCTGTCCAGGGTGACCCGACGACTCGGGGTCGGCTGCTGCAGTCAGTAAACCTGCCGATCAATGAACCAACCAACCAACGACATTACCGACCAACCAACCGTTCAACCAATGACCTAAGCAACCAACCTACCACTGAGCTAACCAAGAAACCAACCAACCAACCAACCAACCAACCAACCAATGAACTGACCAACCAACCAACCAACCAACGAACTGACCAACCAACCAACCAACCAACTGGCCAACCAACCAACGAACTGACCAACCAACCAACCAACCAACTGGCCAACCAACCAACCAACCAACCAACCAACCAACCAACCAACGAACTGACCAACCAACCAACCAACCAACCAACCAACCAACCAACCAACCAACCAGCCAGCCGACCGACCGACCGACCGACCGACCGACCGACCGACCGACCGACCGACCGACCGACCGACCGACCGACCGACCGACCGACCCGACCGACCGACCGACCGACCGACCGACCGACCGACCGACCAACCAACCAACCAACCAACCAACCAGCCAACCAACCAACCAACCAACCAGCCAACCAACCAACCAACCAACCAGTGGTTAACTTCTTTGCTCTGCAACCTTAATGACCAAAATACACATTTTTGCCATTTTCCAATGAAATAGAGCTGATCTGGAGCTACGGGAGCTGTTTGACTCTCACAGCTGAAGAAATAGTTCAGACTTTGTTCCTTGGCAGTTTCAAATAATAAATATTTATTTTTTATTTAGTATTACTTTCTCATATTTATTGTTGGGTTTACTTTTTTGTTTTAACTGTTTTTATTGATTTCGGCTGTTTTAGCCAAGCAGTTCTATCTTTCTTTGTGTGTGTGTGTGTGTGTGTGTGTGTGTGTGTGTGTGTGTGTGTGTGTGTGGGCTGCCATGTGAGGCTCACCTCCAAAAAAAGCTCCAGTGCCTCACAGACAGTCCCAGACAGTCTGGTTTCATCAGACGTGGCAGCAGAACTGGCTCCAGCCGGTTCTCGGTGTGCCAGAGTTAAGTGTTCGCAGTCGGAGGTTTTTCTCTTGACGAAAACGGGAGAACTCAGCCCAACTCATCTTTATTCATGAAGCTGCTTTAAAACAGCCTCAGCTGAAACAAAGAGCTGTACAGAAAATGACATTTAACCTTAAAACATACAGAGCAAACAATAAAAGACAATAAGCAGTGATAAAAACAACGATATAATCTCCTCTTGGAAGAACAAACATGTCGTTCAGATTCCAGCAGCAGAACCTCCGTTCTGCTGCTTCCTGCTGGACAGAGGAAAGAAACTGTTTCTCCAAAGTGTGAATGAAGCGAGACAAACTGACAGCAGTGAAGACTGACGGTTGTTCTGGTTTTGGAATGAAGTCAGTCTGGAGACGGTAACGTGTCTCCTGCTCGGACGAGAGGACTGAAGCAGCCTCGGTGAAGCCCCGGCAGGGGAACCCGGTCTGAGACCCTCAGAGAGCAGAGAGGAGTTCTTCTTTAGAACAACAGCTCGCCTCTCTGCCTCTGGAGAACTCTGACCTGAGAGAGCCCCTGATTTATGATGGTGTTGAGAAGGAGTCCTGATCCGGTTCTGAGATCTGACGGGTCGATCAGCTGGATGGCATCAGAGCCGTCAGAACCTCCACAAACCAGCTGCTCCCTGCAGATACACCTGGTTCCATGGACCGACCAGAGAGGCCTGCTGGGAGAACCTCCAGTCCAGACCTCCAGTCCACAACCTGGTCCAGAACTACAGTCCAGAACCTGGTCCAGAACTCGGTCCAGAACTCTCCCATACAAACCTCTCCAGTCTAGAATCCAGTCCAGAACTCTCCAGTTAGAATTCCCTGTCCAGAACCCGACCCAGACCTCTCCAGTCCAGACCCTGGTCCAGACCTCTCCAGTCCAGAACCTGGTCCAGACCTCTCCAGTCCAGACCCTGGTCCAGACCTCTCCAGTCCAGACCCTTGTGCAGACCTCTCCAGTCCAGACCCTGGTCCAGACCTCTCCAGTCCAGACCCTGGTCCAGACCTCTCCAATCCAGACCCTGGTCCAGACCTCTCCAGTCCAGACCCTTGTGCAGACCTCTCCAGTCCAGACCCTGGTCCAGACCTCTCCAGTCCAGACCCTGGTCCAGACCTCTCCAGTCCAGACCCTGGTCCAGACCTCTCCAGTCCAGAACCCGACCCAGACCTCTCCAGTCCAGACCCTGGTGCAGACCTCTCCAGTCCAGACCCTGGTCCAGACCTCTCCAGTCCAGACCCTGGTGCAGACCTCTCCAGTCCAGACCCTGGTCCAGACCTCTCCAGTCCAGAACCCGACCCAGACCTCTCCAGTCCAGACCCTGGTCCAGACCTCTCCAGTCCAGACCCTGGTCCAGACCTCTCCAGTCCAGACCCTGGTGCAGACCTCTCCAGTCCAGACCCTGGTCCAGACCTCTCCAGTCCAGGGTTTGATTCCAGCGCTTCATGTTGCTGTCAGGAGAACTGGGACAGTTCTCGCTGCTCCTCCTCCAGTGAAGAGGAGTTCAGAGGAATCGTCAGCATTCAGACCAGGTCTTCTGTTCAGTTCCGATGTGGAGGTCCGATATTATGGTCTGATACGGAGTAATGCTTTGTTTCCAAGTTCTCAGGAACACAGTGTGAAGGCCACTTTGCTCTGTCTGAAGTCACTTGGTCTCGGGACTGTTTCCCTGAGAAACGGCGTCTGCTCGTCTGGTGAGATCTGGCTGTATGAGATGGCGTGGCCGGAAGTCCTGCCAGAGTCGGGCTGGATTCTCCTGGGAGCAACAGCCTTGCTCTCAATCAGCTGATTTGTGTGTGCTTCCTCTGCAATCCTCAATAAATCCTCCGTGTGCAGCGTCAACACCTGGACTCGTCCTCTTTGGCTCTGATTCACCAAAAATTCCACAACACTGTCGATCCGCTCGTTTCATTATATCCAATCTTCTCAAGCCGCCGTTAAATAAATCGTCTCCAAACGAGTCGAACCACAGACTGCGGGCCGCCATCTTGGAACATTGTGTCATCACAGCGAAGCAGAACAGCAGAATGAAGTCGACTGATGAGCAGATTATTCTGCTCCAGAGGAGAATAAACCCGCCGGTCTGCTCGGATTCAAGCTTCATTCTGAATAAAGTTTTCAGGTGTTTCCATGGTCGTTTCAGAGCAGAATGAGGCTTTATTCAGATTTATAGAGGAATACAAAGTCCCATGTAAACACACTGACTGCTTACTTTTGCTCTTTGCAGAACAAAATAAAGGACATTCTATTGAAATGTGTGGTGGAGCGACACAAAGCTACATTCACGCTATGAAACGGCTCTTTTCTGGTCTCAGTCACGGTTGCTACCAGCAGCAGTTTAGTTATGACCAGTAAACTGTTTTCATGGCGTTCATGGACGAAGTTCAGAGTTCAGCATCACTTCCTCCGGTGCGCTGGTCCAGGGACTCACCTGCAGAGCCGAGGCTCAGGTGGGGGGCGAAGAGGGGCGCCGAGAGGTTCCATCACCGCCTCCTCCCATCTCCTGTGTCCCTGGACAACCCCATGCTGTGTGTGTGTGTGTGTGTGTGTGTGTGTGTGTGTGTGTGTGTGTGTGTGTGTGTGTGTGTGTGTGTGTGTGTGTGTGTGTATGTGTATGTGTATGTGTGTGTATGTGTGTGTGTGTGTGTGTCAGAGAGAGAGAGAGAGAGAGACATGAGAAACAAGTGGTGAAAAGATATAAATGTACCTGACCAGAAGAATACAGACCCTCCAGATCCGCAGTGTTCTTGGAGGTGATTCTGGTTTTGGGGTCAGATCCTCTCCAGGCGGATCTGCTGCTTTAAAAGCAGCTCTCGGATAAAAACGCTGCCATTTGTACTTTTTCCACAAACCTGAATGTGCTGAATGTTCACCTTCAGACTCAATCGCCGCCTTTTCGTTTTATTGATCCGCTCAGAGCGAAACCCGGAGAGTAAAGTCATCAGCAGGAAAACACTGAAGAGCAGCAGCTGGATGAAAAGTCCTGTTTATTCACACCGAGGAACAGTCCTGAACATGAGAGAGAGAGAGAGAGAGAGAGAGAGAGAGAGAGAGAGAGAGAGAGAGAGAGAGGCTCCTCCTGTGACGGAGCTGTTGGAGGCTCGTCCCTCACCGTCAGCTGACAGCTCTCTAATCAGCTCATCGACTGCAGCCCGGCGAGGAAGCAGTTCTGGGCCGGACTCCGTCTCTGCGGGACGAGCGCTCCGCCCGGCGGCGCTGTGATTTAACAGAAGTGGATTTATTAGTGCGGCAGACGGAAGAAAGAGCCGTTAATGAGGATCTGTTTGGGGAGAGAGCTGATTTACGACGAGCTGTGTTTCATGCACGGCTTTCCTCCGAGGGCGGATCGACCCCGCCGGTTCTCCGGCTGCTCATCGACCTCCAGCGCCGCGGCGTCGACCACCGACGGGCCAGAAGCTCTGCAGGAAGGTCTGTCAGCTGAGTGAAGCTCACACCTGCTCTCAGGTGTTTACTGGAGCCTGACGCTCAGACGAAGACCTGGTTTCAGTGGTTCAGGAAGTGCTGGTCCTGGTTCTGAGCCGGGTTCCTGGTTCTCGGGAGGCTGGATGGATTCCCAGAGTTCATTCTGACTTTCTACACTGAAATCATTTCTCTCATCGACTGAAACACTCAGTGAACCAACGAGCGACCACATGTTTTACCAGCCGCTGCATCACAATTCGTTGCCAAATAAAAGTGATATTTTCCATATTTGAAGCGAACGGTTAATTATATAAACATTTAGATGTTTTTAGAACATTTCTGCAGTCAGGAGCATCTCCAAGACATTTCAATCCCGTTGGTTCTAAAGGATGTTCTCTGGATGTTTGAAATGGAGCCTCGGTCGTTTCATCGTGTCTTTTCTTCACGGACGATGAGAGTCAGTGAACCAGAGGACAGACGGCAGCGGCGAGCGAGCGTTTCACTTCCTGTGTGGGACCGGCGTTCAGACTCCAGACGGAAACATCGGTCCAGCAGTGGGAGAAACCAGGAAAAGCAACATCAAACCCAAACTCCCCGTCTTTCAGACAGAATGATCCCAGATTTAAGAGACGTCTTGTGACTGAGGAGAACCTCCGGGTGTTTTCAAGCTTCTAACTGAATGTTTTTTCTCCTGCTGTCGTCGTTTTACGCTTCAGTTTCATCAACAGTCAGAACCAGTTTTAATCTGAGCGACCAAAAACAGAGAAACAGGCTCCCGATGTTCTGATCCACACGTTTCAGCAGGACGAGCATCCTGTCTGAGCAGCAGAGCAGTGACCTTTGACCCCTGGAGACAGGACTCCACTCTGAAGGCGTTCAGGCCTGGAAGCTGCGAAGTGGGATCTTCATTCTACACTGTAGAAAATGTTCAGAGATTTTACAGTGAAAAACTGAGAAAACCAAAACCATAAAACTTTGTAGATGGTAAAATACGGTTATTAAAAGTGTTGAATAAGGTTTAAAGATTTTCTGACAGAAACACTCGGTCCCGCTGTGAAGCTGTCAATCACACAAGGTCCCTAACAGTCAAACTGAACGCCGTGGATAAAAACAGCATTTCCAAAATTAAAAGCACATACATTTGTGCTAAAAACAGAGATAATATCTAACAACTAACAGTCAGAATACATCAACTTTAGGAATGCTTCAGATGTTACAGTGGAAGCTCTGAATGCAGGAGGTTCTGCTTGTTGGGTTTGATTTGGTCTGACTGCTGCATGCAGAGCTCTGCTGGTCCTGTTCTCCGTCCGGTCCGGTCTGGAGCGAGGCTTTGAAGCCCCGGCTGAACGCCATGCTGCTTTTAGCTTTATTGATGAACCGTTGTCTGGCGTTCAGCTCTGTGGGACCCAACTTCTGTTTTTTATTATATATATAAATAAACAGGTCGTATTTTTCAAGACGGAGCCGATCTGGCCTCGGCTCGTTTCCTGTGAAGAATATTGATCAGAACTCGTTTTCAGTGACGACGCTCTGCAGCTGCACCGACGCCTGGACTCATTCCGGCTCCTTCTCTCCTCGGCCTCCAGGGAATCAGGCCTGATTCTCCCAGACGAATGGCTGAAAAACAGTCTGCAATACTTTTAATTCACAACCTTAATTGATTTTTGATTAGTTTTTTTAATGAATACGTTCAGTGTTGTCGTCCAGGGTAAATAGAGAAAACCCACGTGTTTGAATATTTATATCCTGGAGGGCTGCAGGTTCTCCGTGTTCTCCTGGTTCACCACAGCTGACTGCGAGGAGGCTCCTGATCGGCTTCTGCTGAACTGTGATGAACCTTGATGAGGTTCAGGTGTGTTGAAGCAGGTGAACTGCAGCTTCATCTGCCGTCAGTCAACAGAAATATTCAATCTGTCCATTCAGAAAAGAGTCAGACTGATGGAATAAAAGTGAACAAATAAATGCTGTTCAGAGAAACGTTTATTTTTTTCATATAACTTTACAAATCCTCCTCCTCCGAGCAGAGAGACGGTTTTGGTTGGTTGGTTGGAATCCTGTCTCGTTTCCATTCATGTTGATATTTATGTTCTTTGTGAACTTTGGAATAAGAGCAGGCGGGTTGAAACGCCGCGACGTCCCTCTGGTAGCGTTCATTAAACAGCTGACGTCTCTCTTCGGCGGATCATGTGATCGGCGAATCAACGACTTTACAGCCAAGAGCAGAATTCTGACTTTACCACAGCAGAAATGATCGACGCTCCGATAATCTCGTTTATTTCCATCTCAACGGTGTCTGAAATGTTGATTTCTGTTTTTAAGCAGTGTTGTACTTTTAGCTCCAGTGTCTGGAGGTCAGATGTTGAAACTCGCCGACTGTTGATTCACCGGCTGATATTTGGGGGTTTTAGTTTCAGACTGATGTGATCAAACATTTGATGCTCTCTCGCTGAGTCTGGTTTAACCGCCGTGTTTTGACTGAAAACTTCATTTTTCAGCGTGGAGTGACTGATGGGACAGGAGCGGCACACGAGAAAGAAAAGCCAGAAGAAAACAGGATGAGAAAAGAATAAATAATACAGTAATATAGAAGCAGCAGGTCAGTCACAAAAACATACTGCAAATATTGATTTTATTTATTGTAATCTGAATACAGATGGAATCTCTGACGCACTGGTTTAGTGAAGTTTTTTAGCATGTTTCAGGAATGTGTTGGGGAGTCTTTTTCTCTCCTCGAAGGACGACTGTAATCAGCTGATGTGAAAAAATCAAGATTTCTGATTTCTGAGATGTTGAAGCTGAAACCAAAACCCGTCTGTCTTCTGAGCCCGGTTCAATCTCCACGGTGTGTGTGTGTGTGTGTGTGTGTGTGTGTGTGTGTGTGTGTGTGTGTGTGTGTGTGTGTGTTCTTGTATTTCTATCCTTGTCGGGGCCAAATGTCCCCACAAGGATAGCAAAACGTGGAACGACGTGCCTTGTGGGGACCTTTTTCCGGTCCTAAGTAGGAGAAACAGTGTTTTCTTGACCATGTTGTTGTTACTGAAAAAAGTAAAAGTGCAAAACATTTCTTTAGGGTTAGGCTTTGTTGTGGTGTGGGTTAGGGTTAGGGTAAGGGTCAGGGTTAGGGGCAAGACATGAATGGGAGTCAATGGACGGTCCCCACAAGGATAGAAATACAAGACTGTGCGTGTGTGTGTGTGTGTGTGTGTGTGTGTGCGCGTGCGTTCTCGTATTTCTATCCTTGTTGGGGCCAAATGTCCCCACAAGGATAGCAAAACGTGGAACGACGTGCCTTGTGGGGACCTTTTTCCGGTCCTAAGTAGGAGAAACAGTGTTTTCTTGACCATGTTGTTGTTACTGAAAAAAGTAAAAGTGCAAAAACATTTCTTTAGGGTTAGGCTTTGTTGTGGTGTGGGTTAGGGTTAGGGTAAGGGTCAGGGTTAGGGGCTAGACATGAATGGGAGTCAATGGACGGTCCCCACAAGGATAGAAATACAAGACTGAGCGTGTGTGTGTGTGTGTGTGTGTGAGAGAGCTTCAGCTGTGTCTCCTCATTTAAACGTCCTTCCTGCCGTTCAGTCCTCTTCCTGGTCGAGACACTCGGTCCCCTGATCAGACTTCATCCAGTCCAGAGTTCTGGAACCTTCAGGACCAGAAGAACCGTTTCTGTGACTTTCAGTCCAGCAGTTCTGGAGCCATGAAGAACCTTTAACCTTTAAGACGAGGAGAAAGCAGCTCAGGAAGCTTCAAACAGGAAGTGGATCTGATGATCATTCATGGAGTTTAACTCCAGTTCAGAACAGAGAACATTTTATTACACTGAACCAGTTTTTGTTCCTGATTTTAACAGTTTTGTTCTTGTCGAGGTTTTTTTTGTTGACAGTTTTGAAATTTTAGCTGTTTTAACCGTTTTACCTCCTTTTAAACAGTTTCTATGCTTTTTTCTGCCATATTTCATTTTCCTTTGTTAGAGATTGGAGACATTTCAGGTTTTTTAAGCTGTTCTATCATGTTTCTTCCATTTCTTGTGGTTTTGCTGTTTTTCCCAATTTTACTTGAACCTTTTCTGAATCCCTTTTGAACCGAGAGCGACCAATCATAGAATAATAAAAAAATAATAAGTTAAATGTTTATTCATGTGGCGAAGGCTTCATGGAGCCGCTACAGAGGGACTGGAGAGCCACATGTGGCTCCAGAGCCACAGGTTGAACACCGCTGCTCATTCTGATGATCTGTTTGATTAAAGCGTGTTCTCTCTCTCCATCCTGAGCTGCTCTTCATGCATGATCTCCACGTCTCTCATTTGCTGGCTGAAAAAACTTTAAATCTGAGCTGTGAAACACACACACACACACACACACACACACACACACACACACACACACACACACACACACACACACACACAGGAAGCTTCCTGAGGTGCTTTGGAGGCGAAGCTGCAGCCAGAGAGGATTTCCTCTGCTGCGATTCTCTCGGTATTTTCTGAGCAGAAGGGAGAATTCCTCCGTCCTCTGATCCCCGTCCAGCTGCTGTGGCGGCGGGAGACGGGGATGTCAGAGCCTGGTTTTCTGTCTCCGCCTCCCCAGTCCGTCTTTCTGGACACGCTGCCGGCTGACGTGAGTTCGTGGTTGGGGGTTAAACTCCGGGAACGGCCGGCCGCAGCCTGGTGGAAGCGTCAGGCGGGGCTGGAGGCGGAGGACGTCCTCTTTAGAGGTCCTGACGGAGGCGTGAAGCTGTCCCAGGCCTCCGTCTCAGGGGACGGAGGACAGACTCGAGATGACTTCATTTCTCCAGGTTGTCTCCGTCTCATCAGGACAGGAAGACGTCCTGAATCAGCTGCTCGTGCTTCGCTGCTTCTTATAGATTCAAACTGAAGCGTTTTCTCGCTCTGAAGGCTTTTTGGTTGAAACATATAATCCCTTGTATTAAGAAACGGTTTTCACTGCTAATCCGGAGAAACGAGTCGAAGGCAGGAGAGAGTTTCATGTTAGCGTCACGCCTGAACCTTCACAGCTGGACTCCTTCTTCTCCTGGGAATCAAAACAACTTTTGTTTTTAAATGATCAGCAGAGTGATTCTTCTTTTTGTCTCTTCTTGCTGTGATTATTTCCTCACAACAGAACAAACTAAACTTTAAACATTTTCATGATGAATGTGGCTTGATTCAAACTGAACATTATCCCTGTGGAGCATCTGGAGCATCTGGAGCAGCTGAAAACAGAGTCACCTGCTCCTGAATGATCAACCTTCAACGTGGACCAGGACCAGAGACCCTGATCATAGACCAGGACCAGAGACCCTGATCATAGACCAGGACCAGAGACCCTGATCATAGACCAGGACCAGAGACCCTGATCATAGACCAGGACCAGAGACCCTGATCATAGACCAGGACCAGAGACCCTGATCATAGAGACCAGGACCAGAGACCCTGATCATAGACCAGGACCAGAGACCCTGATCATAGACCAGGACCAGAGACCCTGATCTTAGACCAGGACCAGAATCTCATCGCCCCGTCCTGACCGCTCCACAGTGTCTCCAGACTGAATTTGTTCTGGATGAGGTTCAGTCCTTCTCGGTTCAGCAGCCTTCATTCAAAACTCTTATTAAGAGTCTCTTTGGTTTCACTTTTCTAACGAACAGGTCTGACTGAAGAATTCTTTGGGTTTTCAGTTTCTCTGTTGAAGGAAAAGTTTGGTTTAAACCGTTTTCACCTGGTTTATAGAATGAAGTAGAACAATCTCCTCACCCAGAAGGCTTCTCTGATCCCAACAGAGCTTCAGGAGAAATTTAGATCCAAAATGGAGCGGCGGACATCCGTATAGGTCTAGCAGACGGGGCGTCGGTAACGCCGCTCCTGAAGCGACTTTAATCGTCCAAAAACTCACTAGTTTCACCAACATGTCATCACGGTCCGCTCAGCCTGTCCTCCGCCGCAGCCCGGGGTCCAGATACATGCTGTGGTTCTGTTGACCTCTGACCTGGAAGCTTTGTTCACGGCTGCCTCGCCATGCGCAGTCCGGCTCTGGCAGTCGTTCTCTTTGCCTCTGCGCTCGCGTTTCAAGCAGCTCTTCCTCTGGATGCTCTGGCTCCAGACTGTAAGGACAGCCTTCATGTTCATGCGCAGCTCCGAGGATCTGCTTCTTCTTCATCAGTCTGTATCGAGCAGCATCAACGAGGCAGCCTCAAGCTGGTCTATCACACCGTAAGAGAGTCCAGCAGAGACCCAGGAGAACCGCCTGGAGAGGCCGGGTTCTGGTTCTGTCAGAACATCGGAGCCAGGCCGGGTCTTCGGCCGACGGCAGGTGACCAGAACCAGAGTCTGATGCATCAGGCTGAGTTCAGAGAAAAGCCTCCCCTGCAGCCCGGACTCTTCATGTCAGTGCACAACTCAACAAGCAGCCCGGGAGAACCGGAACCAGAACCAGAACCAGAACCGGAACCAGAACCAGAACCAGAACCAGAACCAGAACCAGAACCAGTTTCTGCCTACAGGTGAGCCGGCTGCTGCCTGAGCTGCTCAGCCTCAGCATCTCGTTTTGTAGTGGCGACTTGTCTTCCATATAACAAAAATCAAAACTTAGCTTAAGCTTCAAATTACCACTGATGCACCATGGGTAGTGGACTACGCAGGCAAAAGAAAGCATTGTCCACCAAAATTCCAAAGAGCTTTTGTCTTGGTTTATTCTCCCAGGCAAGCAAACAGATTGGTCTTCACTTCCTGCTGCATCTCTTGCGCTGGTAAAAAACCATCGGCCCACCCAGGTGCATGCTGGTCCTCAGCCTGCTGCCTCCCTAAATACCCTCCAGCTGCCCGTGGTAAGAATTCAATCTACAAAATTAAGCCGAACAAAAAAGTAATGTGTCAACGACCCAAACCAAACATGCAAAAAACAAATAATAAATCTACACAAAATAAACACTTTATGCAACAACACAAACAACAACAAACTAGGAAGTATTCAGAAAATATTCCAAGACTAATAAACAGCTCCAACACATTCAGAATATTTCACAGTAACTAAAATCTCCATGTACTTAAAGCTGTAATCGTCACTAAAAAGCACCGAGTCATTTTGTCACCTGGAGTCTGGAGAACGCCTGAAGGTCAGACCAGGAAACACGTCGACCGTCCAGCAGCGCTGCGGCGTCAGCAGCAGCACTTTTTATCACCAAACTGTGAAGCCAGGTCTGGATTTTTAGATACCTGAACTTGATGTAATTTTACAACAGTCGGTGAATTTCATCTGCAAGTCCTTCATAAAACCAAGTTTTGCAACAGAATAAACAGATTTTTGGAGGAAGAATTAAAGCCACCAGCAGCAACATTAACAGTGAAAACATGAGTGATTCCATCTGCATCGCTCTTCCTCCCCTCTGGGATGAAACAGAGTGAAACGCCGCCTCAGAAGAACCAACTCTTCTCCGCTGAATCATTCAAACTTCCAGCAGGGTAAACTCTTTATTTCTCTTTTTCAGAGTAAGAAGACGTTTGTGTGTTGATGCTTTCAGGGAGCCTGGAGCTTCAGGACGAATGAAAGACGGCGATTACTTCACCTTTCCCTCCGACTGCGCTGCTCTTTATTCATGAGCTGCGGCGCTCTTCGCTGCGCCTTCAAATCCGAGCCGCCGCTCGCTGAGGCGTCGGCACGGCGGAGAATTCTCCACACCAGAGCTCCGAGTGGCAACAGGATTTCTCCCAGAATGTATTTTTGAAGCTGTTTATTTTTTCTGAATGATTCAGAGTGACGCTTGTCAGCGTTTATCCGTGTCTAAAGCGGGACGTTAAAACGGTTTGTCGGCCCGGTTCATCCACATGGAAGCTTCCAGAATGGCTTTTCTGACATTATTGAGTTGTGTGAATGAAACTGTTTCCTCCTCCAACAGACAGAAAATCCACACAACGCGACATGAGCTCCTTCCTTCTGATCATGTTGTTTCGATGTATAAAACGGTCCAGTGCAGAACACGCTCTCGCTCACAGATTCAGATAGACGGTGTTTTTTAATGCATTTGGGAGAAGAACTGAGAAAAAGAAATCACCTGAAACACGGAGCGTTCAAATGGCTGAGAGACAAAGGAAAAGGTGAAACAGTGAAATAATCTCATCACGCTGGGAAGCTGGTTGAAGAAGCCTCTCTGATGAAGATGGAGATCATTTTCATCTTTTTCTAAGTTAATCTGTCAGATGAGCAGGAACTCATCCCGGGAGTTTATCTGGAATAAATACATGACGTTCAAAATGTTTCTGAACACATGAAACTATGAAGACATCAACACACCAAACAGAAATGTGTATAAATGTTTAACAGACCAAACTCACTGTGAGGAAGATAAAACCAGGAAAACAAGGAGGTTTTAAATCAGGCATAAGTCTGACAGCTGTATTAAAGGGAACTTCTGGTTTTATTTGGCTCCAGTGAAATAAAGCCGATTATAGTTCTGAATGACTGAATTTTAGTTCTGCTTTATCGCCTCTGGTCCTTTGGTCTCTTTGGACGTTTGAATAAAGTGTTTGGTGGGAAGACGGCGGTGTTGTCTCAGACTGGTGTGTTTGTGACTGTTGACCTTTCTGTGTGAGTGTGAGTGGACGACTGTAGCGGCGGGTCGTTTCCAGGAAGCGGCGGTCACCGCTTCCCCGTTCGCTCCGGACGGCGTTCTGCCAAACGGTCTGCGGCGTGGTTTTATGAAATGATGTGAAATCAAAAGACCACAGTCCGAAGCTTTCAGAGACTGTCCGAGGCGAGAATTCTGAGACTGAAACATGTGACATGTGGGGACCGTGGCGTCTGGAGTCCGTCGCGATCAGCTGATCTGCTCGGACTCAGTGCGTCAGAGTGAAAGAGGTGTGAGGACGTCTGAAGCCTGGTCTGTTCTCCCTGGTCCAGGAAGTGGCTCCAGTCCCTGCTGTGAATGCTGGATCTGCTCACTCTTCATGGGTTTGTGTTGGATTGTTGGTCTGTGACTGACACACACCTGCGTTTTGTTGCACTGCTGCACATTTTGATGGAAGCTGTGAAAAAGAGAAATTTTTCCACCGTGTGGGAACGTTTCAGTCTCCCTGTAAAGTAAGATCACTTTCATTAACGTCGTTACCTGTGTTTTATATCGGTTTGAAAATGTACGGCTTTTATTTTTCATCCAAGGTGAAGTGTTTGTTGTGTTCTGAAGAACTGGGGAACGAAAACACCTGAAATACTGAAGGGACTCGAGTGAGTAGCTCACCAGGATCCACTGCAGGAACATTCTTTCCACTCCTGACATGTTGCTTCATCAACTACAATGAAAAAATAACAGAACTTAACCAGTACTTTATTTTGAAAGTGTGTATTTGTTTCTCCCAGACCAGACAGACGGAGCTGGACGAGGCGTCAGCGTCGGTGATCATCAACCGTTCAGAGTGGATTCTGGCAATTTTTGGCAAAACTGGATCTAAATGTCCTCCTACCGTCGAAGTCCAGACATGTGTGGTGGAACCAGACGTCCCCAGGATGGAGAACTTCCTTTAGAAGTTCACAAACCTCATCTGTCCCTGAGAGCCAGTTTCCTACCAAGCTGTGTTGAAAGGGAGGAATCGTAAACCCAACACAGTGGAACAGACTGGATTCAAGAATAAGAATCAATAAAGTCCTGAAGCTGCACATTCACTGCTCTTATCTTGTTAAAAAAGCTGCAGCAGGTGGAAAACAGCTGTTCCCTTGGCATCATGAGTCACTCAGACTTTGTGAAAATGTGTTGATAAACCTCTGACAGGTGACATTAGTTTCACTGAGCAAAATTAGAAATTTTCTTCATATGAACACATGAACACGACCTGAAACTCATGTATTGAGATGACTCACTCTCTTCAGGTTGCCAGTCCTCCCCTGGCTGCTGCAGGACAGTCTTCAGTGGATCCAAACAGATCAAATGATCTGTAACGTGAGGCTTTGAGCAGCGGAGGGTTTGTGGTTCATGAAGCCTCATGAACCTTTTAGTGAAACATTCGTCTGAAGCTTCATCCGGCCGCCCCGGACGGTCCAGAGTGGAACCTGAGAGGACTCTGATGGGGCCTCTCGCCGCCTGCTGGGCTCGTTGGACTCTTTCCTTCGCTGCAGGAACGTTTCCGTCGCTGCAGAGCCGGCAGCCGTGTCGTTTCCCTGATAATTAGACACGAAGCCGAGGATCTTAGCAGGACATGATGAGCTGAAATCCCTGTTAGCAGCTCTGATTTGATAACTGGCCCATCAGATGATTATCATGCTGAGCAGCAACACAAATAAATGTCAGGAAAAGTCAGGGCATTCATCCGTCTCTCTCGGGCAGCGGCGTCATTTACCGTGAAAGAGATTAACTGTGACTGGAGAACGCCGGGCGCCGCCGCTGCAGACTCGTCAACACGGCTTGGCGCTTCATCAGCAGGCAGCGAGCTGGACTCCTCCTCACGAACAGAGCGATGGGTCCGATCCCCGCCGTCAGCTCCGGACGTCCAGCTCCACTCGCCGGGCGTCCCCGCTTCATGTCCCCAGAGCGCAGACAGACGTCCTCGCCACGCCTCACTCTTCAGGTCGATGGAAATCCCTGTGCAGTGAAGAAAAACCCACACTGTCAAGTCTGTGGATCAAAGACGTTGATGAATTTACAAGTTTAATGATTCAGTTAAAAGTTATAAGCATGTTTTTTGTCAGTGAATAAGTGTACCAGAATGTGTGTTAAGTGTTTTTAAGTAGCGATGGTAAAAAGTGTACAGAGTGAGACATCTTCCACATATAGGGTCTCGAACGAGGGGCGAACGAGGGGCGGCGCCCCATGAACCGGATGGCTGAATGAACCCAGAGACGAGCCGACACCTTTCACTGCTCTCCTGGAACCAAACGTTACACTGAAGATCGCTCTCTTCCTCTTGTCCACTCGTCCACCCGGCCTCTCTTCCTCTTGTCCACTCGTCCACCCGGCGTCTCTTCCTCTTGTCCTCTCGTCCTCTCGTCTCGGCGCTTGATGGAGGAGTGTCGGAGCGGCGGAGCTCATCATGTCAAGAGTCTCGTAAGACGGAAACACAACAAGGCTGCAGCTCCCAGCAGGGGCCCTCGCCGTTCCGGTGCTTCGTTTCCTCGTCTGCCTCCAGCCTCACAGGTCGAGCCCCGTCAGTAATCAGAATTCAGCGTGAGGAGAGCACGGTCTGCGGTCAGACATGAGATTCTTAGATTTGAGGAGGGTTGAGTCTGATCGAGGCGATCTGATGGATTGGATTATAAATGCTGATACGATCCTTCAGGCGTGGGGGGAGCATGAGCCGAGCGGCGAGCCGGGAGTTTGCTTCGGTACTCGGCCGACCCGCCGATCCGCCCGGACCTGAACCGAGCTGCTCTCTGCTCGCTCTGAACACTCCCGATCAGCGGCGAGCGAGACTCCCGCGGCGGCTGGAGAGCGCCGCCACACGACCCGCCACAGATGCTGTCAGAGAACCGACTGATGCTTCGTTTGTTCTTCAGAGCCAGAAAGTCCGGCGTGGCTCCGGCCCTTCCTCTTCTTCTTGCCTTTCAAGTGGCGTGCTGCTCAGCAGCTGTGCTGCCATGAGAGCCGTAATATTACAGCAACACTCGTAATGAAGGTGATAAATTCTCGTTTAGCGACGTTCCACGCAGTGAGCTGGAATTCGGTGTTCTCAGCTCTGATTGGAGCTAATCAGCTGATCTTTCTGCATTCTCCTTCATTACTGGCCCGATGACAGGGACCTCATTATCACAGGCAGATCTGGAGACAAACCATTAAGCAGTGGATTCTCGACCGTCTCTGGTGAAACGTGAGCCGCGGTCCGGAGGCCGCGGGTGGGCGAGGTTCGCTGGAGGAGGCTTGCACCGCACTCGTGTGAGGGACAGGAAGTTAATTGTTGGAACGGCTCTGAATGAGAGGCTGGAAGGAGTCTGACACTGAGGACTAAGCCGGTGTTTGTGATTAATGCGACGTGTACAGATCAGATTGCTGGCCGCCAGACGCGTTATCAGGACCGAACCGCCACTGATCCCCCGGCCGCCCGACTCACTGTGTGTGTGAGCGATCGTCCCGGACCGTAATGATAATCCATAAAGCTCGGCTTGACGTGCGGAGTCCAGCGGGACTGTCAAATAATCAATTCCGCCCCAGTGACTTAGTTTTCTTGCCAAACAGCCGCGCTGGTCCTGCCGGGATCTGTCCGTGAATTCTTGGATTGATCCGGGGGATTTTATAGACACATGGGCTCGACTGCTGCTGCTCTGTGCTGAACTTTGTGGCAGTCAGGCTTGGCTGGGCGGCTTAATGATTTCTTTCGTTGCATATTTATCTGCTGAGATGGTTGTGTTTTTCAAAGCGGAGTGGTGCTAATGCTGCATCAATAATGTATCTGCCGGCCTGGTAAATGAACTGCCTGATAGACACCGACACACAGGGAGTGGCTGAGACGTGAGCGCACAATTAAAACTAATATTCCATTACAGTCTGGTGTAAACAGGCCTTCCTCCGCTGGTTGGAGACAGGAGCTCAGTTTTACACACTTGTTTATGCACTGCACATGTGGAGGCAGTGTTACTGCTCAGCTCATCACTTCACCTCTTTATGTTCTGAAAACACACTTTAATAAGGGTTTAAACCTCCGCAGCATCCTGGATCAGTGACGGGGAGAGTTTCTTGTTTCATGTCCAGGATGCTCATTCATCCGTCTCAGCGGCATCGGATTTGATTTATTCAGTTGTTTTTTCTGACGTTCTTCCGTATTCTTCCAGAAAATATTCCACAGTAAAGATTGAAGAAACACTTTTCATTATTTGACGAAACAACTTAAAATGCCATATTTTGAAATGAGAGTGTCTGATGAATTCATTCATTCATCCAGGTTGACTTTGGGTCCAGTCAGACTAAATAACTTCAAGAGGTTCAGTTTTAGAGGATAGTTTGAAGCTCTCTCTCTCTCCGTCATGATCTCCACTCTTAAAGAAACCCCAGCAGACAAATTAAGATCAGTGGATAATTTCATGGGGAAAAATGCCTCATTATGTACTTTTCCACTCTGAAGTTCTCCAGCAGGAAGCTCTGAACCCATTTGCATGTTTGACGTGAGAAACTGTTTTCTCAGAGCAGGAGGCCTTTTTAATAATTTGCAGCATTTTGCTGTTTGTAAGTGTCACACTGTTGTTGAGTCTTTTAGCTTTTTATAAAGAAACAAGCAGAGAACTCGAGGGAGCGTTCAAGGACGCTCCAACGTTCGGATCAAAATCACAAAGCAAGCAGGAAGCCGCTGTTTCAGGATTTGAAGGTGGAACGCAAGAACAAGATTAAATAAACCGGCTTTGGAGTCGACAACATCTATTGACAAAGGATGAAAACATTATCCAGGCTGTCAGAGCAGAATGTTTGGCTAACAGATGATGGACGGCCGCTGTGTGTGTGAGCGTTCATTGTTTTCTGAGACGAGGAAGAAGGAAGTAGTGACGGACGTCATCCTTCACCTCTCTGAAGCCCCGTTACTCAACGTCTTCAGACTCAAACAGAAAACTTCTGCTGTGTTTTGAGGGTCGGTTTCACACCAGCCTGTAAAATCTGGATTTTAGACCAAATCAGGACTTTCTAGGAAAATCCTCATCATGGATGCATGTTTGAACACTCCCCTGAACGCAGATCCGGATCTTTCGGGCGAACCCTGGACCCCAGGATCGCCCAGACTCGATCCGGATCGACGGACTGTCGGCTGGCTGCAGTGAGAGGACGTCATGTGGGGCTCAAAGCTTTTCAGGAGCAGAATAAACAAAAGCAACGGCGCCAGGCAGAAGAAGCAGACGCACAAACAAAGAGCTAGAAACTGTCTGGAGGTCAGAGGTCACACATGAAGTGGTTAGGAAGTGCAGGCGCTCATTGACAGATGAGTAAAAGACTATAAGTCACGACTGTTTGTGGTTAGCTGTTAGCCGCTAACCGCTAGCGGTGTGAAAAATCTCGCCGCCCCAAACACACACACACACACACACACACACACACACACACACACACACACACACACACACACACACACACACACACACACACACACACACACACACACAGGAGAGCCGAGTCCCGGACTTCCCTGCTCTGAAAGCAGCCTGAGTCGCGGCTGACTCTGCAGCTGACTTCGTGTTCTCTCCTTCCTCACAGGCAGGGCTCGTCCAGGTCGCTGTGGAATAAAGAGAAAACACAACAAATCGCAGCAGGTGTTCATTCATGAAACGTTTCCTTTCGGCTGTGTTTGTGAGAATCATGTCCACGTCGTTAAACTGGTCGATTTTCTATAAAGAAAACTAATGTGTAGATATTTCACAGGCTGGGTGGGGGCCATGTGTCCTGATGCCTCCGATCCTCTAAATCCAGCCCAGCATCTGAGAGTCTGGTCCATGAAGGCCACACTCAGCCACATTCAGCGTCCAGGGACCAGCGGGGGGTCAAGGGTCATACCAGCAGTGGGATTTGAACCCCTGAATTTCCAATCCCAAGTCTGCCTTGAAGGAACCAAGTCTTCCACAGAGGAACCGATCCCCGCTGAGACCCTGAGCGGGTCACCGGTTCTCCTCAGTCACAGGGAGAACATGCAAACTCCACACACAAACGACCCCATTCCCAGGCTGGAATCTAACCGGGGACCTTTTTGGCACTCCATGGAACCACTACACCGCCACAGGAGTCCATCCCTCAGTGGGGAACCATCACAGTTGGTCCTAATGTTTTGGCTGACGGTGTTGGTGGTGCTGAGGTGGAGGCGGTCGTTACGGTGGACCTGTTGTTGTGCCGCTGGTTTGTTGTCTTGAGATCCTCTTCAGTGAAATCCTCGTCTTCAGCTTCCAGGAAGTTCTGGAAGGTTCCAGAGTGAGCGGCGGGTTTCTGCTGGTGAACCCAAAAACACCTTCTGGAGCCAAAACGGAACCACGGACCCCCTGGAGGCAGTGAAGTCCTGTCCGAGAGGTCACAGAGGTCACACCGAGGCCAGAGAGAGGTCATACAGAGGTCACGCCGAGGCCAGAGAGAGGTCATACAGAGGTCACACCGAGGCCAGAGAGAGGTCATACAGAGGTCACACCGAGGCCAGAGAGAGGTCATACAGAGGTCACACCGAGGCCAGAGAGAGGTCATACAGAGGTCACACCGAGGCCAGAGAGAGGTCATACAGTGGTCATCTGGAGGTCATACAGAAGTAAAAAAGACATCACATAGAAGTCACACAGAGGTCATGTAGAGGTCATGCAGAGGTCATACAGAGGTCATAGAACACTAAACGGCTCCTCTGTTCCCACCCTCACATGTTGAGGTTTCTTTCTTCAGAGTTCTTATATTGAGTTCAGAGTTTCTGTGTGAAGAAAGTCTCTATAGAATGTTTATAGAAAGGCTCTATGGACTCCAGTCCCGGTCCAGCAACAACCCTGAGGTCGGTGAGAGTCGGGGTCAGCATGTTTCCACTCCGACTGGTTAAACGCCACCAGGTCAGAGGTCACGGGGTCTCCAGCAGGTTCCTGCTCTTTGGGCTCTTTCAGTGCAGAACCGTCTGGTTCCCCAGGAGTTCTGTGTTTGGGACCATGACGGCTCAGGAAGTGTTGTTTTCCTCAGCAGAAACCCGACTTTCAGCACACTCCGCTCTGCAGTCTCGTTCTTTCACCCTTTCAGAATGTAGATGAGACGTTTAGTCTTCATTTCGCTGTTTTATTCACCAGCACAGTTTAAAGTTTTCTGTTTTTCCTTCACTCTTTCTGCCAAACACACTGGAACCTCATTTGCATTGTATGACTAATTGGTAATTTCTTAACTTACACTCAGCCGGTGAAAAGAATTAATTTCGTTTTTAAATTGTGTTTTTTTTCCTGGTGCAGCGTATTGAAACACATTTTCATTGTCTTCAGTGAATGTGCCAATTTAAACACAATCTGTGTAAAATCTAAAGGAGAGAAGATCTGAGAGTGGGCGACACAGATTGACGGACGGTCAGTGAGAGCAGAAACACACGAACATCCTGGTTCACAGAAATATGCTGAAAGCCTTTCAGAAACGGGACTTTTTCTGAAAGTCCGTCGGCGGCCGTGCTCTCAGCTGACGGCTGAGGCGTCGACACTAAAGACCTCAGGAGTGACGGATTGTTCTGAAACCCCGCCGACTGCAGCCGAGCACGCTGGGAACAGTTCTGCGTGTCAATGAACGCCGGCAGCTTCCAGGCTGACAGTGATCCCCACTGTTATTCAAACTGACGCCGCAAATTACAGAAACACGAGCGGAGAGAGCGCGACAAATCCGAGTGAGACGAGCGGTTTTCATTTTCCTGCTGGAGGATGAATTCACGGCGCCGGATCATTCCTGTTCATCAGTTGGATGCTTTGAGAAGCTGTCCAGTGACGGACTGACAGCTGACTGAGCAGATTACCAACACCCAGACCACAGGTCAGAAACCCAGTTTAATCCACACGAGACACTTTAAAACGACAACAAACAACCAAAAGTCACCAAATCAGAACAAAGAGACATTGGATGATCTCCAGCATGTAAAATTAAATGAAGGAAGAGATGAAACACACACACACACAGACATCAGACACACACACACACACACACAACCAAATAAAAAGTGAATAAACAGAAACTGTTGGAAACAAATTTCACCCCAAAAATCCACCTGCCAGGTTCCTTCCTGGCCTTCAAGACTTCACAAAGAGCTAAAATCAGAGAGAAAAGATGAACTTTATTCTTTCAGCAAGAGGAAGCTGGAGTTTCTGCCGCTGCACTGTGGGCTGTGCTCTTCCAGGAGAAGAAGCAGACGCTGCAGCTCGCTTCAGCGCTCCTGAAGCGGCATGAGAGTCTGTGAAAGACAGAAATCAGAATGTGAAGATAATCGCTGCTGCGGCGAGCGGTTCACCGCGGTCTGCAGGTCTGGACGTCCAGAAAGGTCAAAGGTCAGCTTGTCGTTGCATTTTAGTTGAAACAAAATTAAGGAAAAGATTCAGACATGAAACAAAGGAGATGCTTCTGAGTGTGTGTGTGTGTGTGCGTGTGTGTGTGTGTGTGTGTGTGTGTGTGTGTGTGTGTGTGTGTGTGTGTGTGTGTGTGTGTGTGACTGCAGTAATTGCAGACACTTGGGAGCTCTCCATCCATCCAGAGCGTATCGAGGAGCCCTTTAGCAGCTCCAGCAGGGCGTTTAACCGTCTCATCAAAAGACGCTCGGAAGCCATTCATCAGTGGCGGCGGTGGCGGCGGTGGCGGCGGTGGCGGCGGTGGCGGCGGTGGCGGCGGCGGCGGCGCTGAGGGGCTGCTTCACCTTGAGGAACGCGGTCGCAGACGGCCGCCGCAAACCGAGGGAGCAAGTCAAGCACCGCGGATCTTTTCAGCGGCGCGGCGTTCTGAAGGGCGCGAGTTAAATCTGCACGCCGCCTCTCAGCAACAAATCAAACTGCTCCTCTAAAGCGGCGCCGGCGCCTCTGCAGCCACCGAAAGCCCGGACAAATCTGCAGCGCCGCGGGAGCAGAGCTCGCCGTTACATGGCGGCGCCTGTCTCTTCCAGCGCGGGGCGCCAGTCCACATGCGCTGGAATCCACTGCCTGCATCCAGATTCCTGCAGATTTAAGAATTCCACTTCTGGAGGGTCTGTCTCTCTCTGTCTCTTCACGGAGACAAAGACACGTCTGTCCAGGTGGAGAGCGGCGGTCCGTATCAAACATCAAAGTTTCTCAAAGCGTCTGCAGCCGCAATCGATTGGAGGATTATGACAGACGCTTAAGAGCCTTTTGAAAGAGCGGCGGGACCAAAGCGGGCCGGCGTGGCGCTGAAAGCTGTTTGTGACGGAGCTGACAGAAGAGCCAGCGAGTCTTTGAAGGGCTGCTTAAGCCCCGAGAAGCTCATGAAAGCCGGACCTGATCGCCGTGCGGCTGTTTTCCTGAAAGCAGCAGCTTCAGCAAGGCGGCCGCGGCGGCGTGAGTGTTAATTATCAGCCAGAGAAATCTGTGTGTGTGTGTGTGTGTGTGTGTGTGTGTGTGTGTGTGTGTGTGTGTGTGTGTGTGTGTGTGTGGCCAGCACTCGTTAATCAGCATTCTGCGTATTACTACATTTGTTTTTGTTGGTAATAAATGACTTTCTCAGACCTAATCTGAACCTTATCTGGCCGACTTTATGTTGCCTTTATCGTTCCGTTAATGATTGTTTGGGTTCTTATAAAAAAAACATAAAAAAGCCATTCCTCTGTCGGGGTCAAAGGTTATCAGAGAACACAGCGGAATGTTTAAGAGTTGAATGTGTTTTCAGCCTCTTCACAGAGTTCCTGGAAGTGGAGACAAGTTCATCCATTCATTCGTCCAGCGCAGGATTCTTATCATCTTAATGACTTCACATGAAGCTGGAGCTCCTTCTTCTTCACAGCTGCAAACTGGAGAAATGCTGCTTGTTTGATTTCATAATAGAAATGTGAGGTAGAGTTTGGTGTGAACAGAGTAGCTGCAGACAGTTTGAGGGCTGCACGCTGAGTTTGGACAGACGGGCCGAAGTGGATCTTTTGACGGTGAAGAACTAAACCGAGCAGGAAAGAAGATCAGAGAACCCAAAAGCAGACTCGTACACAAAAACAGTTTGAACAGTTCATAGAGGTTTCCTGAGGGGTAATCCAGGAGTCCAGAAGCAGCAGAGAGGGGTGAGCAGGGTCTTTGGATGCGTCTCTGAGTTGATGAAGCCCAGAAAGTCCAGCCTGCCGTCAGCCCAGCATGGTGGAGGTCTGGTTCCACCAGAACCGGCTCTGGTACTGGATTCACCAGACACATCAGAAGAATGACGAGACTGAACTTCACAGGGAAATTAACTTGGAACGGAGTCGCAGGTAAAGAAGTTTGGGTCTTTGAGCAAAGCTGATGTGAAGACGAGCTGGGAAGGAATCGGTGGAGAACGTGGTCTTTACAGAGCTTCAGTGTGTTTCAGTCCAGATGGGTGAAACCTGAAGCAGACAGAAGCTTCTAGAATGAGTCCAGGCATGTTTGGGTGCTGCAGTATGATTTCTGTCTGGCGATGAAGTGTGCTCTCAAACATTTCTTGAACAGATAGCGCCATCTAGTGGCTTCAGAGACGAAAGACGGTGGTTCATGAAGCTTCATCTGGTCTGATCAGTCTGGTGGGTCTGCTGCCGGGTTAATGAGTCCTGGTCTGGAGGTTCAGCTCCTTCAGGCTCATCTTCGCTCAGAATCACACTTTTTAAAATGTAAAATCTACTGTATGAAACTCTTTTTAAATACATCAGGCAAAATGACGAAGCCACGGGTAAAATAATTCAAGCAAGCAAATGGATTCAGCTGATATTTTCAGAGGTTGGTATGTTTTTGTCTTTGCTGCCTTTCTGATTTCTGGTTGCTCTGCATGGACAAAGATCAAAACCTCATTTTAAATATTACCATGAGCAGATGAAACATACGATTTGCATAATTCTGATTATTTATCGCTCTGACTTCCAGGCCTCGGTCTCTGCACACTGGATGTTTTTTTTTTTTAGCTAAATGAATCTCCTGAATGACGACACGGAGTTTCCGTTAACGGTATCTGGCGAACCC
Source organism: Salarias fasciatus (assembly GCF_902148845.1). Classification (NCBI taxonomy): domain Eukaryota; kingdom Metazoa; phylum Chordata; class Actinopteri; order Blenniiformes; family Blenniidae; genus Salarias; species Salarias fasciatus. The sequence continues at coordinate 577,604 of NC_043754.1, forward strand.
GAGGCTGCAGTTGACAATGTTTGCTACATGCTAATCTCTTTCAACAGACATACGTATGTAAATAAATGCAGAATGTGTCGGTAGAGCCACGGGCATTTTAATTCATGTGCATTTCAAGTAATCACATCGAACTCAACTTTGCCTGATTGGAGAAAAACAATTTGTTTGGAGGCCAAAAAACCTTAAAACATCAGTCAAGTTAAAATCCTTTCAGCCGTCAACTAATGAGATTGTTTAGGATAAATGTATCTCAGTCCATCATCTGGGCCTCTTCATCCAGATCAGTGGATAAAGAGGTGAACCAACGATGAAATATACAATGGAATGTGATGTGAACCATCAGTGTAACTGTAAAGCAGCAGGTTTAGCTTCAGTCTGACTCCACAGTATCCGTGGAAAACAAAAGAAGAGCTTAGTATTCAGTATCAGGCTCTCCACACAGCAGCTGCAATGACAAACACTGTCGGGCTGCTGGGAAATACACAATTCAGATTAAAATAATATGTGGACACAGTAATTTCACTCCCAATTCACCTGATGAAACTTCATCGAAAATCCAGACAATGGAGCATCTTCCTCCACTAACACCCAGATTAGCACCTTACTCTCTCTGACTGGTGTAACTTCTGATTACCTTCCTGAGTGGGCAGTGCCGTCTGTTCAGGATGTTTGAGACACTTTATTTCCAGTCCTTCAGCCTCTGTCTTAGAACCAAGAGCGCCATCTGGTGGCTTCAGAAAATAAAGACGGTGCTTCGTGAAGCTTCATCTGCCCTTCAGTCGTGGTTCATTTAGCTGACCTGCACAGTGCTACAGCTCGGCTAAAGCTAACGTTTCACTACCAAAACAATACAGCTGCAAAGGAACGAGACAACAGTTGATACTGAGAACAGATTATAGTAAATTTCAACCTGGAATTAGTGAAGAAGTACTGAGTTTAAAAACACGCTGTGGTTTACAATTGTTCCCATCAAAACAAATGAAAATAAATAAAACACATTTAGAATCCCGTTTCAGAATGGGATGTTTCAGTTTCTCATTTAGGACTTTTTAACTCTTTAGATGGAGAAATACATTTTCAACATAGTATTTGTATTTTCAGAATTGTCTGGAATTTGTTGGTGAAGACAGAGTCTGAATCAAAATGCTGCAAAGACATTATTATAACAGAACTAAGCGTCTGAGTTTTAAATGGTCATGGATTGTTGATTTAAGAAGAAAACCACCAGTTTCCTTTCGTTTCAGCCGAGTTTCCAGGAATCGCACCTCTGCTGTCCACGTTTTCTCCACGAAGGTTTATTCCACCGATGGATGAAAACAAAGAGAAAAGAAATTGAACTCAGTTACTGTGATGTTTATCTTCAGCTCCCCATGAAGTTATTAAACCCTCCCAATCTGACTGAGGAGAATCATTTTACAGAAGGCTTGAAATTAAAAAGTTGGCGCCCAGAACTTTGTCTTTCTGCTTCCTCGTCTTGAGTTTGGATCGTTCCTCCTTCATGACGGGTCTCCCTCCTGGTCGGTTCTTCTTCTCTGCGTCTGCAGGCAGATCTGGAGGAAATTCCATCAGCTTGTTTCTCCTGCTCCGCCTCTCGCTGCCTTTCCGACTGTCGCTCTTTATTTCTCACCACATAACGGCTCAGAACAGCCTCAGCCAGCCCAGTCTGTTCAGGACTGTTTTCATTTTGCTGAGTCTTTTCCTGCTCTGGCCTTTTCCCGCTGCACATCAACGTCCCGAACTTCTACCGTACAAACGCTTTCTGTGGAGAGTTTTTAGTTTCTGATTTGTTTTTCGGAACAGGGTGTCCAGACACATCGAGGACATTTTTAAAGGCTGCATGCAGGTGGGAACTGGGAGAGTTTGTTCGCTTCAGTTTGTTTGCTTCACTTCATATTTATAAGTGTTGGAATGGATGCAGTGGTTTAAAGCGACCAGTTGTTTCACCTCTTTACTGTTCTTCAATCTTCAGCAAATAGATGAAGGACTGAAACCAACAGCTTTGGAACTGGAAGACACCCATCCCACCACCTGAGCCAGATCTGACCTGTTTTATAAAAATTCTGCTGTTGCAGTAATTTAGTTTCTGTCAATATGGAGAGAGAGAGAGAGAGAGAGAGAGAGAGAGAGAGAGAGAGAGGAGAGAGAGAGAGGAGAGAGAGAGAGAGAGAGAGAGAGAGGAGAGAGGAGAGAGAGAGGAGGAGAGAGGAGAGAGAGAGGAGAGAGAGAGAGAGAGAGAGAGAGAGAGAGAGAGAGAGAGGAGAGAGAGAGAGAGAGAGAGAGAGAGAGAGAGGAGATCGGCAGACATCCCGCCTTCTCAGGAAGAATCATGGATAATAAATAAAATGGATGAACCTTTGCTCAGGTCGCCCACAGCGTTCTGAAATCCCGTTCTGAAGATTCCAGCGAGTCCAGCAGGACGCCTCCATGTTGAACATTTGAAACCAGATGTGATGTGATTGGTCCAGCCTGTCACATGACCGCATCACGTGGCCAGAGGAGGCGCTGTGATAGGGCGAGTTATGCAAAAAATTAAATCGTACAATAAAATCAACAGATGATTGATGTGAAAACCAGAGTCTGGTCAAGAAGAACCAGAGACAGAGACCAGAACCTGGTCTGGAACCTGGAGCTTTAAATGTGTATCTGCACTCTGAAAATCCAGTGAGACCCGGGCTCTTTCTGAGACCAACACCATCGCCCCCTGCTGGAATTTCCCCAGAATTACAGCTTTTTGCACTTCCGCATTGTCGTCATGTTTTAATGGTGCGTTCCCACCGGACGCGTTGCCAGCGTCACGGCGTTGCTTTTACATTCCAGTCTCTGGTGGACGAGCTTCAGCGGACCTAACGCGCGTCAGGCGCTTTTCGAGCGGCGCTTTCCGAGCTTTTCGAGCGTTGGCGACGCGCGTCACTCGCGTCACACGCGTTCATGCGTTGCAGGTGTCAACGCCTGAAGTTGGGAAAATTGAACTTTGGAAGCGTCAACGCCGAGCATCATCCAATCACAGACGAGCTCTCTGAGCGCTGTAGAGATGCGGGGATGGCTCATTTTTCCATCTGCAACTGCTTCTTAAAATCTGCATCCGCCCGCTATCCGCCCATATGAACGATTTTTTTTTAATCAATTTTCAAAACCGAACCCGCCCGGCATCCGCAGAATAGTGTTTAGGTGGATTGAAGTTCCTTTTTTCTATTTGAGTGCTTCAACCGCAACCCGCCCGATTGTAATTAAAATCTTAATGTTTCGACACGTCCTCCGCCCGATCCGCGGATATCCGCTCCGCCGGTGCAACCGCAATCCGCGCATCTCTAGAGCGCCGACGCGGGCCAGAAGGTCGTCAAACCGGCCCGGGAGAGGCGGAAGTACCGCTGAGAGCGAACCTCATCCTCACGCAGCTCCTGGAGCAAATGGTGAAATTGGCCAAATTGCGAACGCCGCTGCAGGATGGGATGAACCCAAAGACGTCGCACAGGCGCCTGACGACGCCGTTTTCTGGCTTTCTTTATTAAATAAAGCCGAGCCAGTGTCTCGATGGGATCCGCTATTGTCAACATGAAGACAGGACACAGAAGCTCCTCCCACTCCCGCCGGTGAGCTGCCGCGCGTCGCCAGCGTCGTGTGCAGATGAACACGCGTCGAATTCCACACTTTGAAGCGTCAGTGACGCCCGTGACGCAGCGCGTCCGGTGTGAACGCACCATAAGAGTGGAGTTTGGCGCCTGGGGAGAATCCAGGCTCCTGGAGCCGGTGAGCCGGTGACAGGGGTGCACCCGGTCCAGGGCCTGGAACAGGAAGAACCGGACCCTCCAACCAGGGCGCTGGAGGCGGCCCCCGTCAGGGGGCGGAGCCGGCAGGTGAAGCACTCAGTAACGGGGAGGAAGCAGCAGCTGCAGTCTGGCCTCCGGCTGAGGAGCAGCGAGCAGAGGAGGAGGGACTCCCCCACCAGGAGTGAGAGTCCAGACCTCCACCCTTCTCTCTGAGACGCTCCACATGCTGCTGCTGGACATTTACTCCGGTCTGTGGAGGCCGATCATCCCAACAGTCTTCTGATCGGCTTAAAAAACACTTCCGTGGCTCACAAAATACCGGTTTCAATACATACTGTCACGGATTCGGAGGCAGGAAGTTCAAGTTTTCTCTGTGCGACTGAGACCTCAGCGACGGATCTACACAGTAGCATGAATCCTCTGTGGCGTTTCAGTCAACATGGTGGAATAATGCAGATTATTGATGCAGCTGATGCCGTATCGGTCCACAGCGGCGCTGCAGCTCCAGGCCGTCACACACCGGCGGCGAGGAAACCTGCAGATCTGAAGAAGCTCAACATTTGCATGGCAATGAAGCATTTCAAAAGCCTTCGCACCAGCAGCGATGCAAATTCACAACAAATGTTCAACGATCTGAATAAACTCCCCGAAGCCTCGTTTTATAAAATGGATTTCACTCATGTTGCAGTTCTGTAACAATTAATTTCCAGCCGTCAAAACACCCTCTGTACCGTTCAGCACTCATTATTCTCCACATACGACGCTCTGTTCAACATTCACCGAGGACATGACTTCATTCTGCCGACACGACTACAAACACACAGTGATGACGGACAGACACACACACACACACACACACACACACACACACACACACACACACACACAAACACAGTCCTTCTGCAAAAAGGCACCAGCAGAAAACACACCAAGCAAGAGGCAGAACATGCAAACTCAGCACAGATGTATGCAGCATCTGAACTGAAAGCAACCAAAAAGAACAACAATAAATGGGATAAATGTGTCTGGAAACGTCGTTCCGCTGCTGTGATTTGAACTTTTCTGTTTGCTGATGCATTTATTCATATATTAAAAACCTCATCTTTGTCTTAAAAGTCAAACTTTCATCCTGCGTTCTGTACATTTTCTGTCTGGCTGTGAGGAAAACAACAGATTGAAAGGAATGAATCGGTTTGCACAACGGGCCGCCGTGTCGCCCGGCCGCCGCGCTTCAGTGTGTGTTTCCCTCAACCTTGATGATCCGCTGTCAGAACGGGCCGACTCGCTTTTAATGGTGTTTTCAGAACAGCGGAATGACGGCTGATTCCCCGGCGCTGAATAAATGAGAGAGTCCGTCATTATAAAGCAGCCCTGCAGAGAGCCGCCCTCCATACGCCGCTCGGCCTGCTTTACATTATTATTCATGACGTGATCGGCGGCTCACGCGCTCCTTGTTGTACCGTTCTGCATCTTTCTGAACGGACCGAAACTCCCACTCAGAGCTCGTCGGTTCGCTCCTCCTTCTTCTGGAACCGAGGGAGGATTTACTCCGTGCTCAGGTTTTATCAGCAGAGCGCCACATAAAGCAGAAGCATCTTTATTCACGGCGGCGCTGCGCCGAGGCTACCTCCACAGTCTGCTGCATTAACCTGATCATCAGCCGGCGCCGCGTGATGGACAGTTGTGTTTCGGTTCCAATAAAGCTTCACGCTGGCGGATTAGAGGCGGACGGACAGTGAAGGCAGCACCGTCACTCTTCGCCGTGGCTTCACTGTTTCAGGCCGTATCATCTGCATTTCAAACGTTTCCCGTCCTTTGAGAGAACAAGGTCCGAAAACACAGTGAAAAGCAGGATTTTTGCTTCACGTCAAAATAGTTTTTCTTCTTTCTGTTGCCTCGTTGTTGCCGGAGTGGCCAGCTCGTCTGTTTTCAGCCTGAGAAGTGACGGACGGAGAGGCCCAGCTTTACACACTGACCCAGGATTGGTGATGTAGTGCAGAGAAGCCGGGCGGTGCGTGCACGGTGCGTGCACGGTGCGTGCACGGTGCGTGCACGGTGCCACGCACGGTGCCGCGCACGCCACCTGAAAACACAGGCGGACGAGCTTGGAAGCGTTCATTAATTCCGCCCATTCGATCACAACAGGCTCCTCCATATGTTATTAAAAATGGGTCTGATTCCACAACAAAGCTTCACATCGAGTTTCCGTGCGCTCATGGGAGTGTGCGCACAAAGGTTAAAACATGGCGAATTACGGGAAAATGAAAGGCTGCAGTCTGGAATGAGTTATTCACTGAGGGACACATTTTCACAAGGACGGGCTCATAGATGAGATGCTTTGAACGTAGCCTCCAACACAAACCCAGATGGGATATTCAAGGAAATGCCATTACTGACGGTCAATTACTCATTCATGATGAGAAGGCTGAGCGACGCCGGTCGTACGGCGCTAATGGGGGACTGGAGGACATCGCTCAGCTGCTGAAAAAGAACCCGAGCAGCGCTCAGCAAGCTTCGTAAAATCAGGAATAATCAGTTCTTAATCAGCTCAACGGGAGACCGACGCTGCCACTGTGACCACCGGCCTTCAGCCATTGGTTGTAAAGTGGTAGGGCCTCCTCTGGGGGGCGCCAGAGAGCGTCGAGGGGGTACAGCAGGAAAACTCAGCACACTTTCTCCTGACTGACTTTATAGGTGACAAATTAAAAAAATAAAAAAACGCTCTGGTATCAATCAATCAATTCAATTTATTTTTGTATAGCCCAGTATCACAACAACAGTTGCCTCAGAGGGCTTCAAGATGTTACATTTGTCGGTAAAAGTAAAAACAGTGAATAAGCATAATGGTAATATGTCAATATTTACAGTAACGAGACAGAACGAAGCAACCACCGCCTTCGACCCTCACATCCGGCAAGAAAAAACTCCAAAAACCCAGTGGGAAGAGAAGAAATCTTGGGGAGAACCACAGTATGGAGGGATCCCTCTCCCAGGGACGGACAGCTTTGGCAACAGCTAGCATGAGACAATAAGAAGTAAAGCCTAGGACTATGTTGAGGACAGTCCGTTGGACGGTCCAGCACAAGAACCACGGATCCCAGCAGTAGAACCGAAGCCAGTCCACGGGCAGGACCGACAGGGGTGTCCTCCCGGTCCGGACGGAGCTTGTTCATAGGCCTTCGTAATAGTGGAGTCAGCAACTGAAACTGGAGAAGACTCCCCCTCGAAGGGGGGGACAGCAGGTGAAAAGCAATGAACGGACTAAAGGGAATAACATTCAGACATTAGAGGACAGGGCTCAGTGCACCGTACTTCCCACAGCATTCTAGCTCCTGGGGCAGCTTTGTGGATACTTTACTGTTTAAACTAGTATTTAGTTAGTATAGTTTAGTTTAGTTTAGTTTAGTTTGGTTTACTGTAGTTTGGTTTGGTTTGGTATGAAACCAGGAGCAGTGGTCAGCACTGTGCACAAACACCTCTAAATCTCCCATGATGCCCCACTCAGCAGTATCCATCACCCGCCCTGCTCAGCCTCTTGTTGGCTGGAACGAGCCAATCAGAAGCAGAGGGGGGCGGGCCAATCACAACACCATCATTTCAGTCCATCTTTATGACGCCACTGGTGACGACTGTTACAGGATGTGAATCAAAACCAGATTTCAAATTAAAAGCCCGTAACTGGGAGGAGAACCGTTCTACTTTTTAACGTCTGAAGCGGCGCTAAAGATTAAATCTTCTGATGTGGAAAAGAAGGAACTCTGGCATTGAACCAGAGACTGCATGAGAGTAATGAGATTACACTGTGAGGGGAGCTCTACTGAGCACGCTCAGACTTTACAGACCCGACCTACTGCAGAAACACTCATTTAAAAACCAACAAACAGGAAGTAACTTCTCCTGACGGCCCTGAACAGTCCAGGCTGCGTCCAAGAGAGCAAACTGAAACAGAAACACTCCCATTATTCTAGGAGTGAATGTCGTGCTGAGAGGAGGAAAGCTGAGTCTGTTAGTGCTACCACAGCTAGCTTTGCCATTGCTAACACAGCTAGCACTGTTCACCGTCTGGCGTTCAGCTTCACTCCTCGGCTCCTAAACGGTCTTTCTTCTCTCTGTATCTTCAGATATTTTGTTTTTTAGAAGCTGGTGCCACACGGTTCCGTTAGAGGAGCCAGAAATCCACAAAAAGATCCATTCAGAGCTGAATTCAGACACTTCATCACAGAGCTGACAGAGAAACACACACATTCACACCAAGTAACGGACCCTGTGGAAATGTCTGAATGCACAGGGAGAACATGGAGCTCCTGCTCCAGCGTGACGCCTGCAGGGCGCCTGGTTTCCGCTCAGGTCAAAGGTCATTCGGAGTGACGGGAAACGGTTTGAGGAGTTTTTGACTTTCTCTCCAGGAACACACCGGTATGCAGTGACATGAAGAGCTGAGTGTGTGTGTGTGTGTGTGTGTGTGTGTGTGTGTGTGTGTGTGTGTGGTGTCTGTGCGAAACAACAATTTGAAGTGAAGTGGAATTACATGCATTACTGCACAATAAAGGTGAGCTGAAACTGTGGTGTGTGTGGACACACACCGAGCCTCACGCTGCATTATACGTGTGTTTTCCTCAAACGCAGTTTCAGCACTTTGAGCTCTGATAATGGATGTTGACTCTGCTGAAGACGGGAGCGGCTTCAGGACTCGTCTGCAGGAAGCCATTCGAGCTGAAAGCTCGGCCCTGCAGCTGAACCTTTGTCTCTCCTTCCAGTGAGAGTGATGACCAGGTGGATAAAACGCTCTGCTGGAGGACACACTCAGCCTGCCGCCGCTTCACATTCCTGCTGCTTCACACACTGACGGCAGCTGCAGCTTCATGAAGCCACGACAGGCGTCCGCCTCGACCAGAGGTGTCCAACCTGTGGCTCTGGAGCCTCATGTGGCTCTTCAGTCCCTCTGTGGCGGCTCCATGAAGCCTTCAGCACATGATACGTAAATAAACATTTGACTTATTTTTATATTATTCTATGATTCGTCACTCTTGGTTCAAAAGGAATTCAGAAAAGGTTCAAGTAAAACTGAGAAAAACAGCAAAACCACAAGAAATGGGTGAAAAAATGAGAGAACAGCTTAAAAAACCTGAAATGTCTCCAATTTCTAACAAAAGAAAATGAAATATGACAGAAAAAAAGCAAACAAAACTGTTTAAAAAGAGGTCAAATGGCTAAAACAGCTAAAATTTCATAACTATCAACAGAAAAAGAGAAAACTTTTAAAATCAGGTGCAAAAACTGGTTCAGTGTAATAAAATGTTCTCTGTTCTGAACTTTAGTTAAAACTTCATGAATGCATCATAAGATCTCGTTTCAGTTTGTGAAGCTTCCTGAGCTGCATTTTCATTTGAAAGGTTAAATATTCTTTCTGGCTCCAGAGCAGCTGGACTTGATGGAAAGTCACTGAAACGTGTCTTTTGGCCCTGAAGGTTGCAGAACCCCGGTCATGAGGAACCTGGAGGTTCAGAGTCTCTCCTGAGCCGCTTCAGCCTGGAGAACCTCCAGAGAGAACCTCCTTTAAGACCAGACGTTCTGCAGTCCACAGCTCCAAGCGTCTCGGGCTCTGTGGAACCATGACGGCTTTGGAATTCACCCGCTAGCATGAAGCTAAAGTTTGTTTCAAGGATCAGGAGCTTGTTGTGACCAAAGGAGCCCTGAAGGTCTTCCCTGGTTTCTGCTGACAAGATGAGACCGGCAGAGATGTTCTGAAGGTTTTTATTTTTAACAACAAATTGGACTTCTCCTGCTTCCCTGATTGGCCTGAGGTCTGCGGAGTGTAGTTTTCCTGAAGTGTTTTTCTCGGTGGTGGGGGGGCGACACCCTCAGACTCAGCAGAGCCGGCCGGCTGTGTTTCCTCTCATGACTCATTTTTACCAGACACAGCTTGAATCTGCGTCGGACCACTCACTTCACTCCCCGCTCGTTTCCATGGCCGCCTGCGAGCCGTCATTTTCTTCTCTGGGACAGAGGAGAGCGCTTTCTTCTCCACATTTCAGGTTAGAATTTATCTGCTCTCCGCTTCGCTGGATAACCTCTGCAGCTTCAACTCTGAAGTAGCTGGATTTCTCCATATGAAGCAGCTTTGAGATGAGAATCTTATATCTGCTAATGTAGAAATAGAATGAAATTGGCTTCAACATGCATGAACAGGTCCCGCTGTCCATCTTTAGTGTGTTTTGATCAGACGCTGCAGGAGATTCAGAGGAGCTCAGTCATTAAAGCATTCCACAGTGTAACTCTGCCAGCCATGCAGTACTTTATTTTCAGCTGCTTTTAGGACAGACGGAACTCTGCTCACCAAACAAGCGTAAGTGCATTTTATGTAACAGGAGAGCAGAGCGTTGCTCCGGATCTCCACCAACTCTCTCTCCAGCCGGATGTAAGACACAACCTTAATTATCCATGAAAACTTCTAACCAACGGTTTCTGTTTGATCCGTTTGTTCCAAAAAGCAGTTCTTCAAAGGGCTTCGTCTCAGTGTCGTCGGAGACGGTTCAGCTGGTCCGTGTGGACGGAGCAGAAGAATCCTCCTCTGTGCAGCAGGAACTGCAGGAAATGCTGCCATAAGTCTGAGTTGCATCCTGGGAAGTTCCCCCTGCGGAGCATCAGATGAAGTGTGCATTAAAAGTGATGGAGAGGGAAGGTGTGAGCACATTTCCGAGCGCAGCAGCTCCCTCCATGTTTACCGTCTCGCCACGTTGGGCCTGGAGGCGTCGTAGATTATCACCTCTCCTGGTCCAGCCGGCCCCTTCTTCAGGATTACCATACTGCGGGAATGCCAGGGACTAAATCCAGGTGGATGTGTGCAGGATGAAGCAGTACCTCCACAGTCACGGAGCATCAGTGAATGAAGGGATGTGAAACATTTACAGAGATCTGCTGGAGTCATTATGTTTAGTCTCTGAGGGAAAACCTGCAGGAATAGAATAACATCAGCAGTAACAACAAATCTTCCTTTTGACTCCACCCGTCTTGGTGGAACAGTTGCGGTTCTGTTGGTAAGGATGAGACGTGAAAAGCCTCCATCAGGTCTGGAATGGACGGAGGTCTTTGACTCCGCCCCCGGCCTGGACTGCAGGCTTCAGGACCGTGTTGCTCTGAGAGATAAATCATCACATCAGCTTTCAGAAAGACGTCGGGATGAATCTGCTGACGAACACACGAGGTCGTACCATCTGAGACAGAACCAGAGCTGCTTCAGCGATCAGCCCCAAAGCGCCTCATGCTGAGAAACACAGCGGATTGTCAGAAACTCGGCGGCCTGCGGCGGCGCTTCGCCATCTGTCCTCATGTTTCTACCTGTCGTCAGTCCCAGTGAGGCTTTATGCTGATGATACTTCACTTTACCAACCAGGAGGCAGCTTTCACTGCTGGTCTCTGATCGCTCTGTGTTCTTTAATGTTCTCCACCTTCAACAAAACGCCAAAATCAACACAACTGAAATGAGCAAAAGAAGTTAAACATAATGAGAAATTCCTGTCTGCTGTGACTGGATCATCTGGAAAGACACGATCGACTGTCGATATAAAGCTCAAACTCTGATCAGTGCTTCGTCTGCCTGTGCACTGCTGATCAATAGGTTATTTTTAGTTTAGGTTTTAAATTGGGAGCCTGTTGATGCAAAACCTTTGATCAACTGTAAAGCAATTGTTACGATCCTGATATGATCAAAAACCCTGCCGTATGTTTAAAGAGGAACAGCTCTTACTCTGAATTCTACACAGAATGAAAAGCAGGAGGAAAAAAGTCTTTCATGGAGAGATAAACGCAGCCGTCGGAACGGCCTCAGCCAAGCTTTCATATCAAATAACCCATCGTGATGCATCTGCTGCTCGCACACAGTCTGCAGGCTCGCCGGACCAACGCCGGCTGCCTTTCAACTCCTCCCAGACTCATACGTATCAGGAATCAGTCCAAAATGACCATTGTGATTTCACTTTTCTGATGCTGTGCATTTTAAACCATTTTGATCGTAGAATATTACATGGAAATCCTAACTGTCTGAGGCCTGATGGGACTCCATGCTTGGCTCGGCTGTGAGTTTTCATACATGGTTTTGAAGTCCCTGTTTCAGCTGTTGAGCTTTCAGGAACACTGGCGTCCAAAACTTAGAGGCGATTCAACGATAAACGTGTAAAATCTCCTGAATGGTGTGTCTCATAATGAGCCGTCTTCACAGTCTGCTGCTCCTGCAGCGATTCCCATCGCAGAGAAAACCGATCTCAGAAGAGCGTTTCCAATAAAACAGTCTGATGTGAAACAAAAGGAAGATGATGATCATGTAGATTACTGTGGGAATGTAAAACTGATCTTGATTATATAAAACAACAGCTGAGCTGCCAATCCAAAGTCTGGGTCATCTGGGAGGAAGATGCTCTATAATCTGATGTCAGAGGAGGAAGATGCTCTATAATCTGATGTTAGTGTAAAACACACCATGAACAGGAGACACCAGGAGGCATCAGATTGTTACCAACATGTTCACCCAGCAACGTCTTCAAGTTGCTGTAGTGTTTGTAGTGTTTTCCATGTGAGTTTATTCAACAACAACACTCAGAGGCACTGAGAGCACAGCTTTTTCAGAACAACAAGGTGGAACTTTTTGAAAATGCAACAACTCTGTGGAAACAGGGAAAAGACAACTTTTCTGAAGTTGTTCAAACCACGACTGCAGTGGACAGTTACTCTGCACATGCTCAGTGGATGAACGTTAGAACAATGTTTTCTCCCAGTCCAGATCCTCCTGGTTCCAGTCCAGATCCTCCTGGTTCCAGTCCAGATCCTCCTGGTTCCAGTCCAGATCCTCCTGGTTCCAGTCCAGATCCTGCTGGACTTGGTCCTGTGTTTGTAGAGTTGACAGGCACTGTAATAATAATCCAACTTGGTGTTCTGTCCATATGAGTGTAGTGTATTGTTCTCTGTAGTGTGTGTGTGTGTGTGTGTGTGTGTGTGTGTGTGTGTGTGTGTGTGTGTGTGTGTGTGTTGGGGGGGGGGGGGGGGGGGGGGTCAATTACTAAAATCAACAACAGAACCAATCAGTGGACCAACATAAGAACTTCATTGCTTTCAGTGTTTCTGCTGTTGCCATGGAAACAGAAAGTCTCTGAAATGAAAACGTTCCACTGTGGAGCGTTGCCCCTGTTCCCCCTGTTGCCCCTGTTGCCCCTGTTGCCACTGTTGCCCCTGTTGCCCCTGTTGCCACTGTTGCCCCTGTTGCCACTGTTGCCCCTGTTGCCACTGTTGCCCCTGTTGCCACTGTTGCCACTGTTGCCCCTGTTGCCTCTGTTGCCCCTGTTGCCACTGTTGCCCCTGTTGCCTCTGTTGCCCCTGTTGCCACTGTTGCCCTGTTGCCACTGTTGCCCCTGTTGCCACTGTTGCCACTGTTGCCCCTGTTGCCCCTGTTGCCACTGTTGCCCCTGTTGCCCCTGTTGCCACTATTGCCCCTGTTGCCCTGTTGCCACTGTTGCCCCTGTTGCCCCTGTTGCCACTGTTGCCCCTGTTGCCCCTGTTGCCACTGTTGCCCTGTTGCCACTGTTGCCCCTGTTGCCACTGTTGCCTCTGTTGCCCCTGTTGCCACTGTTGCCCCTGTTGCCACTGTTGCCCCTGTTGCCCCTGTTGCCCCTGTTGCCACTGTTGCCCCTGTTGCCCCTGTTGCCACTGTTGCCACTGTTGCCCCTGTTGCCCCTGTTGCCACTGTTGCCCCTGTTGCCCTGTTGCCACTGTTGCCCCTGTTGCCACTGTTGCCCCTGTTGCCACTGTTGCCACTGTTGCCCCTGTTGCCCCTGTTGCCCCTGGAGACGTCGTGGTGTAAACGGGGCCTTGGAGAGAACAGGAACGGTAACGCGGCTGCTGGAGACAGCGGCTCTGCAGCTCCTCTGAGGATCCAGGATGCTGGGCTCATGTCAGGACGCTCCTCCACCCGGACTCAAACCCACAACCCTGTCGCTGTGAGGGTCTGCTGGAGCCTGCTGCTGTTTTTCAGTTCCGGTTATTTTACATGATGAGCCGGAGATTCAGGTTCCAGTGATTCCTGCAGGATGGGAGAACGTTCTTCGGTTCTCCTTCCTCCCATGATGCAGCGGGAAACAGCGAGAAAACCTGACAGCAGCTCGGAGCAGGAACGTTCATGTCAACTCACGCCGCCGTTCTGAAACCTTTCAGGAGAGCAGCAGGACAGACGGAGGCGGCGCCGTGCTAATCGCCGACACGTTTACTCCAAATGACGATCGGAACCCGCCGCTCCGTCTCCGCTCCGCCGGCTCCTCGCCACGGCGACGCACAACAACACCGGACACACACAACGCCATGAGTGACACAATTAATCTCCCCAGTGGGAATCCTGCCATCCACAGAGAGCCTCCAGGGAGCCACACACACACACACACACACACACACACACACGAAACACACACACACACACACACACACACACACACACACACACACACACACACACACACACACACACACACACACACACACACACACACACACGCTGTTTGCTGATGAAGTGAGTGTTTACATGAGGAACTGAAGTCTGTCACCTCTGATGTTGGGCTGAACCTTAACGAGCCGCTCCGGGACGATTCCCGACTCCGAGTCACAAGAGAAGAAACGAAGGAAAAGAAAAGAAAAGAAAAGAAAAGAAAAGAAAAGAAAAGAAAAGCCCAAATGTAAATTCAATACTGTGAGTCTGAGTTCCAGTGATGGATTGTGTGTGTGTGTGTGTGTGTGTGTGTGTGTGTGTGTGTGTGTGTGTGTGTGTGTGTGTGTGTGTGTGTGTGTGTGTGTGTGTGTGTGTGTGTGTGTGTGTGTGTGTGTGACAGTGAAGCCTCCATGGAGCTGGAGTTTTGTGTCGTTCTTTGTTCGGTAGAAATGGCGTGGCGAGGTTTCTCCTCTCGCTCGGCTGCAGCTCATGAGGGACCGTTGACTCGGACACCGTCAGCAGGGGGCGCTGTGTGGCGGTTTCATTGATTCTGTCATCGGTTCATGGAACCGGTTGCTTGGTGTCTGATTCCATTCCTGCTTCGTGTTTCTCGTCTCTTTAACGTTGTTTTATTCATTTCTCTTGTTGTTTGGTCTTGAATTTGTCTTTTCTGTAATGTTCTTGTCTGAGTGGACATCAGAGGTGTCCAATGTCTGGCCGGCGGGCCGAAACTGGCACGGCAGAGTGTCCAGACGTGTCCAGATGAAGACATTTCAAAGTGTATGAATGATCTGGAGCTGCTGTGTCCGACTTCAGGACGTCTCCCGTCCTCGTCCGTCTCCACCGGCGTCCACTTCCCCTTCAGCGCGTGTCCATTCACATTTATGACCTGTGTGGGAATTTCATTTTTCTTGAAAATGATTCTGGACTCTCACTGTTTGGGGCCCAACATCTGCAGTTTGGTGGTGAAGCTCTGGTTTGGTCCTGAGTCCAGTGGATCTGCTGGGTCTCACATGGAGGCTGCAGGTCTGAGGAGTTCCTGAACGTCCACCGTCCAAACCGTCTCCCGTTACTGTGGAAAAGAGTCCTCAGGTTCTTCAGTCTGTTTTTTATTTAAATGAAAACTTGATTTACTGTGAACTTTTTCAAAAAGTTCCCAAAACAAACTCCTGTTGAACTACAGGACAGAGACCAGGACAGGGACCAGGACAGGGACCTGAAGAGACCACAGAGACTAGAGGAGACCAGAACAGAGACCAGGACAAGGACAGAGACCAGGACAAAGACCAGGACAGAGACCAGGACAGAGACCAGAGGAGACCACAGAGACTAGAGGAGACCAGAACAGAGACCAGGACAAGAACTGAGACCAGGACAAAGACCAGAACTGAGACCAGAGGAGACCAGGACAGAGACCAGGACAGAGATCAGGACAAGAACTGAGACCAGGACAAAGACCAGAACTGAGACCAGAGGAGACCAGGACAGAGACCAGGACAGAGATCAGGACAAGGACAGAGACCAGGACAAAGACCAGAACTGAGACCAGAGGAGACCAGGACAGAGACCAGGACAGAGACCAGGACAAGGACAGAGACCAGGACAAAGACCAGGACAGAGACCAGGACAGAGACCAGAGGAGACCACAGAGACTAGAGGAGACCAGAACAGAGACCAGGACAAGAACTGAGACCAGGACAAAGACCAGAACTGAGACCAGAGGAGACCAGGACAGAGACCAGGACAGAGATCAGGACAAGAACTGAGACCAGGACAAAGACCAGAACTGAGACCAGAGGAGACCAGGACAGAGACCAGGACAGAGATCAGGACAAGGACAGAGACCAGGACAAAGACCAGAACTGAGACCAGAGGAGACCAGGACAGAGACCAGGACAGAGACCAGGACAAGGACAGAGACCAGGACAAAGACCAGGACAGAGACCAGGACAAGGACAGAGACCAGGGCAGAGACCAGAACTGAGACCAGAGGAGACCAGGACAGAGACCAGGACAGAGACCAGGACAGAGACCAGGACAGGGACCGAGACAGAGACCAGGACAGGCACCAGAAGGGAACAGCTGGAGGTTGAGGATGGAGGCTGCTGGTAAAGAAACCTGCTTCCAGTTGTTTGACTCGTCTCGCTGTGAGGATTCTCAGGTTTCTAAAGCAGCCGTCAGGTTAAATGTTTCTCCAGATCTGAACTGTGTTTCAATCGATGAGGAAAAGTTCGACTTCTAATTATGGAGCGGAAATATGGGAAATAATTATAGTGTCAATATTGAGCCTATATTTTTACTCCAAAAGGCAGTTAGAGTTGTTAGTCACGCTGGTTTTTATGCACCATCCAATCCCGCTTTTGTGGCGTTAAAAACATTAAAAATGTACGACATTATCGATCTCAATCCATTAGCTGTGATGCACAAAGCATACGACAATAATCTTCCAAACTGTATTCAAAATATGTTCAAACATAGAAAGAGTTGCTGTAATCTTAGGAGTTCTTGCATTTTAACAAAACAAAACAGGGTAAGAACAAATAAAAAATGTAAATGTATCTCAGTAATAGGAGTTAAGTGGAAGAAACTTGATGAGGGAATAAAAACATGCAAGACTTTGAAAGCATTTAAAAAGCAGCTGAAAAGATAAACTCTTGAAAAATATCAATCCCAGGAATAATAAACTAAAAGTAACCAAAATGATTTTGAATGGACTCCTCTTATCTTGTTAATGATGAATATTAGCTTGTTTTTTCTCCTCCCGTTTGTTTGTTTTTGTTTTGTTCCTTTTCTCCTTCGACGAAATATGGAAACTTTTGTTTTGGTTGAAAAGAGTTTGGCAAGATAAGTTTTGACTTCAGCCGAAACCCTTCAGTCACAGGATGATGATGATGATGATGATGATGATGATGATGATGATGATGATGAAGATGCCATCATAGCGCACAACTGTTAAAATGTTCATTTTTTTCTCTTGCTGACTGAATAAATCTAAAACTACTACTACTACTGACAGAAACTTCAATGCAAAACAGGAAGGAAGGAAAAAGCTCCCCAGATCAAAACCAGAGATCAGAAGACATATGGCCTGTTTATAATTTATGTTTTTCATAAAGAATAAAATTTGATGAAAACGGAAGATTGTGTGATGGAGGTATGAATAAAACCAAACCATGTGAATTATAGAAACCTGGAATAAAGTTACTGTACATAAATGAGCTTCGGACATATTTTCCGACATTTCGGCTTTATTACATTTTGAATTTCGAACCTGAACCTGAATCAAACGCTTCAGCATCTAACAGACTGTAATGTGAAGAAATCCACGAGGAGAAAACAGTTTGGCGTCTCATAGTTCCGTTTCTGGCAGGCAGAACACCGGCAGGTTCTCCGTGTTCTCCCCGCTTCCACAGCTGCCGGTAACGAGGCTCCTCATCAGGCTTCCCCTGAGCCCGGTGTGTTGGAGCAGGGAGCGCAGGGAGAACATGGAGAACACGCGGGGCTGCGGCCTCCGGGAGGTTGGAATTAATTCACCGTGAAACACCAGATTTACCGACAGGCTCCTTTTATTGGGCGTTCTCCGGAGCTCGGAGGCGACTGAACCTTTAATTCCTTCACGCTGGAGCAGGAAGACCTCTGAACCCAGCAGGACCGGGATCCTTCAACACTCCAGCCGAAAACCCCGGAATTACGTCCTCACCGGATTCTCAAGTCTCGTGCCAGTCGTTTGTTTTTGCACCTGTTGCGCGTTAAAAGGAGCAGAACGCGCTGAACTGCAGAACCCGCAGCATCTCCGCCGGTGTGGGAACGTGAAGTGACAGCAGCGCGAACCGACAGGACCAGACCGGCGCGAGGGGAGCGCGTGATGACCGAGCGGAGGAGCCGTCCGTCCCCGGGCTGCGGCGTCTCCAGACCGGCTCCGTCCACCCGGACCGGCGCGGCAAGCGGCTTCCTGTCGGCTTCACATTAAAGCTGCGCGCCCGCGAGCCGCCGGTGGGAGCGCGAGAGCTGAAAAACGGCGAGCGGAAGGCGCGTGCGTGCTCGGCGCCAGCTTAACGCGCGCGCAGCGCTGCCAATAAGCTCCGTGTTGAAGGAGGGACTGTGTGGAGCGCCGCGTTGGTGGATGCTTACAGCCAGACCGGAGCTCCGGGGACTGGAAGGAAAACCACTTTTCGGGATTTTCAGACACTCGCGGGCTAATTTTGTGGGACGACAGCGCACGAGAGGCAGACGGCGCGGCGCGAACATGAAGGATCCTGTGTACTGGGCGCTGCTGGTCGGGATGAGCATCCTGCTGATGGAGCAAGGTGAGAGCCGGACCCGGTCCTCCGTGAGGACTTGTTACCGCCGCCGCTGCTGGGATTGTTTGCTGCTGGTTGAAGAGTCCTGTGCGCGTGCGGCTGGACGCCGGGATGCTCCTGCCGTTCTGAGCCGCGGCTTAACGGACGCGATTAGTGGAGAGCGGCTGAGCCGTGCCGGTGCCCACCGGCCGGACTGTCCAGGAGTCCGACCGCTCCGCTCCGCTCTGCGTGTGCGTGTGCGTGTGTTTTCCAGAGGAGGTCATTAGTCCGCTATTCTGAGAAAGTTTAATCTCGTCAAGGTTTTTCTCCGCGGTGGTTCCTGCGTCTTTACGCATCCCGAGAAGGAGATGCGCAGCGGATCTGTGTGTGTGTGTGTGTGTGTGTGTGTGTGTGTGTGTGTGTGTGTGTGTGTGTGTGTGTGTGTGTGTGTGTGTGTGTGTGTGTGTGTGTGTGTGTGTGTGTGTGTGTGTGTGTGTGTGTGTGTGTGTGTGTCGTCTTGACGCACGGGCGGTCTGCCGGACGGGGGTCCGCGCAGCTCAGTTCATTAAGTCTTGGCTCTTAATCCTCATTGACTGCGCGCGCTCGGGTCACAGAAGTTAAGCCGCGTGTCTCCGGGCCGCGGAGCCGCTCGCGCTTCCTGACCTTGTTTCCACCTGATTCTGAGACGCGGCCAGACTGAAGCTCCGCGAGACACGAACCGCGAAACCAGCAGCAGAGACGCAGCTCGTCACCGTCCGCCTCTGTTCGGGGTTTTTCACCGTCAGCCTCCAATTAGCTGCTTCTCCAGGACAGATTAAGGCCGTAAATCTTCTCTGTCCTCACAGAGCGACCCTGGACGTGAGGGGTGAAGGGGTGAAGGAGTGAAGGGGTTATGTAACAGTGACTGGACCAGTGAGTGAATGAATGGATTCATCCCTGGAGGAAGGAGGACTGTTGTTCCTCAGAAGCTCCCAACGTGCGTTTTGAAATGGTTGCTCAGCTGCAGCCCCCCCCCCCCCCACACACACACACACACACACACACACACACCAGCTGACCATGTAAACAAAACCACAGCTTGTTTCAGCAACAGGTTCCTCTGGACATTTATCACCTCTGAGTTATTGTGTCTGAGTTTTAACTTTCAGGGACTCAAAGAAAAGAAACGAGCACACACCAGACGAACACACACCAGACGAACACACACCAGAGGAACACACACCAGGTTAGAAATGGCAGATGTTACAACACACTCATGAACGTGCACATCGATAAATCTGCTCTTATGTTTCTGTGTTGAGACTTTGCTCTTTTCTTCTTACTGCCAAGTGAACCTGGTTTGAAATGGCTCAAAGTGTGTGTGTGTGTGTGTGTGTGTGTGTGTGTGTGTGTGTGTGTGTGTGTGTGTGTGTGTGTGTGTGTGTGTGTGTGTGTGTGTGTGTGTGTGTGTGTGTGTGTGTGTGTGTGTGTGTGTGTGTGTGTGTGTGTGTGTGTGTGTGTGTGTGTGTGTGTGTGTGTGTGTGTGTGTCTCACTGCGTCTCCTTTGAATGCAGCACTTAATGAAATTTAACACACCGTCACTGTTACAGCAGGCATCATGACTCGCGCCGCAAAATCCTGCAGGAGACGTGAAGTGAAGAAAAACACAAATCACCACTTCCTCCTGCTTTTAGCCCCGCCCCCTCCATGCCCCTTCACCCCCAGCCGTACCCCCTTTCCGCTCCTTCACTTGAAGAGTGAAAATTTAACTGTTTTGCGTTCTGGGTTGATTCTCCGGTTCCGAGGACTTTTACATGAGACTGTTTTGATCATTCTTCTGATTTTGGACGATTTTAAAGAAGCAGGAAACGATGCTGCCGTCAGGTTTTCAGTCGTAAGAGATTTTAAAAGTCCTGAACTTCCCACTCAGGGCTGTTTTACTGTGAACCGGGGAAACGCTGCTTGTTAAAGTTGTTGGTGGAAGACGTTGCGGCTGTCTGGACGATCATTAATGCGGATACACAAAAGAGGGTTTTTATCTCTGCAGTAGCAGAAGTCAGAGCGACTCGGTTCCAGGAAGTCAGAGTTCTGCAGAAAAGCAGCGTCAGACAGGAAGTAAAGAGTCCTGAGCAGAGCCAGAGGACGGCGTCTCTGCGTCTCCTCCTGTGGACAGCCGTCTCAGGACGGGGTGACTGGGTGGATTCAGTGAGAAGAGGTCAAAGGTCGTTTCCTTCCTCTGTCGTCTGATTGACACACTTTTTCACTGATCACTATGAAAAACATGGTATTGTTGTGGTTTGGTTTACAGACTTTCCTGATACAGGGATGAAAGTCGCAGCTCTTCTGAACTGAGTTATTCTGTCAGTGGAGGTGAAAATGAAGGACAGACCAAGACATCGGCCGGCCGATATAATTGGCTGATTTGAGTTTTTTGTGTGTCGGTATCGGCCCATACGTGTGTGGATTCGCGGATTTATTTTTCCCCGGTGTGATTTACAGACAGGCATCCACGGGCAGCTCTGTGTTGCCGGAATACAATGCAACACACATGCAGGGTTAAAAGCACCAAACACTTCTTGTTCATTTTAACACATGTTGCATAAAGTTGAACAAAGCTGTTCTTTTTTTACTGATCAATAAATATTTCTTATTTGAAGAGTGAGGGTGTAATATTATCATTGTGTCATTTTTTGATGTAAACTGAGGGAGCAAAAGCAGCATCGGCCCAAATATCGGCTCAAGAAAATCGGCAGTCCATAATCGGCCATTGGCTAAGTGTGATGGGAAAAAAATCGGTATCGGCATCGGTCCTAAAATATAAAATCCACGTCGGTCTATCCCGAGTGAAAATCCTTCATCCCGGAAGTTTTCCAGGGTTCAGTTTATGGCGACACACAGCAGAATCAGACGTAAAGAATCTCCGGTGACGAACGTCAGACCAGCCGAGTTTGAGCCGAGGACGTGAGGGACGTGAGGGACATGAGGGACGTGAGGGACGTGAGGGACATGAGGGACGTGGGGGACGTGGCGTCCGAAGCTCACGGACCATCAGAGTAATGTCCAGACTAAAGGGTCATCACGCTGATCGTCTCCTGATCGGGACGCTGTCGGAGGGACGGAGGCAGCAGGTCTCTGGACCTCTCTCTTATACAGGTTATCCCATTGAGACCCGGGGTCTCATTCACAAGAGAGACCTGTGCACGTCGTTGTTGTTGTTGTTGTTGTTGTTGTTCTTTCTCTCCTCGGGTGAGAAACGTCTTTTTACTGCAGCTCTGAAACTCCAGCTGTGAGATGGTTTGTGTCAGAAGATCCTTTCAGGACACGATCTTCCTCTCTTGAGATTCCAGGAGCGATTGAATCGGTCTTCGGTGACGTCCTGCCGTCTCTGCGGTCCTGGAGATCTTGAGTCTCCGTCGATCCTTCATCCGTTCGGGTTCGGCCGTCATGGCGGCCGTCACCTGAACGCTGCGCTCCACATTTAAAATAGAAAGTCGCTGCTGCCGGAGCTCCTCGGCTAATCTGATTACCTTCACCAGTGGGAGCGGCCTGTGAGCGCCGCCGCCGCAGGAAGAGCAGAGCGTTGTGGCTCAAGCACTCTGGGAGGAGGGTGAACGGGTCAGGAGCAGGGAGGAAGCTTCCGGAGCAGCGGCCTCGGGGGGGGCTCGGCCCGGCCCGGCCCGGTCCGGTGGTTTCTGGCGTCTCGCTGCCGGTCCAGGTTCCGGTGGGCAGTGAGAGGATGAACCGAGGCTCCGCCGCCACGGAAGACACTCGCCACACACACACTCATCCATTCATCCGCTGAACGGTCGGTGACCAGAACCGGACCGATCCGTCGTGTCGATGGTTTGGACTCGGACACTCCAGACTCCTCGCCGTTCAGGATTCCTCTGATCGGCTGCTGCCCGGACCGTCGACCTGTTCGTTTGATTCAGTTTTTGCTGCAGAATCCTGATAAAATGTAAATTTAACACAACGTGGAGGACTGGTCTGCACCGTAACACACACCCACACATTGACAGTGGAGTGTGTGTGAGTCCCGGGCCTCGTCGGGAGTCGTAGATCAGCTCCAGCAGGACGGGAAGAAGAGAGTCTGTCCACGTCTGCCGTCAGGACTCAAGACTGTCCTGAGACATTTTCTTCTATCCGTCCGGACGAGACGCCGTTTCATCTGAATCAGATTCTTTCACTGCAAATAAAGATTTGGCCAAAAACTAGTGAAATCCTCGGTCATGCAGCAGCTACAGTTTACTCAGAGATCTTGATATAAGAACTTTGAGGGAAGAAATAAGTGTCTCTGTCTTAAATCAAGTGGGACGAGACGTCCAGCCTGAAAACAAGACGAATGAACTCGGTAAGATTTAGAATTTTTGCAGGTTTTGCAGAGTTACTACTTTGATGAAACATGAACTTTGACCTTATCGGAACGTCTCAGAAAATGGAAGGATTTTGAGTGAAGCCCTCCTCCATGCTGCCACTGTGCCTTTGAGCCTGACTGAGATTCAGTGTTAATGGTGATGATTAAAACGCCCGTTTGCTCGGCTGAGAAAAGTTGAACCCAGAAACGAGGATCTAAACGTCGAACTGTCCTGAGAGCAGCGGCCGTGAGGCTGGAAGACGGCGTCCGGCCCGCTTCTCCGGGATTCGACTCAAACTCGCCCGTTTTCCCTGTTTTTAACTTCGGCTGAGGCGCTTTGTGTTTTTGGTAAATGGACTACACTTATACAGCGCTTTTCACCCTGCACTGACAGAGCCCAAAGCTTTACACTGCAATATCACATTCACCCATTCACACTCACATTCACACTCCATACTGGGTGGTGGTAAGCTACGACTGTAGCCACAGCTGCCCTGGGGGGGGCCTGACGGAGGCGAGGCTGCCAGTCTGCACCATCGGCCCCTCCCACCACCAACCATTCACTCTACTTTCATACTTAGGCAAGGTGGCTGAAGTGTCTTGCCCAAGGACACAATGACAGTTTCGCGCCTGCGGGAGCGGGGATCGAACCGCCAACCTTCCGATTATGAGACGACCCGCTCTACCATCTGAGCTTCTGTCGCCGCTCGTCGCTTTTCCCTCGTCGCTCCGTCTCCGTCTGCTCAGGGCGGAACGAAAGATCACCTGATGGACGGCAGAATCTGGAGCAGCAGCTGTTCTAGAGCGGTGGTTCAGGGAGTGGCCCAGGCGGTGGTTCAGGGAGTGGCCCAGGCGGAGGTTCAGGGAGTGGCCCAGGCGGTGGTTCAGGGAGTGGCCCAGGCGGTGGTTCAGGGAGTGGCCCAGGCGGTGGTTCAGGGAGTGGCCCAGGCGGTGGTTCAGGGAGTGGCCCAGGCGGAGGTTCAGGGAGTGGCCCAGGCGGTGGTTCAGGGAGTGGCCCAGGCGGAGGTTCAGGGAGTGGCCCAGGCGGTGGTTCAGGGAGTGGCCCAGGCGGTGGTTCAGGCGGTGGTTCAGGGAGGGGCCCAGGCGGTGGTTCAGGGAGTGGCCCAGGCGGTGGTTCAGGGAGTGGCCCAGGCGGTGGTTCAGGGAGTGGCCCAGGCGGTGGTTCAGGGAGTGGCCCAGGCGGTGGTTCAGGGAGTGGCCCAGGCGGTGGTTCAGGGAGTGGCCCAGGCGGAGGTTCAGGCGGTGGTTCAGGGAGTGGCCCAGGCGGTGGTTCAGGGAGTGGCCCAGGCGGAGGTTCAGGCGGTGGTACGGGGAATGATAAAGACAGTGGTTCACACACACACTCCCTCCCTCTCTCTCCTGACTGTGTTGTTATGGGAACAGATTTGAGTTTTGTGACACTGTGACTGTAATTCTTTAAATATCCTAAAGAGGAAAAACCTTTACAGTCTCATTATCGACACATTCAGTTTTATTGTGTGTGTTTAACATTCAAGGTCTGCTTCTAAGCAGATCAGTGTGTGATGTTGGTTGCATTGATCCAGTTTTAGTTTCCTGTTCCTGCTGAGCGGAGGCTTTGCAGTCGGGGCAGCAGAAATGAATCGAAGCTCCTGAAATGAGTCGGTCACTCGTTCAGTTCACGTCTTCATGCAGGAAACCGGCGGTTCTGTTCAGTGGAGCTCTGAAGTCATCTGGGCTCCGTCCCTCTGCTGGGGTCAGGGGTCAGCTGTAATGCTCACTCTGGACCAGGGCGGTGCTGCTGTGGGGCTGATGGAGGCTTTCGGTGTTGCTCCTTGTTGTTGTTGTTGTTGTTGTTGTTGTTGTGTCCTGGTTGGAGCGTTGTCGTTGTGGAGTGAGGGACGGTGATCGGTGACGTCTGGACGCCTTGTGCTGGTTGATCAGCCGTCCTGCTGGTGTGTCGATCGGTACTGAGGTGGCGTTGATTCTGGATTGTGTTGTTTAGTTCCTGCCGGCTCTGACCGAGATGCTGCTGCTGGTGAAGGAAAACATGCCTCCTTCTTCTTCTTCTTCTTCCTCTTCTTCTTCTTCTGATGGCGCTGCTGTTTTACGTCTTCATCCGTTAGTTGTTTCAGTTGAATCGTTGGATCTTGTGCCACGAGATCTAACGACATTAAATCATGACCATATTTCTTGTTTGAATGTAAAGCTGTCTCGAGGCCAGAAGCCTGTCCCACTAAACAGCTGACAGAGCAGACACCTCGCCAAACGTGGACAACACATCAGTTTTTCTGGTGAATTCCAGTCCGAGCGACAGGAAAACAGTCAAAATCCAGTTTTTAGTTCCGTCTCCCGGAGTCCTGCAGGACTCCTGGTGTTCTTCAGTTTATTAAAGCTTCAGCAGTTTGTTCACAGAGCAGCTCCGTCTTCTTCTCTGGTGTATTTGTGGCAGAGTTACGGTTACAGCGCCACCTAAAGGCCTGGCAGATGAACTACATGTTTTGAGTCGTGTTCGTGATGCAGACACATTTTAGCCCCAAGTTCTTCCTATTCAGGAAAATTTAGGCTGAAAGTTACTTTCATTCAACCAAAGAGTTTTTTTCTATTTTATTGACCAGAAATGATCCTGGTATTTTCCCAAAGTTAATAAGATGATGCACAAGAAGCACCATTGTGGAAAAATATTTCTCTGCTTTTTACATTTGAGCAGAAAGTGTCCTGTCCAGAATTAATCACAGCCTGATCAGTAATCAATAGAGAAGCCTCCAGTAGTTACAGCAGTCAATTTCTCCCTGGAATCACTGAGCTTTTTTTTTTGCATGTCTCATTTTCAGCAGTGAGCTCCAACTGTTTAGTTTCAACATGTCCTCCATTTCGTCCTCATAGCCTGTCCTCGAAGAGACGCCTGTCTCCAGGAGACACCTCACCTTGGATTTCAGGGTGTCTCCTCATGAGACCTGTGAACAAAACACACCTGTGTTGTTTTGTGACTTAAATTAAGAGTATTTATCCAGCCGTGTATTTTGTCTTTGTAGTTTTGTTAAAAGTAAAGTGAGTCTCGTCTCGTCTCGTCTCGTCTCGTCTCGTCTCGTCTCGTCTCGTCTCGTCTCGTCTCGTCTCGTCTCGTCTCGTCTCGTCTCGTCTCGTCTCGTCTCGTCTCGTGAGCTTTCAGTTGAACACAGAAGCTTCTTTTTTAAACTTTTCCACAGAGCTGAGTGTTGGGAGAGCTGGATGTGCTGACAGGACGGTTTCCTCTGCTGCTCTGATTCGTCCAGCAGGACGTCTGTCCAGACAGAAGCCTCCTGTCTGAGGCAGCCGTGTCCTCAGCGCTGGATTAAACCGGTGGAACGAGCAGACGGCTTGTTTCTCCACCTCTTTGCAGCTGAATCACTGTTTCTCCTCAGGCTGTGGTGGTCCACACCGAGTGCTGGAAATGTGCAGCGTTTTTTTTCTCTCAGTTGAAAATATTGAAATGTGACGCAGAAATTAAAAAACGACAGGGGAAAAAATCCTCACAAAAAGAAACGGGACTGGAATACTGATTATGCAGAGATTTTGTTTCTGGAATCCAAAAAATATTTAAAATTCAGTTTGATGAATATTCCACTTTCTCCAATTTGAAATTTGTTCCGTGAGATGAATGTTTTAATTAACCCTCAATAAATGGCTCCACGTTTCTCTTTCAACGGTTCAGAAATTCAGTCACTTAATTCTGCATTAAATACATCTATAAAAACTCAAACTGAGAAAAGCAATAAAAAGTTCCCCGTGTGAACTGATTCTCAGACTCCATCAAGTCTCAGTGTCTGAATCCATCATGAGACGAAACACTGAGGAATTTCACATGGAAACAGTTTTTTTCTCCCTCCTGAAAATAATCCTTCATCTTATTTTGAAATCCAGCTCCTCTTCCATCCTGAAAGTAAAACTTTTGACACATTATCAGGAGAATTGGACTCGAGATGAGATTCATCTGGATTTTAACTCCACTGGTGTGAAACATGGTCACTTTCTCTGTTTGATGGGAACAGGAAGCGTCTGTGTGTGTGTCTGTGTGTGTGTCTGTGTGTGTGGCATCGTCACAGGTTCATACAGAAGTGAGTCCATTCGGGGTTTTTCTGAAGTTTGCAGTGAGACTTTACTGGAATTCTGATTGATTTGTTGGCTTTAGGCCGACAGTCGCTTTCTGAGCTGAAGCTTGAAGGTTTTCTGGAGATGCTGGAAAAAGAAAAACGGGTTTCTGGAACTCAGTGAGGATCTGAGGAGGAGTGTGAGGCGGTGAGAATCCCCGGAGTGAATCACAGAACTGTGGAAATGTTTTCCTCCTCTCCGCTCTGGAGCCCCAGCAGCGCCGTCGTCGCTGGCGAGCCCCCCGGCTGGAGGGGGGGTCACGTGTCCCGGGGGGCCGGCGGGGCTCTGCTGCCAGAGAGGCCTGATTAATAAGCAGCAGGGAGAGTGACTCGGGCCGGGGCCTTTCAGCCGGTCGGGAGGAATGTGGCTTGTTTCGCCGCCCGAGTCCGGACGCCGCCGCCCGGATCCTTCGCTTGTCGGGGGTGAAGCAGCACCGAGGGCAGTTCAGCTGTGGTTTACAGGAGGACCTGGCTCTCCTGACTGTTGGGCGACGTCTCGACACAGAGCGGAGTGTGTTGTGTGTTGTGTGCTGCTTCCAGCGCACACGGCTCATTTTCCCGCCTCTGTCTGCATCGCATTTACATAATCTAACGGCACAGCTGTGGGCCGGAGTCATTTGTTCCTCTGCTGAAGTTTCGAGGTGGGAATGAAATCAGCACGATGAGGAAAAGCCGTCGTTACTGCAGAGGAGGAGACGGACGCTGCAGCCCGACGAGGAATCCAGCAGCAAAATCAATTACAGTCAGGATTTCAGAGCAGGAAGGGTTTTGTCAGAAACGGTGTCGGTCCTGCTCAGAAAGAAGCTCTTCTGAAGAGACGTTCTGTCTGAAAATGCAGCCGACGTTTCCTCGGTGGTCTGAATCAGTGGTGGATGTGGAGGAGAACCGGGACGGGACTGTCCTCACCGCTCCAGCTTCTGCTCTGCCAACAACACAAGTTTAAAGTGGAGACAGATGCAGAGCATGCAGTGCTTCGATTCAGTGGCTTATTTGGATTCTTTATTTCACCTCCTCAAACTGAGGAAAATAGATTTAATGAACCAAACAAAACACAGCGATCAGGAAAATCTACAGAACAATCCAAATGAGCATCTTCCACTCAGAAGTCCAGCGGAAAGTTCACTTTCCACCCAAATCAAGTCGCTGAGCGTTCAGTGGTTATTAAACACGCCGTATGTCAGTAAGTCGTCCTGGATTAATGAATTCAGAAGCAGCCGCTGCTGTAAAGCCTCCACCTGTTGCTACGGCGACTGCTGGGATTACAGCGTTTACTGTCGTCATGGGCGGAGACTGAGCCAGACTGGAGGACCGGGACTCCCACCCATCCAGATTACAGAGCACCTTCCTCCTCTAATCCAGATTATAGAGCATCTTCCTCCTCTAACATCAGATTATAGAGCATCTTCCTCCTCTAACATCAGATTATAGAGCATCTTCCTCCTCTAACATCAGATTATAGAGCATCTTCCTCCTCTCACATCACGACTCGCTTTAAATTATTAGGAAGATGCTCTATAATATGGATGTGAACGTTAACCCCACCCCCCCACCACCTGTTAATCTCGGCAGTAAGTTGCACCGCTCCGCCGTAAACACTGATTGTTCCGTCAGCTGGACCCGCAGAAGGAAAGTCAGTGTTTTGTCTTCCTGATCCTGATTTTATTTTGAAGCCTGGTGGAGTCACGGCGGTGGTGTTGAACAGAGAGTGTGTTAACACACACCTGACTGTAGCGCTGATTCACCTGTTACATGATGGACACTTCTTCCTCATTCTGGATTTTTTTGCACCAGATGGTTGATTTTTTTGACACCAGGAGCTTTAACAGCTCGCTGCAGATTCTGGGATTGAATGCCGGACTTGCTGGTTGTTGCAGTGTGTGTTTTGTGTGTAACGTCGTGTCATGTGTCGGTTTGTCCTCGCTGTGAAACGTTGACCTTTAGGCACGACTTCAGAGAGCTTTAAATATTTAATGGTGAACACGCAGGGCATTAAGAAGCCCTCCGATTGTGGAGGTTACGTACTCCTGCACCTGACAGTGTATCTTCAGCAGTATTCCAGTTCCCAGGAGGCTCCACGGTTTCCCATTAACACTCTCCCAGATTCCTCCACAAAGGCCCTCACCAGAGGGCTTCCAGCAGCCACAGTGATAGCACTAATTGAAATATTATCTCTCGTGCTTCACACAAATGCCCAGGCATGCCCCCAATAATTGCACACAGATTATTCTCCAGACCACGTGCTCCTCTACCATTAACTCTGCCATCTGCTCCAGAATTACCAGCAGGCCACTGAGCGGGTCGGGCGCCGCCGCTGCACCGTAGAAACTCCGGACTCGGTGCTGTTGATGCGCGAGGGCAGCCCGAGTCTCCGGCGGCCGCCTTATCGCGCCGCTGGAGTGGAGACCTGCAGCCGACGCTGTGATTGATGTCAGTATCTGCAGACCTGCCTGCCTAAATTATATCTGTTTCGGTCCCTGGAGTTTTCCGATCAGATAGGAAGAACAAATGGCGGCTTGTGGAAGGTATCGCAGGTTGTTAATGCTGCTGTGAAGCTGGGAAGTCTGAGCAGTCAGGAGGCGGAGAGCAGCAGCAGGGCCGATGGTATCGGCGCTGCAGAGAGGAGAGCCATAGCTCACCGGGAAGCAGCCGTTCACGTTCCCGACACCAGAGTTAGGGGTCGGCTCGCCGCCGCCGGGACGACGGTATTCCCACGTCACGGCAAGGTCGCCCTTCCTGAGGGAAACGGAGCGGAAACACTAATCAGAGGCAGGCTGTAAAACACAAAACCGCTTTTGTTCTGAACTCTCCTTCAGTTTTCACATTGTGCTTCTCTTGTTTTGTGCCTGATAAACTTGTTTCATCGTGGTCACACCGGGCGCCGCTCGCCCCTCACCCCCAGACGGCCGGCTGTGATTGGCTGTGGGGCAGAGGGGGGCAGGCTCTCACCCCGTCTCCATGTTTTCAGCTCAAAACATCTCATTTTGAAACCTGCTCCTGTCTCCATTTGATCCGCTGACGGCAAAACGTCGACGTGCCGCTAAAGCAGAACACTACACCATCGTCTGCATAGCGGGAGAACATCCGTCCAGCCAGAGACTGAGTGGACGTCCACCGTGAAGGACGACGCGTTCTGCTCCCCTTTCAGATTACCTCATGAAAACGCAGCGCCAGCTGGTGGCTTCACAGGCAAACAGCAGCGTTTTCTACACCGATCATTATCAAAGCTCTTTTCTATTTTACCTTTTCCGGAGCAGAAGCAGAGAAGATGAAACCAGGTTTGATTCCAGCACCATGCCGGTGTTTTCCTGTGTTTTCCGCCGGGTCTCTTTGGCTTCGGTACTCGTGCGTCTCTGGCTGCAGGACCTCGTCCTCAGTGAGGACGGACTGGAATCTGAAGCGGACAGGCTTTCCAGGCGTGACGGCGTCCATTAGGACGGAGCGGCTCTATTTCTCGCGTCCCGCTGGAGCAGAGTGCAGCTCGGATGTAATCTGAATCACTCCTCTAACCTTGTAACTGATGAATGCAAAGTTAGCCGATCGATGCGGCTGATAAAAGTTTAAGCAGACTGGAGAGACCTCCGGGCGGCGGATGAGCTGATGAGGGGAGACAGCAGGAGTTATGAGCTCCGACCAGCTCCGCCTCCTCCTCCTGTAACGAGCGCATCCATTTGCGAATCCACGTCCAGGAAGTAGAAGCTCCTGAATATTCATCGGGTCTGTTTTCTCGAGGACTCTCCTCGTTCTGGATGTTGTGACAGTCGTCGCTGAGCGATGAAGCGCGGTGCACGGCTTCCACAGCCCCGCCCGGCGCTCATGAATATTGATGAACGATCAGCTGGCCGAGCGGAGCCTCCACCCCCGGCTGGGCTCCCTCTCCACCCCGATCCCGGCCGGTCGTGGTTGTGAGTCTGCACTAATGCGGCTCGTTAATCGCGATCTCGTCATCAGCAGCAGCAGCTGTTGGTCGAGCCCCGGCGCCGTTCAGCAGGTTGACCGGCGGGAGTGTGTGGCGCTTCGCCGCTGACGACCGGCAGCAGGTTTCACGTATCGCACTCCTCTGATCACTCCGACGTGGTTTATAGAGACCTGGACGTGGCTCCGCGGTGGTGTTGGTGGATGTTTGGTTTTCCAGCTCAGACTTTTCCACTTGCATGTTCTCCCTGCTCCTGTTTGTTCCAGTAGCTCCTGGTTCTGAATGTTGTCGTCCTCTGTCCTGTGATGGACTGCTGCAGCTGTCTTCTTCTGCCTCAAGCTAACCGAAGCAGACGCCAGTCAGGACGGGTTTGAGTGGCTCAACTCCAAAACGAACCCGACAGAATCCAGTGACATTGGTTTGAGTTTAATTGAATTGTTGAATTTGCAGCATCGCAGCTTCCTGGAAGGACTGATAAACACGTCCTCCGTCTCATCAGGCATCTGCACCGGAGCCACAACACTTCACAGGGTGTCTGAAAATTATCCCCAAATTACTGTCTGTTTCCTTTTCTACATAAAACAGAGTCGTTTGGTCAAAAGACTCATTTCTCTGCTGCAAATGGCAAAAAAACAAAAACAGAAATTCTAAACTAAAAAGCTAAACCTCAGCCAGAGTAATGAGAACGGTTGGAATCATTTCAAACTTTATAAAGAAAAAAGAACCGAACTTCTGAAATGGAGAGTGAAGCTCATGAAGGTTTCAGGCTCTGGGTTCGGTCTCCTCGCCGAGAGGCGGAGCGTCCGGCGGCGAATCGGAGCTTTTCCGTCATATTATCACTGTTTTCTCCAGAAACAAACTTGGCAGAATAAAGTGTTGCACGAGTGTTTTTTCAGGACTTCGTTTACAAGCTAATTCTCTCCAAAGCTCTGCGTTACTTCAGACTTTACAATGCTCATTAAATTTCATGGAAGCTTATGTAGGCCTGCTTTATAATTAATGCTCAACGCTTGAGTGGCAATCTTAATAGTCTTTTAAACGGTCAATACAAAAATGAATGTTTCTCATTAATCAAAATCCCATTGCTGTGATTCCTGCTAAGCCATTTTCTTAGCCTTGCTACGTCTCTGCTTATTTAGAGCAAAAAGCTTCTGCTGGAAATTGAAAAATTACTTTGTTTTTGCTTCAAATTATGCAGAAATACTTTGGGGGCTTATGAAATGTGGTATATTATTGTCCTGAAATCCCAGAGTATGCGTTCAGTCTGGAAATGAGCTTTTATGATGAAGTCCTGGGAAAAAATAATAAAAAATAAAAAGAAGAAGAGGCTCCTGGTCACTTTCCAAATCTGCAGGAATCTTCCAAATGGGAGTGCAATTAAAACAGTCATAAAATCAGTGAGTGCTTTGTGATTGTGCCCTGAAACAAGGCCAAGACTCTCGATAGACTGAGCCCAACTGTAAAACATAATGACAGGAATCTTTTCCATTAGCGCCTCTGGTTATACATGGGTTTGTATGGAGGAGGAGACGGAGGGAAGAAAGAGCGTCTCGGGAAGGAAGTCTTCTCATCCGTGACACAAAACGATGAAGCGAAACGATGCACAGACACGACGACTGATCTCTGAAGTAGGGCTGAACGATACATCGTTATCATATCGATATCAGGATATGAACATTCAGGACATTAGTTTCTCAAAATCGATGATATCAAGATTCCCCTGCTCGCCCTGCGTGTCAGCTCCATGCACAGGTAAGGCCAGCCAATCACAAACCTCCTTTACTGGTCGACAGCTGACGGCAGAGGGCGGCTGCAGAATCTGCACAGTCGAGTTTGGTGGTAGTGGCAGTGAGTTCTCTTGAATAAAACTGCATTTTTTTTTACATCCTTTTGTTTTATGATGTTTTTATTTTTCTGAAAAATGCTTAACTTTCACTGAATCCATTGTAACATATCGTATCGATGTCGAGATATCTGGCATGGATATCCAGATATGAAATTTTGCCCATATCGTTCAGCTCTACTCTGAAGGACTCGACTGGGCCTGAAAGACCAGAACTCAGCCTGAGTTCAGTTCAGTCTGAGGCAGACGAGTAGAATCTGGATTAAATCATGGAATCAGATGTTCTCACCTGCTTGGATTAATATTAGTGAAGTTCTGTGAACAATTTAAAAGACACATTTTTGTTTCTTTGTTGGAAATCTGCTCACCTGAAGTTTATACTGGAGACATGAATCCACAATCCCATCATCCTTCCTTCCATCCATCATCCATCCATCCCATTCATCCATTCGTCTGTATATCAATCCGTTCATCCCTCCCTCCCTCCGTTATTCTCTGCTGCAGTCAGGACCTGGCTACTCTTCTCTTGTAGTTACTGCAGTTTCTTCTGTTGCTGTTGAGAAGAGCGGCAGAGCTGCTGTCTCTCGCTGGATGTTGCTTCGGCCGATGCTCGCCGGCCTCCTCAGGATCTGTTTTCTATTCAAGTTTAAATGATGAACTTTCTTCCTCAGATCTGCTCGAAGGCATTTTAAAAAGTAACTAGTTCCTTTTCAGTTAGAGTAACTAGTAGAGTCAGGACTCCTGGTTGAGGAGGTAACTAGGAACTGTACTGAGTCCAGACTGGGTTCCGCTGAGCCCATCTGAGCCGCTCAGACTCTTCTGGCCTCTTCACTGATGTTCAGAGGTCTTCAGTTTTACGTTTGAGGGAATCGAGCTCAGAATGAGAAGTAAAGCTGGATGTGAACGAGGCGTCGGATGAAGCGGTTCTGAACTTCTCGTATTGACGGACGCTTTGATTAGTCAGAGATC
This sequence comes from Salarias fasciatus, assembly GCF_902148845.1. Taxonomy (NCBI): domain Eukaryota; kingdom Metazoa; phylum Chordata; class Actinopteri; order Blenniiformes; family Blenniidae; genus Salarias; species Salarias fasciatus. Next base: position 611,283 of record NC_043754.1, read on the forward strand.
TGGCTTTGTTGAGAATTAACTTTCACATCCTTCATATAGCAGCGCGCTGTTTGAGTTGTCGTCCGGTGGAGACAGTTGGAGATTGAATCCCACGGCAGCTGCAACCCGAGAAATCCATTTTAATTTCACTGCGGCGGCGTCTCGGCTTGATGAAGGAAAATGATTCTTGATTTACCTGCAGGGCCGAGATTAGCTCCCCGTCTCCAGCACCTGCAGAACCACGTTCGTTGGCTGCGGACAGATTTCCCTGATGGCGGCCTGAGAGCCGCCGCGCGGCCGGACGACGAGCCGGTCGGCGGCCGCTCGGCTCGCCTGCTGCTGTGAACTGCTGTTATCACGCTCTGCGCAACATCCCAGCAGAGAGAGACGCTGCGTGGAGCTGGATGTGCAGAGCGAGCGTCACGGCCGAGAGCCGCTCGGCGTTGGGCGCCGCTCGCCTCCGCCCGCTTTACAGCTGCTCTCATTAGAACGAGCGCCTCATCTCCATAAACGCCCGGTCCGCCCCGCTGGAGTAAACACACACTTCCTACATGTTCGCTGCAGCTCCGGCGTGTCCCCGCACACCTCCCTCCACCTTATGTGGCGTGACATGTGGGTTCGGCGGCGTGGGGGATCGCCGTCCGGCCTAACCAAACGACACACACACTCGGTGGAGTTTAGAAAATGAGCCGACGTCACGGAAAGGAAACCGAACCCGACGAAACAAGCAGAACGAATCAGTTTCTCATCAGTTCAGCCGAGGATTTTCATTCACTTTGTACATTTGCAGCGATTTATCGCAGCATAGAACCGAGCAGGAGTTCCCTCAGTTCAACATGAGAACTCAGCAACATGTCGTCTGACTGGATTGTTCCTGAGTGGAAAACTGGACGTCTGGTTGGAGTCAGGAAGTCTGGGATTCAGGACAGACGCCCGTCCTGGACTCTTCGATGAGCTTCATCGTAGAAAATGCGCCTTTTGCTTTGAGCAGAATCCTCCAGGTTTCATTTACATTGTGAGAAAACAAGAGAGAAAGAAGAAAAGAGAATTATACCTGGCAATTTATCGGCTCTCACAGCGGGAAGAGAACACGGTGTTAATATTTTATACCTGCTTCAGAGCTGAGAAAGCAACCTGTTTTCCACCGCCGCGTGAAGAAATTACATTCTGGAGGAGAGAAAATCCTTTCAACGCCACTTCAAGGACGCTCCTCCTCCAGACACGTCCAGGAATTAAGAGCTGTGTCGTCCCCGCAAACGGGCGCCTCGGCTGATTTGGCCGCCGAACAGATGCGATCTGAGATCCGGCGTCGAACATCAGCCTCCAGCCGCTCCACCTCCTCCTCTGGCCTACCTGCAGCCATCTGTCGAGAGGCTGCGGCGAGCTGCCGCCGCCGCTTTCATCTCTCTGTTCCGCGGTAGATTAATTGAACACGCTGCTCTCGTTCGCGATGTGATCCAGATACATCCTTCCCCCAGATCTCCCATCATCCTCTGCAGCTCCCCACATCCTCATTAAGTCTTTAGCTCCTCGTGTGGCAGGAGGCTCACGGCGCCGTCGGACCGGGATGTGGTCTGTCGGTGGAACGGCGCTGCCAGCGACGGCTCCGGCTCCACCCTCGCCTCGCCGGCTGACTGCTGCTCAGTCTGAAACGCCCTTTGTGTTTGGAAAAGGTCGACTGTCTCGTATAAATGGAGCGTCCCGTGTAACTTCTGCACATGTAATAGATTACAGCAGCAGGGAGCGATGGAGTCCAGGTCTCGTCCGTCACGTTCGGCTGAACAGACGCCGACTTTCCTGCTTTCAAGCCTGTTTATTTTCAGGCTGCAGAACATTTGAGAAATTCTTCTACATCAACACAACGACCTGCAGCAAATGTTTCATGTCCTGCATCAGAAGAATTCTAGAAACTCCTGGAACACCTGAGCTGCCCCTCCGAGGCACCGGGGCAGAAGAAGCTGCCCCTCCGAGGCAGCAGGGCAGAAGAAGCTGCCCCTCCGAGGCACCGGGGCAGAAGAAGCTGCCCCTCCGAGGCAGCGGGGCAGAAGAAGCTGCCCCTCCGAGGCACCGGGGCAGAAGAAGCTGCCCCTCCGAGGCAGCGGGGCAGAAGAAGCTGCCCCTCCGAGGCAGCAGGGCAGAAGAAGCTGCCCCTCCGAGGCACCGGGGCAGAAGAAGCTGCCCCTCCGAGGCCAGCGGGGCAGAAGAAGCTGCCCCTCCGAGGCAGCGGGGCAGAAGAAGCTGCCGGTCGGTTCAGATCTCCGCCGCCGCTCAGGACTTGGTTTTCATGTTTGAGCCGTTCTGTGGTGGCAGTCAGTGCAGCTGATCTTCATCCTGAACTCTCAGCTGGTAAAAATCCCAGCAGTAATCCCACCGCTGTGTTTACTCTCCTCACTCGGCGACGGAGGGAGCCGGGCTCTGATGTGCTTCACTCGGCTCTTTGTTAAAGTTTTGATGAAATCATCAGACTTCCTCCATACGAGACCTGGTTCTGAGCAGAGTGTTCCCGGTGGGCAGCGGCAGGAATGGACGTGTTTCAGTTTGAAGGAGCTGCTGTTTGGCAGCTGGATGGAGACGACGCTCGTTTGAATCATAAGTTGAGGTTTGTGAGGACTGAGTTGAACAGCTGAACTTTGACCTCTTGGTTGTTCTTCAGCCTCTTGAATAAAGTGCAGTTTCATCCTTCCGTCCACTGCATCGGCCGCCACTTTTTGGTGCCGCCATCTTGGATCTAAGACTCAGGTGCGCACGGCAGAGCGAGGCGCACACGAATCGTAATCCGATTGTTTCTGTGATATTTAGCATTTTTTTCTGAAACATGCACATTTATCTTCATTGTGTGTTTCTGCAGCTCATTGCATGTTGTTTCTGTTCATTTCTTGATGTGTTTACTTGCTGCAAAGGGGATTTTTTTTTGTTTTTCCTGTGATATAATTGGCTATTTTTGAATTTATGATATTATGATAAATATATTTCAGTTTGGAACTAAATGTTATGGCTGTGTATATTTTATGTTGTGCACAATTATCAGTTTCTGCACAAAAACTGTGTAGAAACTTATAATATAGTGGCTGAATGTCGGAGCCAAAGGCTGCTTTGTTTATATCCAGACTCCTGTGGTGTAGAGGGTTCTCCCGGTTCTATCCAAACTAAACACTTTATAAAATCTCTGTGCTTTGAGCTGTTCTCATGAAACCTGGTCCAGCTGTAGTCCAGGAGCTGCTGAATGCAGCCAGTGGATCATTCTGGCTGCTTCATTCTTAACACGCGACTTTTCAATGTGGAATCTGAAAAAAAAAAAAAAAAAGGCGAGAGTGAAACTTTAATTTTTTCCTCTACTGTATCAAAACCTGCTCCAGCGTGTTCAAATGCAGTGTTGTTGATGATGTTGTTGATAGATTTCAGTGTTTTGGGGCATTTTCAGTAGTGTGAACAGCAACGCGCCGATATCGTGATGTCAGGTTTTCGTATCGCCACATGCCTGGTGGAGTGGTATTGCAGGACTTACATGCCGTACAGAGTTCCAGTGGCTCACCGCACCCCCTGGTGGTGTGGAGTGGTATTGCAGGACTTATATCTTGTACCGTCGGTGTTTGGAGCCGTACAGCAGCGATGAGGCGACTCCCAGCAGGCCGTTGGCTGAGCGCCGCGCTGGGTGCTGATGGGAGATCAAACGCCGCTGCTGGAGGTGATTAGCGTCGCGGTGCGGAGCTGATTGGAGCTGATTGGAGCTGAAGCTTCACACTCCTCCTCCAGACTCCGGCTCTTCCTCGCTCTCATTATGAAGTGGATATATTTACACTCGTCTTTAACAAATCATCCTTCATCAGAGCTGTTAGGTTTGACGCTGACTGATTAATCTGCTGAGTGTTTAAGCTTCTGAATAAATACACAATTAGAATTGAAGCGCAGCTATTGGCTGTATTGTCATCGCCGCCGCCGCTGCTTCTATTTTTCACCTCGTGCATCTGCTGCTCTTCACTGACGGATGATGTGCTTTCACTGGAGCCGTTCTTTATTTTCTTTCCCAGCAGCAGCCTTGAAAGGAGGGTTGACATCGACACCGCCGCTTCTATTCATGTGTAGAAGGCGACGTTTTTCAGCGCCGCTGTTGGGCGACGGGTCCGCCTGAACAAACAGGACGCTACTGAGCCGCTTTGTTCTTAATTGGCTCATGTCAATTAACTATTAGAGCGAATGACACTTCATTATTGCTCCTGCGGTGGTATAGCGCCCTCCGCAGGAAGCCTGCCTGCAGCGTCGGTTCACTGATTCTCTGCAGGATCCGTATCTAAAGGCAGACTCGCTGCTCGATGCCGTCTTGTTGGTTAATGAAGGTTAATGCGGATTTACGAAGGAGGCTCTCACTAAAGAGACGGGACAGGGACAGAACAGGGACCAGAGACCAGGACAGGGACAGAAATGGGGGACCGGGAACCAGGACAGTTGGACCGGTGGATGTGATTGGCCGCTTCAGGGCTGCTCAGCCGGTCGACGTGCTGCAGGAGTTTAATCCGTCTTCTGATCAGAGAGCGGATGATCTGAGACTCAGAAGATGGAAAATAGAGCAGAAACGACGGAAAGCTGGATTCCCTGTTCGGCTCGTGGAGCTTTTGTTTTGTAGTGTTGAGGTTTTGAGGTTTTGGCCGCTCCGTCCGTCCTGCTTCCTGAACACTTTCAGACTGATTGTGGATTTCTGTCTGGACGGGACTGTTGAGTGCTGAGTGATGGAAGGAATAGAAAAGCTATTTTCAAAATAAAACCCATTGAAGACTAACGGAAATTTAAATGTTCTCATAATGAAACATCTTTTTTCTCTCATTGTCTTTCAACAATGATCCTGGTGATCGAGGAACCCTGATATCATCTGTACAGGAACACCGTGTTGCTTCAAGGACAAACTTCTTTTTATCAGTTAAAAGCTTAAAAGGACGAACTGCTGTTGTTGAACATGTAGTGTTGGGGAATAGAAAAGAAACCAAACATAAGTTTCATTTTTATCATCCAGAGTGTCGGGAGCGACCTGAGAAGCTCTTTTGATCGATACTGGACGATCTTGTCTGTCAGTCATGTTTCCTGAGTCTTAAAGCAGCTTTTATTTTGTTGACTCTTGATGTTGGTGTGTTCAGGAGGCTTTGGCTCCGCCTCCAACACATGGTCACTGTCAAACAGCGTTAGGGGTCAGAGGTCACCTCCTGCTGGCTGGAGCGTTGGGCGGGTTCCGTCTGGACTGCCCGGATGTTGGAGCTGGACGCGACCTCGCTCCAGAACATTTCCCTGACCTTTTCCGGTCCCTGTTGGGCCGACGCTCCGAGACGGTCTGGACAGGACTCCTGCAGACTGAAGGGTGGAAAGTCTGGACCGTCGGGACCGAAGGCTTCCGGGGAAACTGCTCCCAGACAGTCGACCAAACCCGGACCGACCTGGGTGAGGCTCCAGGAAACCAGCACCAGGCGGCGTGGCTGGGAGTGTTTCCTGAGAGGCTTCAGACGGAGTCAGAATGCAGGATTAATTAATATTCCTCCGTTCTAAGCGAGGAATCATCATTCTGAGAGTCTGTCCTGCGTCCTGGTGTCGTTCAGCATGAGCTGCATGTCTTCGCGGAACATCTGCCGACCCGGGAGCTCGGTCCGGACTGTCAGTCAGGATCGGATCGGCGTCCTGCATGCTAAACACAAAATCCCATTTTTGATCATTATTTGGACTCCATTAGATTGTTCTTTGCTGCGTCTCTTTAAAACACAGCCGAGGAGCCGGAGCTGTGAGCAGATCCAGCCTGAACCAGTTCAGGATGATCGCACCCATAACGCATAGCGACGATGAAACATGGAGTGTATTTAATCATTATTCAAAAAACACAATGTTCCGTTTCTCTGGACAACATGAGGCTGTCCAGAGGTGAATCTGGTCTTTGATACCACGCTCCATGTTACTCCAGTAAAATGAGATCAATGAGGTGGAATAAAAGCGTCAGAAGAAATGATGGGTGTTTATTAATTTATTAATGGAGGTTTCATAGAAATAAATGAGGCCATAATTGTCCTAATCGAAGCCGGAGAAACTGTGACTAATCCAGTAGACTGAACACTGAAGGTGTTTTCCTCTTTGAATTCTTGAAATGTGCCTTCAACATGGAAAGTTTCATTATTCAGTGAAATCATGTTATTTGTTAGATTTCTGTGTTTTTCTGTCCGGATCGATTGAACCTCAGGCTTGTTGCTGGAGTCGATCCCAGCTGACAGTCAGAGGGTGGATCTGTTGGTTTAGTTTGAGTGGCAGAGCGTCCGAGATGGAGATGGGCCTGAAAGGACCTGGAGCAGGGGTGTTCAACCTGTGGCTCTTCAGGCCCTCTGTAGCAGCTCCATGAAGCCTTCGTAACATGATGCCTGGATAAACGTTGAACTTATTTTAAAATTATTCTGTGATTCGTCACTCTTGGTTCAAAAGGAAATCAAAAAAGGTTCAAGTAAAATTGGGGAAAATAGCAAATTGCAGACATTTTCAGGTTTTTTAAGCTTTTCTAATGTAAGAAAATGATATATGACAGGAAAAAAAACATAGAAAGCATTTTAAAAAATAGAAATTTTAGCTGTTTTTGTCATTTAACCTCACTGTCAACAGAAAAAGCTTGAAAAGAACAAAACTGTTAAAATCAGGAACAAAAACAGGTTCAGTGTAATAAAACGTTCTGTTCTGAACCGTAGTTAAAACTTCATGAATGATCATCAGATCTAGTTTCTGTTTGAAGCTTCCTGAGCTGCGTTCGCCTCGTTTTAAAGGTTAAAGGTTCTTCATGGCTCCAGAACTGCTGGACTTGATGGAAAGTCACTGAAACGGTTCTTCTGGTCCTGAAGGTTTCAGACCTGCAGACCTGGAGACTGCGCCGGGCGAGGTGGACTCGGTACGGAGGCAGTGGAAGCTGTCCCCCGTCTCCTCGCCGCTCCCCTCCGTCTCCTCGCCGCTCCCTCCGTCTCCTCGCCGCTCCCTCCGTCTCCTCGCCGCTCCCTCCGTCTCCTCGCCGTCCCCTCCGTCTCCTCGCCGCTCCCTCTGTCTCCTCGCCGCTCCCTCCGTCTCCTCGCCGCTCCCTCCGTCTCCTCGCCGTCCCCTCCGTCTCCTCGCCGCTCCCTCCGTCTCCTCGCCGTCCCCTCCGTCTCCTCGCCGCTCCCTCCGTCTCCTCGCCGCTCCCTCCGTCTCCTCGCCGCTCCCTCCGTCTCCTCGCCGCTCCCTCCGTCTCCTCGCCGCTCCCTCCGTCCCGTCCTGCCTTCTTGGGATGTTTAAACTCAGAGAAGCTGGATCCGACGTGAAGCTCCTCAGATTGGAACAGTCGTGTCCTGGAGGCTCGCCGGCGGCGGCGCCGTGTCGGTAACGGCCCGAGGGAAGGTGGACGGCAGCGGACGCCCCGCGGCCTCTTTCAGACGGGGGGGGACGTGAGCCCGGCGCCGGCTGCTCGCTCTCCTGCTAACAGCTGCGGCGCGTTTTGCTGCATCGAGGCTGATTGGCTCTCCAGCGTGTCTGATTCAAACCTGCTCTCCGGCATCTCCTGCGCCTCCCGATCAGCTGAAGCACGCCGTCGTGTCACAAACGGCGTCATGGAAAATGAGGCGAGCCCGCTCCGGGATCATCAGGAGGCTGACACGCGGCGGCGCCGGAGGTTAAAATATCAGAGTCAGGGAAGTTCAGGCTGGACTGAGTCGCCGCTGTCTCTGCTTCGATGGCGGCTCTTCCTGTCACTGTGAAGCAGAATTCAGCGTCGGATTGTTCACCCACTAACAGGGAACGTGAGCTGGGATTAGACCGTCGTGAGACAGGTTAGTTTTATGCTACTGATGATGTGTTGTGGCAATATAATTCTCTGCAGCCAGACGGCGGGACGCCGCTTCACAGGAGGCCGCCCGCCACTCGCACGGGGAGCGACCGCCGCCGTTAGCATGCGAGGAGACGCCGCGGCCGGAGCCTCCGGCTCGGAGGATCTCCTTTATGGAGATGCGTTTAGTTCCTGGCAGACCAGCGACGGCGGAGTTTCTGAAGAAGGAGCAGAGCAGAGAGGAGTCTTTAATCCCCCGACTGCTGCAGCGTTTCTCTAATAACATGCCTCACCGTCAAACTGCAGCAACAAGGTTACACCAGAGGACGGGAGGACGGGAGGACAGGAGGACGGGGACAACGGAGAAGTGGAGTAATGCACCAAGAAAACCAATATCGTGGTCAGCAGACGATCAGGCGGTCTGCGCTGTCTTTGGATGGTCGTCTGTGGGAGTGTGGAGGTGAATAAATGATGCCTCGGTCCTGCAGTGAGGACTTTCTGGGTCCTGCTGCAGACTTTCCACCTAAATGTTTCATTAAGCATGAAAATAAAGCAGCAGCCTCTGCGGCGTCGCCGCCTCACGCTCTGCGCCTCGGGCCAAAACCTCCTCAGAGCTGGAGTGACTTTCTGCAGCAGAACCTGCGGAGTACCAGAGGCACGGCCTGATCAGGAGCAGCACTGCAGAAATTAAATCTTACCAAGTTTTTTAAACTTGTTCTGTGTGAAAATGTCTCATATTACTTGATTTAAGATCAATTGACTTAAAAATCATATTTCAGCAGGATAGCAAGACTTAGAATAGAAGTTCTCTGAAATCAAAACCATTTTCTCTTCTTCTGTTGCCAAGTGTTTCTTCCCTAAAAATAAGATACTTTTACTTTGAAATAAGAAAAAAAAAAAAAATCTGCCAATACAAGTGAAAATGGTCTTTATTAATGAGAACTTGTCTTAAATCAAGTCTTTCCTTCTTGCTGAAAAATATATTTTTTTTATCTTAAATCTAGTAAAATGAGACACTTTCAGGCAGAACTTGATAAGATTTGGAATTTTTGCAGAGCATGAAGGTGAACTCACGCCTCCTCTGGTCGGTGTTTCCTGTCACTTCCTGCCGTCACGAATCAAACCGAGTCGATTTCTTCATGAAAGCGTCAGAAGCTCGACGGACCTTCAGCTCGGCCTGAGTGACGGACCGGCAGCGACTGACGGAACAATCAGAAGCTCCGGCGCTTCCTGACAGCCGACGACGAACTGCAGCGTTTCTCAGCTCCACCTCCTCATGTGATCCCGCCTCGCTCCAGGCAGCCAGGTGTGGACACGTCCCCTCGAGGCGTCCAGGCGTGGACACGTCCCCTCGAGGCGTCCAGGCGTGGACACGTTCCCTCGAGGCGTCCAGGCGTGGACACGTCCCCCGACAGGAAGTCCAGCTTTTCACTGTTCAGCGCTGTTAATGTCCCTGAGTTCAATGAGGATTAATGAACAATTCTGACTTCCTGTGAATGAAACCTCGTCCTTCTCTGTTATGATGGTGGGAAAGTTGTAAATCTGTCCGTTAAAGTGCCTGAATGTAAAAGAAACACGGTCTGTGGAAAAAGAGCTCAGATATAAAAATGACTCAATTAGCCGAACATCACGCTTCTGTTGTGGCTAAATTCAAAAGACTGAAAAAAATGAAGGATAAAAGCTCAGATTAGTGCAGACGAAGAGCTGAAAGATATTTTTTCGAGTAAATTTCCGTGAGTTAAGGTTTCTTTCATCCATGAGATCAGATATTATCTCTGAAATGACTCAAAGTCAAAGAGAATTTTTAAAACATTTAATAGAGAATATCTAATGTTTAGAAACGGTGTTCAGTGTGTTTGGAGTCACGGTTCCAATCCGTCACGTCACTGATTAAAATAACACAACTTCACATGCAGGAGGTGAAAATGTCTCAATAAAGCTGAAAGTCCTGAAGGCTGCAGAGACGACGGTTTCCAAGTCCTCCGAGCTGGACGCACCTCATCGATACACTCCTCATCGATACACTCCTCATCGATACACTCCTCATCGATACACTCATCGATACACACTGGCGGGACGCTGCATCTCCATCCTGCAAACTTCTATCCTGTTCTTTACTCAACATTTAAAACTCGTAGAATCCAGGTTTGTCCCACTTTGCTCTGAAAAGTTTCCATCGATGTGTTGATTTGGTTTGTTTCTCGAATATTTAGATCAAAAAATTGAAGAAACTTCATTTCATTGAGAACAGAAGCTGGTTTGAAGGTCTGGCTGCTGGGATGTCGGGACTGATGGGATCCGTGGGGTTCAGTCCATTAGAGGCTGCCGTCTTCAGCTCGTCCTCCTCGGCTCGTCCTCCTCGGCTCGTCCTCCTCAGCTCGTCCTCCTCGGCTCGTCCTCCTCGGCTCGTCCTCCTCAGCTCGTCCTCCTCAGCTCGTCCTCCTCAGCCCTCCGCCAAGCGATCAACAAACCCAGATCTCCACTGGAAGCATCAGGCCGTCCCTTTATGGCGCCGTTAATTATCCGGCGGGCCGTTTGAGGCGGCGCGGCTCGGGCCGGCGGATGGATGGGAGTAATCAGGGCCGGTCCTCCCGGACCCCTCAGACGGGGTCATTACCGGGTCCAGACGGAGACACGAGTGACCTTTTCAGGCTGTCCGGCCTGAGAGGACGGCGGCGTCATTAGGGAGTCGAGGTCGGAGCAGGTCGGCGCAGAGAGGAGACTTTCGGCTTCAGTGTGGCGGCGTTTCAGCGGCCTCACGTTGTTCAGACCAACCCTCTGTTTGGCTCCATCAGCTGATGAGCTCCGGACCCGTTCCTCATCTGCAGCGTCTCCAGAGAATTCTCCTATTCAGAACCAGGAACTGGATTTTTCAGGTTAAATGAGTGAAATGAGTGTTTTCACACAGGGAGGAAAACAGCTGATGTGCTAAATAATAATCTTCAGGACGACTTTACGGTCCTCCAGAATGAAGGGGGCGCCGTCGCCTCTTCATGGGAAATTAAACTCCCTGATCTCCCGTCATGAAGCTGTGAGGATTGAGGTCTGATTGGACGTTATTGATCAGGATGACTGAACCGGCTCAGTCTTCAGCAGATACGTTTCTGTTGAAGCGATGAGACAGCTGGCTCCCCACGACTTTTATTTATGGACTTCATTACCAGACATTGTGAATCATTTGGAACAGATGAAAACCCAGAGAGCTCACACACTCTGTTGGTGTGAGGATGGGATTCAGATGGCTTTAATCAGGCTCTTTGTGTTTTCATGAAGTGGATGTTTTTACCTTCCACTCGTTCCTTATTTATCATGGTTTCCTTTATAACAACTGGCAGAAGAAAGCTCCTGATTTCATTACAGATTTCGTCGTCTGGCGTGAAGACGTGACTTTTCCAGGTGGTTTTCTGGTTTATTTTGTTTTGTGAACCACAGATTCAGTTTTTTAAAGCCGGTGATTACATCCCGCCTCCCACTCCTCCTCCGCCGGTTTATTCCTTTATTACACCGTAAAGATAGTTGAAACACTGGTGGAGATGAGGCTGGAAGCCGCGGCTGGGAGTGTGTGGCTGGGCGTGTGTGTGGCTGGGTGTGTGTGTGGTGTGTGGCTGGGCGTGTGTGTGGCTGGGTGTGTGTGTGGTGTGTGGCGGGGCGTGTGTGTCGCTGGGGGGTGTGTGTGGCTGGGGGTGTGTGTGGCGGGGCGTGTGTGTGGCTGGGGCGTGTGTGTGGCTGGGGGGTGTGTGTGGCTGGGTGTGTGTGTGTGGCTGGGTGTGTGTGTGGCGGGGAGGAGTGTGTCCATGTGCTGAACTAAACCAGGCTAGTTAGTTGTGAAGTTAATTAACAGGAACTCTAAAGTGGCTGTGATTTTTAAATCCCCCTCCAAACCCCCTGCAGCTCGCCGGAGGGGGGGCTGCTGATTAGGATTCCTCTTAAGTGCCTCCCTTGACTCCCCCCCCGCCTGCATGCCGGCATGAATCACTGCATCATTTTGGCTTCTGCTCCAGATCCAGCCCGTCACCGTTCCTCCAGCCCGGCCATACATATCTCCCCCCCCCCCCACAATCAAGTCCAGCAGTTCTGGAGCCGTAAATAACCTTTAACCTTCAGAACGAGGTGACAGCAGCTCAGGAAGCTTCAAACAGAAACCAGATCTGATGATCATTCATGAAGTTTAACTCCAGTTCAGAACAGAGAACATTTTATTACATTGAACCAGTTTTTGTTCCTGATTTTAACAGTTTTGTTCCTTTCAAGCTTTTTATTGACAGTTTTGAAATTTTCGCTGTTTTATTTCACCTCTTCTGAAACTGTTTTCTGTGCTTTTTCCTGCCATTTTTAATTTTCTTATGTTAGAAATTTTAGACATTTCAGTTTTTTTGCTGTTCATTTTTTCCGCTTGAACCTTTTTTGAATCTCTTTTGAACCAAGAGTGATGAATCATATCATATAAAAATAAGTTAAATGTTTGTTCATGTGGTGAAGCTTCATGGAGCCGCTACAGAGGGCCTGAAGAGCCACATGTGGCTCCAGAGCCGCAGGTTGAACACCCTGGTTGAGCTCCTCAGGATCCAGAACCAGAAGCAGCTGCAGTGACGGCGATGGACTCAAACATGCGGTCCGGGGACCCGAGCTGGACCGTCAGAAGCTGCAGTCTGGACCAGGAGACGAGCTGAGAAACGGCGAAGCGTCAGAATGAAGAGAAGCTTCGCCTCAGCTTCAGCAGCTGGAGGATGACGGTACCGTCACACTTTACCGGGCCAGCGGGATCCAGCCTGGATTGTTCGACCCCTGAACTGAAACGATGGAGACTCTCCCGGCGTGTTGATCTGCAGGAAACCTGGATAGACGGTTCCTCAGGAGAACCCGTCAGGACGGGATTTCCACTGATTCACAGTGACGTGTTGCAGCGACTGGACTCCACCGTCCAAACACACGTGAGACGCTGGACGTCCCGCAGCGTGATGGACGGCCGGCCGCTCCGGGCCGCGTCCTCGCCTTTCGCTCAATGTCATCTCCGTCAAATCGAATAAAGCGGGCCTGGGAGTGAATGGATGAATCATAATGGCGTTATCGTCACAGCAGCGGCGCCTGGTCTCTGCAGGTCCGTCTAATACCCGAAAACTCAATAACCGAGCCAGACGGGAGCGGCGAGCAGCAACGCCGCCGCGTAGTCCACCGCAGCAGAGACACACCGATCATGAGCACACACACACACACACACACACACACACACACGCACACACACACACACACACACGCCATGTGGAGAAACCTGAAGCTCAGTGTCCAGCCAGAGGACAGGTGTGTTCTCTCAAACGTGGAGAGAAATATGGACTAATTCCAAAAGAATGAAACACCTGGTCAGGTGAGAGACGGTATGACTTGTTCTTTTCTGATGACTGATACCAGCCGTGATTTGGTGATTTATTATAAATGTAATCGGAGGATAGCCTCGGTGTTTGTCTGCAGCCTGCCTTGCTTCCCGTTCAGCGGCCCGTCCCTCGCCGTTCGTCTCCGTGCGGCCCGAGCCGAACGCCGCCGCTGACAGGCCAATTTGGCCTCTCCGTGAATAAGGAGTGTTTATGTGCATCATTTACTGCTTTCCGCTGTGCAGCGGTCTGATGTGGCCCGCTCACACACATTTGCAAGTAAAAGTAGGGAAATCCTTTCAAATCTGCTGGTTTGTTCGCCTGCTACGAGGAAAAATAAAAAACACGATGTGTGCATCTGATTACGAAGCCTTCTTAATGTAGGTTCACTCATGAGCCGCTTTGTCCGGATCCGTCTGACTTCCTGACGTTTTCCTGAATCATAATTTAATAAAAAAAATGTAAAAGTCCTTCAGAGTAAATTAATTCCCCTCAGCAGCAGTTCAGGCCTTCATCTCTCCTTTCATGGACTGAAAGTCAGATTTTATCAGCATGTTTTCTGGAGAGCTTCTGTTTCCTTCAGCGTTTCCTGAACTGTGGCTCGAGCTGGGCGATATCGCCAAAAAGTTAAATCTCGGTTTTTTTGTTTTTTGAAATTCGATGAACGATTTTAATCGATTTTTTTTTTTCTGTGTAAAGAAACACAAACAGTTTTCAAAAATAGGATTTTTTCTTGAATGCCAGAACGTCAGCATTGAACTGTAAAGACAGTATAGTTCTTACTGAGGTCATTTTAACAAGAACACTTCATGGGCACTGCACTGAAATAAATAAGTAAAAGGAAAACTGGAGAAAAAATCAACGGTTAATAAAAAAATCCTACAAAGATCAAATTTTAATGGGTTCAAATCCCTCACAGATCAAATTTAAGTGCCGACAAAACAGGTGATTTAAGTTTCATTTTCATTTTTATCGTATTTGCGCTCTTTACTTCATTCTGTGCCTGATATCAGCCTGTTCCTTTTTATTTTTCTGATAATTTGGCCGAGTGCTTTATGGCAGAAGATGAGGAATGGACGTGTTTGACCGAAAAAAGCGTGGCGGCCGCTGTGTCGCTTTTGTGGCGCTCTGCACGAGGCGGTGTGGGATTCTCGGGGCGCCGGCAGAGATCCGGCCCTTTAATCCCGGGAAGGCCCGAGCATTCTGTCCCCGGCTGGAGGCAGGAAGATAAGAGAAAGTTGACAGTAGACTGTGCTGCAGCGCCAGTCCTCCTGGTGTGGCCACTGTGTGTATTACACACGTCTGGTAAAAATGGCGGAGGGACAGAAAACATGAAACTCCATCTTGAGATTTAATTTTTTTCACATCGATTGGAAAAATAGAATGGAATTAATTGGACGTTTGGCCCAGCTCTACCTGCAGGACTGCAGACGGAGGGGAGCGAGGGGACGGCGGAGGTGAAGGGGCCGTGACCCGGCGGGGGTCGTCCTCTCCAGGCCGGAGCTCCTGGACGTTCCTGGGAGGTCGGAGGAGGAGCTGCTCAGGCGGTTTGTTCCAAACAAGAGATTATCTCGTTTAGAGACGTGCGACAGGAGGGGAGTCGGGACGCGCCGGAGAGGCGGCGAGCTTGTTTTTCTCTTAATTACAATCTCAGCATCAGATCAGTCCTGCTTCCTCACACACTCTGCTGAAAATGTGTGTGGAATCGGTCTCCCAGTCCGGGAAACGAGGCGCTGGAGATTCTCCCTCCGCTGTTAATCTTTTGTTTAGCGGCTCGAACACGTTTTAAATAACGGGATAATAAACCATAAGAAGCATGAAGTGTCTGCCAGCAGCATTCCCAGACAGAGCCGCAGAAACAGGAGAAATAAAATATGAGGAAGCGTCATGGCGTCTTTATCGCCCCGAAACATCGCCGGGCGATCCTCCGGCCGGGAGCCGCGGCCCAGAGCGTCGATACGTCTCTCATCAGGAAAACCGTCAGAGCTGGAATTAAAACCTGCTGCTCTTTGTCTCTGTCCCACAGCGAGCATGGCTGTGTTCCAGCTGTTCACACACACACACACACACACACACACACACACACACACACACACACACAGAGGTCAGGCCGGTGCCAGACAGCAGGCTGCCTGATCACATGTTAATTTATAGTGTTTGTGAATGAAAAGGGTCAAAAAATGAGTTTCTGAAGCGGGTTTCCTCCTGATGCGTGGCGGCGGCGGCAGCGGCGGCGGAGGAGCCGCTCAGAGGTTTCCTCTCGTTCTGCACACGAGGCACGAACAGCCGGACGATTAAAACGTCGAGGTGACAGCCCCATTGTACCCCGGAGCTTCTTTAACGAATCATGTTTTATATTTTAACGAGGCGGCGTGACGGCGCTCCCTGCACTGCGGGGCTCTGGAGAGGTGGTGGAGGATGGGGTGGGGGTGGAGTGGGGGGCAGACAGCCAGGAAACAGGCTTCATCTGGGCTGAGCGCTGCAGTTTGGTGCACTTGGTTGCCGGAGGGTTCCAGATCAAGATCGCCGATTACCAGAACCTGCGGAGGGAAACGGGGCAGCAGCATCCAGAGCCTCCTCGGCTCGGATCACCTCATGGTGGTTTGTTCTGGAGAAAACTGCTCTGTCGTTTCTGAAAAGGAAACTTTTCTCCCTTTGGGTTCGATGTTCGTGTGAAGCTGGAGGAGGAACCGTGAATCATGTTCGACTTTAAAGCTGCTTTAAGGAGTTTGCACGTTTCATGCGAAACAGCGGCCCCTGCAGGCCTTGGGCTTAACTGCAGCTTAGTGAAACGCTCGTGCCTGTGGCTTGTGTCCATGCACGTGCACGGAAGAGGGGAACTCCTTCCGCGCTCTTTTAGCAGCACTCGAGTAACCTTGAAGGTTCTTCTGCCTGGTGGGTCTGTGTGGAGCTGTGGAGGTGCTGGAAGCCGGTCTGTTCTTACTTTCTGGAAGATTCATCCTCAGCGCTGCTCAGTTGTTGCTGCTAAGCATCTGGCGGAGTAATGGTGGACAAAACAAAAGCTAAGGATATCGGGCCAGCGGGAGGCGCATTACGTCACATCCTCTCAAATTCTCCCAAAGAAATCCTGGAGCCGGACCGGCACTGTGACTTCAAGTGACAATTTAACGCTGTTGGCGGAGCTTACAATGACTGTGTCAGGGCACAGTGTACACATTATTGAATATTTGGAACATATTTATGGTGGAAAATAAGTATTTTTAAAGTTGAAAAGCTCCTTAATGCACCTTTAAGTTCTGTCGTAGCACAGATGTCTTCTCCAGACGTCCTGGTCAAGACTTCACCGCTCTTCACCGCTGTCCGCCGGCTGTCGAGCGCTGTGGCTCCTCGTGCTCCGCCCTCTGCTCACATGAGCAACGTTGACAAACCGTCGGTGTCTTTTCACAGCAGCAGAAGAACCCGGAATCTCCCGGGTTTTCTCTGAAGCCGTCAGCGGTGACTGACGGCTGCTGCTGGACGGATCAGTCAGGCTGAGAAAGAGCCGAGGCTGGAAGGACGTCTTCAACTGTCTCTTCTTCTTCATCACTGATGGCTGAAACGTTTATTCGTCTTTTAGTTTTGACTCTGGATCTTCTGGTTCTCTGTTCTGTGTTCTGATGCGACTGATAGAAAACAGTCTTTTCTCTCTGGAGCTACACTGGTCCAAAGCAATGGCGACACTTCATACAGGTTTCTTTTGCAAGTTTATTCAGTCTCTCCTCCTCCATAGACACCGTGAAAACTACAAGTGAAAAGATAAATGAAGCACATTTACAAAGCATCTCCTTCATCAAGTCTCTCACAACATCTGACATTTAGAAAGCTACAAACAATCATGAAACGACAGGAAAACATTTTTGAACGCACACAACACCGTATTCAAGTGTAAAATGCAAGTTAGCGTGTGCGCCTCTTGGACCAGGTAGAATATTACTGTTTTGCGCCCGTGTACGCTCGCTTTCTGGCCGTGTTGGCGTTCGGCTGAGCAGCCTCCGCCACTGACGCTGCACATGTGACCTTTGACTCCAGACATGTGACTCCGACTACGGAAAATCAAATCGATTAAACTTTACATAGAAAAATACTCTTTATTCAACCAACTTTTTCTAAAAAGTAATATATCTTAAAATCCCTCTTTAATAAACTTTGACTTAAAACAGTGAAATTAAGACGATAGGAACGCCCTTATCAAATTATAGAAAAAACGTCTTAAAGACAGACTCTCCAGAAGCTTTGTGGTTCCTTGCTATGCCCGAGTCGCCCAGATCAGATGGGATCAGGTTCTGGTTCTTGTGCTCTTTGCAGGTCTCCTTGTTTCCTTCTTGTCCACCTGTCAAACCGTCCACATCGTCACACTGGTCAGATCCGTCCTCTGGGGGATAAAGACGAGTTCTGAATGTCTCGGTTCGCCTCAGCTTGCCGTCATCCTCGTCCTCAGAAAGCAGCTCCTCTGTGTGGAAACTTGTAAAAACCTGCAGTGAACCAACACAACTTTAAAGGTGATTTGTCAGAGTTGTGTTCACAACTCGTGTCCCGGAGTGGCCGTAAAAATCAGCGCTGGAGGTTTTAAAAGTGGCTTAATTCTGCGATAACTCACGGTACTCAAACGGCTTTATGTATGTTTGTTCCTGGGGCTCCGGACGGCGTCTCAGAAGCCGTCTTCATATCATAAAACCTCCAGCCTGGGTTGGGAGAGATGTTTGGTTTGATCGTGAAGTTTTCTCTTTATTTTCGTACACTCTGAGCATCACTTCTCTCAAAGACTTTCATAAAAGCATACTGCTGGATGGTGGCTGGTTCTCTTCGGCAGCTTTGCCTGGAAACAGATTTCATCCTGACGTGTGGTGGGGAAGCTGGTCTGCTCGGTCCAGGGCATGATGGGACCTGAAACGTACCGTTTCTCCTCAGGACCACCGAGAACATCGGGATCCTGGAGCTGCTTCTGCTCCAGAGCTGTGGAGGATTATTCTCCGCCGCTGAAACGGGTTCCTTCACCGGATGGTCCAGGCCCCTCCAGGAGATCTGGAGTCGTAAATCTCCCAGATTGAAACCCAGATAGTGATCGGGGTTGCAGTAGCGGCATTACGCCGTCCGGAGTCGTGCTGCAGTCATGAATGTGAATCTACAGATTGTCAGAAGCTTGAGATTCACTCCTTCATCACGTGGATGCTGTTTCAGGTGCTGCTTGCTCAGCTGTGCTTGGTGCTGGGGTCGGAGTCAGAGCGACCTTTAGGCTCACTGTGGAGGTCACCCAGAGCCGCTCCTGACTGAGGTTTTCCATCTGACCCACAGGAGAGCATTAAGATATTGTTGGAGTAAGCCATGTGCAAACCGCCACGGCATCTGTCTGCAGCAGCGGGGAGCAGCGAGGGCAGTAATCCGATTACAGGAGTCCGTCCTGACAGACCGACACGCCGCTCGGTTTGGAGAGGAAGCTTCTCCGGCCGCCTCGACCAACAGACGCTCCGCTCGCTGTGTTTCAGCCCGACCGGAGAACAGGCTCCAGCCGAAACTTGCTTTTCTGTCACATGCTTTATTCGGGCCAGATCCTCTCACATGGCACACAAAGGCTTCGCTCAGGAAAATATTAGACCAGAGCTTTATTTTCTTAATCCATAGAAACCTTTGTTTGCTCAGATTTTGTTGAGCGATTTGTAATTTTCTGTAATTATGTCTGTTGAATGGTCCAGTCAAGCTGTTTGTGTAGCGTTGGTGTTTTCATGCTGCTTTTCCGAGCCGTTTACTCCAGAAAAGTCACAGAATCAAAACAGTTAATCCACAGATGCAGGAAATAATATCTTCCATATTTGGCTCCATGCTTTGTTCTGACTGTCGTGCCGTCTTTGGCCGATGTGTTCAGACCTCCTCAGGCTGGAGTGTGTTTCAGCGAACAGAGTGAGAGACGGAGTGCAGCCTGGACATGTCGCACAAACACACACACACACACACACACACACACACACACACACACACACACACACACACACACACACACACACACTTTGGCAGTTTGGAGGAAGCTTGTGTGTCTTAGATCAAAAGAAATTCTCCCTGAATCAGTTTTCTTGATGTGAGAAAATATATTTTTGTGTTTCGGAGCATCCAGTGTCGAACTGCACAAAACAATTGCACTGTCAACAACACTGTCAAAATGAACAGTAAATGCTTTCAGTTCCTCAATGATGAATCAATAATTATTACTTAGATTTACACTGCTGTCGTTTATTTTTTCTGTTTCACACTTTCAGACGCACGACGGATGAATTCAATCTGTTGCTGCTGTGTTTGTTCCAGGAAAGTTAATTTTTATTAAAACAGCTTTAGTTGGGATGCTGGAGCGGAAGTGGGAGGTGTGTCTTCTCATAATGCCGCCACATGTTCAAGCAGCAAACGGTTTGTCTGGTGCTCAGTTCTCCTCGTACGCAGACGACTGTGTGGTGAATGGGAGAGTCGGGTTTGTTCTGTTCAGGTGGAATCCGGGGTCGATCTGAAAGGTTTCAACAGAAAAACCCAACAAAAGTTTATTTTTGCTTGTTCTTTTCCAGCAGACTGAAGGAGACTATAGAATGAAATCCCCTCCATCTCGAATGCGATCTCTGCTCGTTACCGTGGGAAGCCCTTTAAGTACAGTTGTTGATCAGAAGGTCGGCGGGCGGCTCGCCGCACGGCGGGAATAAGGAGGGATTAACCGGACAAACTGAAAATGGAGTTTTGTAATTTTATACTTGAAAAACAGACGACGCAGGAAGGAAAGGCGGAGGTAAACAGAGTCGGGGGATGCCTGGCTCTCGGGTCACGGCGGCCTTCAGCTGTTTACGGTGCTGCACCTCCAGCTAGCCTGATGGAAACGGTGTTCTCACTGACAGGCGAAAGAAAATGGATTACTGCATCAGACTGAAGAGATCTGTATGCAACACACACACACACACACACACACACACACACACACACACACACGCAGCCGGGTCGTGCCTCGGTGTGCGCTCCCCTGTAGCCTGTCAGACGAAAGAAAAATGAAAGCCGCGGCGCTCGCTGTGCGGCGCTGATAACGTCCACTCCGCCGCCGCCTCTTCCTGGTTGTGACTTTGAGATGTGGCGTTTGGCCAGATGACGTCCAGATGTTCGAACACATCTTTCTTGGAGTGGCGATGCTCTCCTCCTCCGTGATTAGTCTGTGGTCCTGCTGCAGCCGGGCGGAGGTCGGTCGCTGCTCTGCAGATGTTCAGCTCTGATTGTTTCCTGTTGCACATCGAGGAATCTTCCGCTAATTACAGTGATTTATCCAGATGCTGCCGACTGAAGATGTGACTCTCCTGATGAGGTGATAGAATCTGTCTCCAAATCTACAACACCAGGCGAACATCACTGTTAAAGAAGGGAATCTTAATAATTAGTGACTGGAACGAGCATTCCTACCTCATCACATGAGGTTTCCTTGGAGTGAATCAGTGAATGTGTCCTGATTATTGTGAAGCCATGACTTGTTTCTGCGGTCTTTACATCCGTCCTTCCATCCTTTGCACTCGTCCTTGCTCTCCTCCAGTCTCTGTGTTTTCAGTCCCGGCTCGAATAGCGGCTGTTTGCTTGTCGTCGATGTTTTGACTCCATGTTTTCCCTCATTTTCCTCGCAGCAGTTGCGACTCGCTGATTTAACATCCTCATTCAGTGGACGTTGTCAAACTGGCGTCACGACGGGGGGAAGCTGGACGAGGAGCCGTCTGACAGCTTGAAGGCCCGAGGCGAAGCCGGGCGGAGTGCTGAGTCTGCAGCAGATCGTATCTGGCCGGCGACGGCGGCCGTCTGGCGCTGCGTCGGAGTAACGCCTGCTGAATGTGTTTCTGCTGTGAAAACACGAGCGGCGTCCGCTCCGCCGCGTTGGAGGCGCTTCAGCCAGTCTGTCCTGCAGGTTGTTGAGCGTTAGCATGCTGTATGTTCAGGTGGTCCGGCGTTTCAGTCCGTTAGCCGCAGTGTGTCTGACTGTTGGCCGGACCAGGTTCAGTTGCGGCGACTGCGCCATGCACGCCGCCCGTCTGCGTCGGCGCCGCCCTGCTGGAGGAAACTTAACTGCAAACCTCACTTTTTCACCTCTTCATGACATTTAAAATGCTGAGAATCCGTCAGTCGGTGCAGAACATCAGAATGAAGCTTCACCTGTCTTCAGATGGACCGTCCCCAAACTCAGCATGTCCAAACCCGTCCCAGAGGACCCGTCCAAACGAGACTGAGATTAGAGACAGAACAAGTCAACATGAACGTGGGCTGATGGAAATGAAGTGCAGGTTACTTATGCGTTCAGATCAATAAATGAATGAACTTTCATATCTCTCAACAAAATCCTGGTGCTGTTCCGTCCATGGCAGCTGGTCTGTTGTCATGTTTAACAAATCTAACTGTAAAGGACAGAAAGCAGGAGTCCAGAAATGTCCCATGTTTCAGTTCAGCGAGTAGGAAACACTTCATGGTCTGTAATTGAAGTTTTTACCTCCGACATCAGGAAAGAAACTGGGCAGGTTTTATGAATAGAACAGATGAGAATAGACCAGACAGACTCTTACTCTGAAGGGAGATCTCCGGTTTCTTCTGACTTCCTCCTCCAATCACGACCTCCGTCCACGGCTGAGCCGTACCTCCAATGGGGAACCAACTCCACACTGGTGGATTTTAGTCTTCAGTTTCTACTTGTAGGACTATGTTTCTGTATATTCTGTATTTATTTCGTAGTGATACCAAACTGACAGATGAAATGTCTTGATTCGGTCAATGACCTTTAACTTGAAATACCTCCAGAGGCCAGCAGGGGGCTGCTGTGGTCGAGGACTGCTGTGTGGTGTATTGGATGTGAAAATGAAGGCTTTTCCAGCCGATGAGGTGTTTGTTTATCTCTGGAGCGGGTGGAGGAGCCGGCGGCTGTACGGCGGTCTGCAGCTCCGCCGGGAAGACGTGAGCCGGCTCGACGAAAACCCGGGGGATGAGCTCGAGTCTGACTTCAGTGCATGTTTACACGGCTTCGGGGGGGCTCGGTATTGATGGACCTCCTTCAGCCTGGAGGTGCTTGTGGCATATTAATGGCTTTCTACAGTACATACCCAGCATGCCTTGGGACTGGGGCGATCAGGTATGGTAAACAAGGCCGGGTGTGTTTGCTCGTTGTGCTCAGGCAGCTGGCTCCAGACCGAGCTGGCCGTTCAGCGGAGAGTCCTCGGTCCGCCATCTTTATTCCACTCGTCAGTGTTTGAGGCCCGGCAGTTCACACAGGGATTTAAATGTAGAAATCTAATTTGTTTGATCTTCATGCGAAAGAGCAAGTATCTGTTTATATATCACGCCACATAACCGTTTCTGACCCCGCTCCACCCCTGGAGTCGTCTCCGGGTGTAGAAATCCAGATCGATGCTTCTCGTACAGCTTGGCGCCTGCGTGTCTTCTTGACCTCGGCTTGACGAGCCTTGCTTCTGGCTGAGTGGGAGTGTTGAGTGAAACGATCCCGCCGTTTCCTGCCGCTCGCTCTGAGCCGACTCCGAGTGGGCGGACGCTTCTCAGGTCCTCCAAGACTGGATGGGCGGCTGGAGAGCGTCCTGGTCTGCTGGTGGAGCTCTCGCACGGTGGGGGGTAAAGGTCGGGGTCGGGAACAGAGTAGCCACCAGAGCGGCTGTGTGGGACGAAAAGATGACTTTCAAAAATGAGTGGCGTCTTCGTCATGAAGCAGAACAGGTTGATTTTTCTCCTCATCGCTGTGAGTGGAGGCTGGGATTCTCCCAAGCAGCTGCAGTGAAGTCAGCTTCCACTGCTGTCATTTAGAGCGATGGTACCGGATTCGGTACTTTTCTAGATACTGGCTGAATTCAGTCGGTTCTGCTGAGTACCGATTCATGTAAAATCAAACGGTGCCATGTTTCAGTACCTGAACGCATCCTTGTGACTGTGAGGGAGTGGAAGAGTTGGCGATTGTCCGAGCCGGACCTGAACACAGCAGCGTCACGCCGTCGGTAGCCGAGCGTTCAGTCGACCCAGCAGCACGGCTGATAGAACGCTCCAGATCACCGCTCCACTTTTCAGATACGATGCAGGTTGCGCTCCCTGTGGCGGGAAAACTGCTGATCTGGAAGCTCCTGGTCGAGGACGGGATGAGGAGCGACCAGCCTCAGATCTACGGCTACAACGCCTGCATTTATCACCATGTAAACACACAAAAGTTGAGTGTCGGTTCCGGTATTGGCACCGTATTGGTTCAAATGTGAGCGGAAACGGTCCCGAATGATTCCTACAGGTCCTGAAGTCCACGGCGTGTTTTAGCAGCATGAGATCCACCTGCTGGATTCTGCCCTTCACCCTCAGATACGCACCAGAAATCACTGACGGCTTCACCGGGTGTTAAACGGCAGTTAGAAGCAAATGAGGCTCGTATTCAGCGAAACAAACGAAGATCTCAAATGTGAGATAAGAGCAACATTAAAAATCTGATGGACATCAGCGACTGAAGACGGAGTGGCGAGCAGCTCCGGAGCCGGCGGCTGCAGCAACGCTGCCAGAATAAATGAATAAATGCAGGAAGAGAGGAAGACTTGACTGCTGCGCTGAGGTGTTAAACGATGAGAGGAAGCTGGTGAATTTCAGAAAGTCGCTTCTGGCTCAAATGCACTCGGAGTCACGTGTTTCCGGATAAATATTTAGCAGCTTCGGTTCTGGAGGGCAGCAATAAGACGGCGCCGGACCGAACTGCTGCGTTTCTCTGCAGAGATGTGGGATGTGAGCTCGGTCTCCTGCTTTCAGACGAACAGAAGCTCTTTTCCATCATATTTTAATGAGGTTTCGTCAGTTTTACACTCAGATCGGTATAAACGGCGGTGGATCCGTGTTCGACCCCCCGTCAGCTGGAGAGCGAACCGCCTCTGCCCTCGACACACACTCACAGCCGCTGATTGCCTTTCCGCCGGGGTTTGAGCTCAATCAACACTGAATATCTTATTGACTCACATGAAGTGTGTTACATGTTCTGCAGGGGAAGCTGGGAGTTTACACACACTTCTGCCATTATGGATCAGTGTTATATAAGATACATGTACGTGCGTACTGACCGTTCTGTTCTGTTCTATTATGTTCGAGAAGACGAACTCAGCCCAGTTCTTCAGGAGGATCGGCTCGGCTCAGACGCCTCTCTTTGCTGTTCAGACAGGGGAAATGCATGTTTGGCTTTGTTGATGTCAGAGCCGTCGGAATGACTTAAATTGTGCAGAAACTGCATTTCTCAAATGTAATTATGCAGCTATTAGTGATTCACCTGGCGTGGGTTATTGGATTAGAGACTGGACGTGCTGCAGGACCTGATCAACAGCAGAGCTCGCTCCCCCACAATCAGCAGACTTCAGGACGTTCATGATCCTGACTGGAGGGACGAGCAAACCGGTTCCTGCTCTGATATTGGTGGTTTGGTTTGGTCACTAAAAACTTGTTTTAATTTCATGGAGACACACGGCATATTTTCCAGTGTTGAATTAAAGTGTTAAGAGTGGAATCATATCGACACTTTTGTTGGGTATTAACACTGACCACTATTGATTCTTCATCATCGTGACTGAAAATCAACAAACTTGTGAGCTATTTTAGCAGATGTACATCTGGGAAGTGCAGCTTTAGTGAAGTGGTGTGTTGTGTTGACTCTCAACTCTCCTCGGCGTTGGCCGGTGTTGAAGACGAACAGGGTCAGCGGCGTTAATGTCAGCCTCAAAGAACCGGACACTTTCTGAAGTGTCAGTTTAACACTTACATTCTAAAACTACAGAGTGTGTGTGTGTGTGTGTGTGTGTGTGTGTGTGTGTGTGTGTGTGTGTGTGGTGTGTGTGTGTGTGTGTGTGTGTGTGTGTGTGTGTGTGTGTGTGTGTGTGTGTGTGTGTGTGTGTGTGTGTGTGTGTGTGTGTGTGTGTGTGTGTGTGTGTGTGTGTGTGTGTGTGGTGTGTGTGTGTGTGTGTGTGTGTGTGTGTGTGTGTTCCCTCTTCAACACTCTGAGTTAGGGCTGGGCGATATGGAAAAAAAAATGATCACGATTTTTTTTTTCATATCATTCTATCTCGATTAAAATCACGATATGTTATATTGTTTTTAAACCAGTTTTAAAGCATCTGCACTGAAAACTAGAAGTATAGAATAGTTAAACATTTTATTGACAAACTAAGTAAATAGCAATGCAAATTAAATAATATAAACATAGAAAAATAAGAACAATTTCACTTAACAGTGCAGTAAATGGAAAAAAAAAATCTAGCACCAAGATAATAAAATCTTGCGATGCACCGTTTTTTTTCAGTAAAAGAGAAGAACTGAACGATCGTTAGTTAAAGTGTGACAGTTTACAGCCCTGAGGATTTTTGTTGCTATAAAAGATTAAAAAACTAAAGAAACCGCCTGGAGATAATGAAGGTGCTTTAGAATATAAACGTTATTTTCAAGTTCTGATGCTAAATATGCTGCTGCCATCATTAATGCTTGCATCAAATGTACAAAATTGAAATAATCTAGATTGGACAGATTAGATTTAAAATGTAGCAGTACAAAACTACAATAACACACAAAAAAATAGACAAAAGTAATTGTTTTTATCCTCTTAGAATGTTGCTCGTATGGTGCAGTGGCCTGAAAAGATGACAATGGCTACGTTTACATTCCGTCAATATTCGTGTTAAGATAAATATTCTGGTTTCTGAAACAACCCCAGGGAGATCCTCATTCAGACCACGGCCACAGACGACGCCATGACTGCATTTACACTTCATGCCACTAGGGGTGCTGTTTGCATGTTCAACCTTATTTTACACAGACACCACAGAAGAAGCAGGGCGCTGCAGCGCTGCAGGCTCTCTCTGTGTGTTGTTAGAAGAAGAGTGTTAGCGGCAAGACGTGGAGATATGTTCAATGATGCGATGCACCGTTTTTTCAGTAAAAGAGAAGAACTGAACGATCGTTAGTTAAACTGTATCACAAGTAGTTCCTACTAAAAAGACCAGATTCTTTGCGGATCGGTGTGCTAGCAGCGGAGCGCTAGCAGCGGTGCGGGTGGAGCAGCCTGTCCTGTCAACAGCAGCCTCATCTTCAGAGGATAACGCCGAGGCATGGCTGACTTCATCTGCTTCGCTGCCCTCGGCTCCACGTTCAGCTCCATCTCTGGTTACTTCTCAGACAACTTTCAGGCGGAAGTTGAGCAGGAAAAAGCCGACTTTGATTGGCTGTGGTCACGCACATTTCTGCCTTGTCTGATCGAGAAAATGTGCTCACAGCTGATCACCGTGATCGACTGGAAATTAATCGCGATCAACAATCACGATCATATAATCGCCCAGGCCTACTCTGAGTTCATTTAACACTGATGATCCTGTGGATCAACCATCCATCCATCCGTCGGGCTGGTCCCGAATATCTGAATAATTTTGCTTCCCGAATATTCGGGTCTTCATCTTTACTTGGGCCCGAATATTCGGAGGACAAAAACAGCTACTGGGACCAGCCCTGTCCATCTGTCCACCCGTCCATCCATCCGCCCCCACCTCCTCAAAACTCATGATGGGTCCAATGAAGGTCCGACTTCACTGAGACGCCTGGAGACGCTCGAGCCTCCAGTGTTTCCCCAGCAGGTGCTTTTCATTCCTCCGTCCTCCCTCGTCCCCCCCCCCCCCACATCAGATCAGTTTGAGGACCTGATGTGTTTCTGGACGTGACTCTCCCAGCGAGTCGCTGAGGCCTTGTTGGTTTCTTTGCATGCGTCAAAGTCATTCATTCTGGCCGTGATAAAACTCCCTCCTCGTGAAATACACAACGGCAATGACTGAAAGGTCAGAGGCAGCAGTCCTGATGGAGGAGCTATTTGTTTCCTGATACCCACAGAAACGCCGACATTATTGATCTGCGGCGCGGCTTGACTTTGAAAAGTAATTACCGGGTTCTACATGATGAGATTTTCCTGCCCCGGGGAGAACTTTATTACCACAATATAACATCCTCTCTTCACCTTTAGAGAAACACACGGTGGTCGATACGGACGTACGCATGGCGAAGGCGTGCTCGCTCTCGGCGAGAGGACCCGTCCGTTCACCGCAGCCGTGGAAAGGAAGCCGGTGCAGGGGGGCGGGGCTCTCATCAGCCCACAAACATCTTCTTCTTTCTCATAACGCCAGCCCCATCTGCCTTTCATGCTGATTTGTTTGCCTCTCACCGGAGACCCAACCTATTTATTCCAAGGAAAAAATAAAGCTGCTTTTTTTTGTCTGGCTGCCTTAAGAGAAAAGAGGAAAATAGCAGTTTGCAGTGAGCTTCAGGACCACTCCAGAGAGAGAGAGAGAGAGAGAGAGAGAGAGAGAGGACAAGATGAGGAGATGAAGAGCATGGGAGGGGGACGGGGAGGGAGGGAGAGCATGAGAGCAATGAGAAAGCAAAAAGCGAGAATGTGCAGTAGCGAGGCGGGAGGCGGCGGCGGGGCTGTGATTGTTACGCTCCATGCTGCTTCGCATGGCTCCTCTTCCCAGCAGCCTGGAGCCGCCGCCGCTCGGATTCGGGCTGCCAACCAAAAGGTGGATATCGGCGTTCCTTTGAGCTTCCCGCCTCGTCTCCCCTGACCAGCCTTCACACGCCGGCCCGGGCCGAGCACGCCGCTCTTTGAAGTGCGGCTACGTGACGCCGCCGTGCAGATTTCAGCTCCTCCTGCAGGTCGTTGCTCCGGCGTTAATTGTCAGTCAGTGCGGAGTCCTCCAGAGTCAGGTGCACAAAATCCTCCACCTGCCGCAGTCCAGCTGGAACCGGTCTGCAGAGGACTGGGATTTTAAAGTGACTGTACAAATGAAACGGCAAATTGTGTCGACCTTGATTCGACGCAACGCCTCCATTTGTCTGTTTACATCCTGGACGCCTCTCCTTCCTCCACGCTGAGCTATTTATACCCCCACCTTTCAAACTGTCCAGCAACAGTCAGCCGTGGGGAGGAGGGCCACAGATCACCTGAGAAAGACTCAATTCCACCAATAATCGGCCTGAAATTGTTCCCCCGAGCGCTTCAATATGGAGCAGCTTTTAGCAGGACGAGGATTCCTTTATCCGCTTGGTTCAGAGACGGAGCGCCGAAAGTAACGTCCAGTCCTGACGTGTTGAAGCATCGGAGTTTTCGTTTCCTTCTCTGAACTGAAGCACAGAATGTTTGCGTCTTGTGTTTAAACCACAGATCAGCCTGTGAACTCAAACTCTGTCTCAGTATCTCTTCATCGTCTTCCTGAAAGTCAGTTTGACCTCAGGTGTGTTTCTGTTCCCGCCATGTTCAAACGCTCCACCTTCAGAGGAAAGCGCTCCATCATCATCATCCTCAGTTTTTTCTGGCTGTTTATTGAGGAAACAAAGATCAGGGTGTTATTTCAGCTAAAGTTGTTTCACAGCCGTCTGAGCACCCCAGTGAATACACAACATTAATCATCGTTCATTACGGTGTTTTCCTGGTTTGATGGTGACGGCATGAATTTTGTGCTGCAGCCATTTAGATGTCGGCTCATGCAAAACATTTGATGGTAAAAAATAACTCTGAGCTGCAAATGTGACTGTAAATAATCACAGTTAATTGCACCGTACCTCAAAAAAACCAGACTGTTTTGAGTGTTTGTGTGTCGGAGAGGAGCCTGGATGCCGGCTGTAAAAACAACGTGACACCGGTGTGTATTAATGCCGTCGGCTTCCCGGCTGCTCGCTGGAGAAAAGCTGGACCTCGGTGGAAATTACCCGTATTTATCAGCCGCGCACAGCGTTTGGATAAACACTCATAATGTTCAATCCTGTGTTGTTCTGCTTCATAAAGTCGTGGCTCTGCTGTTCCTTCCCGACACACACTCCTCTCTGTTCTCACATTATGGGCTCACATCCCCAGAGAATTCCAATTTTCCACTGAAAAACTTTGTTCTCCGCCGTTAATTACAGCAGGCCAATGTTTTCTTTCACCCTATAATTACAATTCAGAAAACAATTACATATCATTCAGCCGGCGTGATTACCTCCTGTCACTCCAGCCTTCCGTGCCATAATTTAATATTTTGCTCAGTGATCACTGGGTGGATTCATGAAGGCGAGAGAGGCTCCCACTCCTGGAGCTTCCTGGTCGTCGGCCGCCGGCCTGATAAACGCCGGGGAGAGGGAGGCACTCCAGGCTGACAGCGTGCCATTAAGCCATCCAGAGACCACTCTTGCAGACGCTGGGTGATTAATGTCTTCTCCCGCTCCCCATTTAGCCCCTCCATAATGAACCTGAATTAACAGGCGATGGTTTCTGGTGACGAGGGCTGCAAACACTGTCACTTTGCACATGGAACCAGGCACGGCGCCTTTTGTTGTTCCCTGTTGAAGCACTCGGAAGTCACGGCGAGTCGGACACAGCCTTCAGCGTTAATGATGATGACGACTTTATTTATAAAGCCCCTTTTCAAACCCGAGTGCGACTTAATTAGAGATCTGAAGTGGAAACTGACTTTGCCTGCCTGAGATCTTCAGGTTCAGAGAAAAGGCTTCATCAGTCTTGGTACTGGTCGGATTTACTTACTTAGTTTCACAGCTAGAGAGTCAAACATGATCAGATCTAAAGGTAGTAAATTGCCACATAAAGCGTGAAACTCCTAACCTTAATTATATATAAGGATGAATTATATTTATGAAGTCAGAATGACTGAAAAATCCTACATATTAGCCTCAAGTGGTCCAAACAGGAAGCAGAGTTGGAGTTCTGTTTGAAGAGAAGTCAGTCAGGAGAATCCTCAGGTGGAGTCTCTCAGTTAAACACAGGATTAAATGAAATGAACAACAGTGAATCATCTGCATACAGGAGTTACTGTCAGAGAGCGACCCTGAGGAAGCTTGTATAGATGATGTAAATGATCAAAATTCAACAGTGAAACACTCCTGAGAGAAGGAAAGGTCAAGAGGACGAGGCATTTCGAAGTCAAACGGACATCTACCCCGTATAATCTAATTCATCCACCTGTTTCGAAAGTGTGATGATAAATAAATCGGCTGAAGAATCAGCGTTTCACGTGGATTAATTCTGTGGTTGCTTGAAAACTGGAAGCATCTTGGTCCTAATTACCAGAGGAAAACAAGAAGAAGCTTGTTTTTTCCAGTGGAAGCGTACCTGGATTCAGCGGGAGGAAGTGGCAACAACAACAACAACAGAGCAGGTTGCCTCGTCAGCGTGTCGCACATGGCTGTTGGGAGGTTAATATCATGCATGGCGCAGGTGGAAATTTACATTTCATACACAAAACAAGCCTCTGTTGTGAGAAGTTGGGGAACAAGGTTTTACATGCTGTGACATTTATGGTTTCTCGCACCTTCATTTTTCAACTTTGGCAGCGCCTGGACGCTGCTGTCGGGATGTTTGAGGGATACGGCGTGTGTTGAATGTCATGTCACGCATAAAATTGGATTACATTTGGCCAATAGGAGTCGCAGGCCGTGCATTAAAGTTCTGCAGCTCAGAAGAAGTTCGGTCTGAAGATAAAGAAGCGAGGGATGGTGGTCTCTCTGCAGCGTTGTCTTGACCCGAGCTTCCTAAAGCTGTGCTCACAGCCTTTCAGCGTCATAAACACACTGAGAAGCCCAACAGAAAAACAAGATTTTTGCATTTCCATTGAAACCTGTGAAGGAAAGTCGTCCCTGCAGGAGATCCTCTGTTTGCCGGCCTCAGATAACTTTTCCTCCCCCTCCCCGTCGGGCGACTGTGCAGCAGCCAGCCGTCTTTAACTTTTCAGCTTCTCCCTCCATACCTTTCACAGTTTGGTTCAAATTGGGAGCAGAGAAAATAGTTGTCGCTGTCTGTTCAGCACCGACTCTATTGCCATTACCAGCTAGAAAGACATCAAACCGCTACACAGCCAGCCGGCACAGAAATGCTAATTCCCACCGCTGTGAATGTGAAAATGTGCGCGCTGTAATGTCCAACATTCAATCATACAGTAAAATTCCAATCTGTTGGCTGAAGTAGCCTGGAGTGTCGGCCGTAGCCCCAAAACTCTAAAGATTTTAGTGAATATAATCCATTGAAAGGCTGCAGGACCTCCATTCTCACTGCTCTGCCTGTCCTATTTCATGTTCCAGGGCTCCTCAGTCACCTGTAACCTTCATGTCTGTGTGGAGGATTGCCCGGCTTTAGGGGAGAGTGCAAGAAGAAGCTAATTTTCCCACTCTGGCCAATCTCTGTGAAGCAGCGGCCAGAGCCCTTTGCTCCACAGCGTTTGGAGGAGCCCTCCACGCCGTGCAGAGCAAGCCTTTCCTGAAAGCCCATTATTAATGGAAAGGTCAGAGCCGGGTGGGCGGTTAGATAGTGGCAGAGAGATACTGTCAGCTCTCTCCTTTCACCGTCCGAGGCCGAGGGGAGGGAAGAACAAAGCAGCAAACTCTTGGAGGTGTTGCAGCACAGTTTATCCTCCGCCTGTGAAAAGACGCTCTTCTGGACTGTGCTGAATTTTAAGTGTCTTGAGAGGTTTAGTGAACCTTCTGGAAGCTTTGGACTGATGGATGCTGAGTGATGAACGTCAGAACGTTCTCTTTAGTATTGCTGCAGTTTCTTGATGCAGTTAAACACCTTCAGAAGCTGATTCCTCACTGCGTCTCAACATCTGATATATAACATGAATACCTGCTCCGTCCGTCCGTCCAGGTTACTCTGCTCTGTTCACCGGCTCATCAGAGACTTTCTGAAGCTGTCCTGAGTTTCAGAGGGGGAACATGCAAACACCATCATCCCGGCTCGCCTTGCTGAGAGGGAGACGTTTTACTTCTCATTATGCGCTCCGATGATTAAACTTCAGATGTCAGCAGTTATTATGCAGAGAAAATAAAGACGGGGATTCTCTCCTTCCCTGAGAAGAAAGCCTAAGTGTAATGATTTTATGTGCTTTATTTGTTCTGGATATGGAGTAATATTATTTACTCCATTGTTTTCCGATTAGGATTGATTGGAAAAGTCCCAGGAAGACTTTTCCACAAAAGCGGCAGTGAAGGAGGAACTTCCTGTTCTACCTGTTCGACCTCCTGAGCCGCAGTCGGTTCGTATTCGCTCTCATTCTCGCTGCTCGTCACAAGCAGCTCATTGAAAGCCTCACCAGACTCCTGCTGAAATCAGAAATCAGCTCAGAGGCCGTTTGTTGACTCGGCCGCCGGAACTCCCCGCTTCGGCCCCGAGAGCTCCGTCTCGGCTCCGGCCGGGGTTCGGAGGGACTCCCCTCTCCTCCTCCTCGTCCCGCCGCCGCCGTTCCAGCCGGTCGTGGTCACTGCAGCCGTCCAGCCTGGCTTTCCGCACTCCACCTGACCTGGCAGCTATTTCACCGCTGAGCTGATATTTCTGCAGCTGGGCTCTAAATTGCAGCGGTTTTCTTGTCCACTTCAGAAGCGGCTGCTCTCTGCGGCGCGTTACTCCGGGAGGTTACCCCGCCTGGACGGCAGGACTCTCCTCCATCATGGCTGGAAACGACCCCGACACTTTTATGAATGTCATCAAAACTTTGGGAAGTTATCTCCCCCCTCGGTAAACACGCCGCCGGCAGACATTTATCTTTGTTTGTGGAGCCTCTCTCCTCGCCGCCGCGCTGCTTCTGGGCACTTCGGGCCTCCCCCTCGCTTTATGTTCCGCCATCCATTTCAACTGTCTTGACAAGGTTAATGGTCTCATAAATGTCTGTCGGAGGAGCCCCCCCCCCCCCCGGGGACTCTTCAGTGTTTGTTCTGGGGGGGTCGCCCTGCTTTGATCTGCCTGGTTCTGCTAAGCGGACGCTGACGGCGTGACGCGGCGGCTGGCAGCTCGCCGCCGCTCCTCTCAAGGTGTGTTCGTCACGGGGCATCATGGGATCGGCTCCTCTGCCCCCCCCCCCCGCATGTCGGACGGCGTTTCGGTGACGGAGCAGGCGGTGTGTGTGTTGTGTTCTGTCAGCGTGTTGCACCGGTTTACCCCCTGAGCTCAGGCAGGAAGTGGATTATGGGGGCGGGCTGCGTTGCGGTAAAGCGCTCCGTCGTCAGTAAACAGTGTGAACAGGTTCCCGCCGTGTGGCGTATTAATCACGTTAGAGCAGCAGATTACATCTCTGCATGTCTGCATCAATTATTCATGACTCTGGAATCCGTCGCTCGATTCCGAGTGAGCCGTAAAGAATCAACGTGGTTATTGGGTCAGAAGAGTCTCAGCTTCCACTCTCAGGTGACTTTTCACGAGCTGCACATGTGATTTCTCCAACTGAGAAAAGCTCCAGAAATCAGGATCCTTCCAGACAATAAACACAAACTTCTGTGCAGAAATGCCAGACGGTCGTTTGAGTTTTAATCTTACATCTCAGACAGGAGCAAAAGAAAACCGTGTGGAGAGTCTGGAGCAGAGGAGTTTAGACCAGAGACTCCTGCTGCTGTTTGTGGGACTGATCTCTGGTTTTGACCAGCAGACTCTGAACCTGCAGCTCCAGAGCCACATGTGGCTCTTCGGCTCCTCTGCTTCGGCTTCTGATGCTTCCTGAAAGTCACATGTGCAACAGTTTTCAACCGATTATCTTTGTTTTCAATTGCGTTTGCGTGCCTGGCTCATTTTCCAAAAGACTAAAATGGTAGAAAAGGTTAAAACTGAAAGACAATGTTGAAAAATATGCTGGGAGGATTCGTCACATGGAAAAAAAAAAAAAAGACAAAATGTTTGAAACTGTGAAGAATGGAGCAAAAACGGGTAGACCTGTTAAAATGGCTGGAAAACAATCCTCAAAATGTCAAAAACAAGCAAATTATCTGAATCAGATCAAGTGGACAAAAAAAATTAAGTGCTAGTGAAGTTAAAACAAAAAATAGTCTGGATTGTAGTCCTGAATCATCATGATTGTAAATCCAGCAAAACTACATAAATAAGTTTGTGGTATTTATGATTCAACATGTTTTGTGGCCCCAGAAGAGTTTTATTTGGTGGAACGTGGCAATAAAGACTCTTCAGAGGGGAAAAGCTGCAGACGCCCGGTTTAAATAATCGATCATGGAAAAACATTCAAGAGCAAATCCAGATTCAACGTCAGCTCTTCCTGAGGAGAGAACAGTTTGTGGAAGAAGTGAACATGTGTAGAAGCTGTGAGGTGAAGGAATCGCTGGATCGATTCCATTTCCCTGCTCTTCTCTGAACATTTGCGTGTTAGAGGAGTCTTTTCTGCATTAGTCTCAAATGAAGTTTTCACTGTCGGATGAAAGAAGACAAAAAGTAAAGAAACCTTACAGGAAGACGAAGTGGCAGAACAATCAGATCCTCCCTCTTTCATTAGGATGTGCTTACAAAGTTCAATATCCTCATTTACAAACGTCCCCACGCCTCCTGCAGTCTGTGCTAACAGATGACCTCTAATCCCTGCTGGGATGTGAGGCCCGACGCAGTCAATTGTAATTTGGAGGCACAACGGGAAAAAATAAAGCTCCTTTTGTTGGTCTTAGCAGGCTTTATCAGTCTCTTTCCAATTACACTGCGTGAGCCCTGCGCCGGCGGGCCGGAGACACGGCGCCCGGTCCGACGCCTTCGCTCCGTGTGTTCACGGCTCGGAGTCGAGCTAATCTGCACTCACCGTCTGCGCTGGGCTTCGATTTGAAGTTTTTTCGTGCTGGTTTTCAGGAGCAGCGTCGAGTTTTAGCCAGCCGAATGCTGGAAACACATTCAGCTTCTCTTGTAGCCTGAAAAGGATTAATTAGATTCAGCGTAAAGGCAGCTGAGAGCCAAGCGTAATTGAAGGTCGCATGCTAGTTTTGGATTGAGAAAGTTGTAATTGCTTGTTCCGCTGGTCTCACAGTCGACATGGGAAACGTGCAGCAGTGAGAAGTCGTTCAGCTCATCGGTGGCGTTTCTAGCTTGAAGCACCCAAAACATTAAGACCGTGAGCTGCGAGCAGCTGATCCGTCACACAGGAAGCGTCTGTCCGTTACTCAACATTCATTGTCTGTTCTGAGTTTCAGCTGTCGCTTTCACTACTGCTTTTTCCCCTCAAGATGTGGTTGTTAGACAAGGGTGTCAACATAAGGTCCATGGGCCAAAACCGGCCAGTAAGAGGCTTCAATCAGGCCGCCAAACACCAAGAAAACATAATCACACAGTACACACACCACGACACAGAGCCGAGCTGAGACATCGGTGAGGCTAACCTGAAAGCTAGCTACCTGGCTGATATCAAACTCGCCTCAAAGACATGCAGTCAGGTGGAGTTTTTACAAAACACCCACAATGCAGCAGTGAGAGGTGACATTTCAGGAACATTTGACTGGATTTTGCACTGGAAGGTTTCATTAAAATTGGTTTTATGTTGAGACGGATGTTATTTTTGGCTGTAATCTCGACCTTTTCTTCGTATTTACTGCTCCACAACGAAGAAAACTGTATAAGTTTCAGTTTAAAGGTTATTGCGGTACTGTTTCACCGGCCCGGCCCACTACAGACCAGAACAGTCTGAACATGTTGGACTCACCTGCTGCAGGGTGAAGTGCGATTTATTTGACCACATTTCCTGAGTCGTTCGTGGCTGAATGAGGAAGTTATGAGAGACCGTTGGATCAGTCAGTTTTCAGTTTCTTTTTCCTCCGCCGCGACATTTCAGTTTATCATGTCATTACTTTAACAGACAGACTCAGATTTAGTCTGGAGATCATAAAGATATAAAGGAATTCTTGTGAAATACATCAAAAGAAGTCCTTGAAGTGATGAAGCTCGAGTCCTTCAGACCTGTCTGTCCTCTCTGTGGACTGAGACGTCTTCAGGTGACACAGGAAACGCTCTGGGCAGAACTCCTGCAGCTTCTCTCTTTACCAGTAACTTCAATGAGCCGGACGAGTCCAGAGAAGGTTTCCTGGTCCAGAAACTCCCACAGACCCCAGCAGGACTCTCTGCAGTTTGAAGGGAACTGTGTCCGGTGCGGTGGTCCGCCACCGTTTGGCTTCACTGCAGCGTCAGATCGGAGGGAACATTCAGCCAAACTCAAGAACATTCAGGACTTCATAAGAACTAAACAGTTTAGTCTGTCAGGGAACAGGAGCCGGAACATTTGAAGTTTGGAAGACAGACGTCAGTTTAAGGGTCATCTGCCAGCTGAGAGTTTAAATCCCGGACGCTCGTATTTCTGGTATTGTGCGTCTTCACTGTGAGGCTGGAAGAGTGTGTGTGAGCCCTGATTCCCCATGCTGCTGGTGTGTGTGTTCCTCCACATGCCTGTTTGTCTGCTTCATGTAGCTTCAGGCATGTCATCAGATCGCCATGTGTCGCTGCGGGAAAAGGCTGAAGGAGGTTTTGTGAAGCTGTGTCGAGCAGCTGAACCGTCAGAAGCTCGGCCTCACCTGGACCAGGAGACGCTGACGTGCCTTCACTCGGCTCTGAACCCAATCTGCTTCAGTAAGAAACACAAGCAAGTGAGCAGCGCGAGCTAATCTATAGCGCCTGGAGGAATCGTACCGCTGCTGCCGCCGTGGAGGAAACCTCCTACAGAAGCAAAGCCAAGCGTCCGACGCAGCTCTCAGGTTGTAATGTCAGAGGAAGTGGCCGAGACTCAATCCGGAGCTGCCAGGCTCAACAGGTTCACAACTTCACAGCCGGTTCGGCTGCAGAGCCTGGAAACGAGACGAGGCGAGGAGCCTCAAAGTCACGGAGGAAACGGCAAATTCTCAGCAATGCAGCTGGCGGCCGGCGGCGGCCGACATCACCGGAGAGGCAGAGCGTCTTACTGCAGCGCGTCCATCCACCAGAAGCCTCTCTCTCTCTGCCCCGCCCTCTCTCTCTCTCTGCCCCGCCCTCTCTCTCTCTGCCCCGCCCTCTCTCTCTCTGCTCCACCCTCTCTCTCTGCCCCTCCCTCTCTCTCTCCGTCCCTCCCTCCCTCTCTCCGTCCCTCCCTCTCTGATGAATCCAGAAGTTGATGGAAAGTGAAGGACAGCGGAGAGGTGACCGGTGAGGCGCTGCTCTGCTGATGCTGGAGAGATAATTGTTGGAGGTCTGAAGAACTCTCCACTCAGAGGCCGAGTCCAGCTTTCAGCAGCGCTTCCTGCTCGCTCAGCAGTAAACGATAACCTTCAGCTGCAGCTCGCCGCCTCCTGGATCCTGGCATTGTCCTGGCGTGTGTGTGTGTGTGTGTGGCCTTACCTTTGTCTGTTTGGCAGTGATTGACTTTCAGTGCGTTCAAGTAAAAATCTTTGCGTTTGAACTGTGATTAAATATTTAGACATGTTTCAGTTTCGTTTCCCTGAATGCAGATGGAGCAGGGGCTCAGATCCAGCCTTCAAGGTTTTGCAGGTCTGGTTGAAATATTTTGTGTTTCCAGTTGAGATTCATGGTTATTGAAGACGTGGTCACATGACCAGTGCCTGGGTTATTCCTGTATAACACCTGTCCTCTGTGATGGCACGTCCAAAACGCCAACGACATCCGAATCCGACCCGACGCGCTCGTCACCTTCAAACTGAAAGATCCGTTGCTCCCGGTCCCTCAGACGACTGGAGGCGCTCTGCGTGCCGAACGCCGGCGAGGATTCCCTCCGAATCGCCGTGTTCGACGGAGACGGGGGAGCGTGAGTGGGTCGGGTAGCAGATGTAAGCCCGGCCCTGAGAGACGGGCGCCGGCGCCCCCTGGGGTTCGCGGCCTGTCGGTCAGGGTCAAACCGCTATCAGGGACGTGTCGGGGCTTAGCGTGGAGACGGGCGGCGCCGCCCTCCCACATCCTCTCCAGTCCTGAGAGTCGAACAATCCAATTCAGAGCGAGATCCCGGCGGAGCCCCGGCTCCCAGCAGCTCGCCTCCAGGCCTGTAATTGATATCTGTCAGAGGGAAAGGGCGGTCCGTGTCAGATGTGAAGCTTCTGGGAGGCGGAGGCGGGCGGAGGCCGTCGCTCCGAGACCCCGACGCCTGTGTGGGATCACATGACCAGCGCCTTTCTAGCTCTCTTTTATTATTAGTGACTTTATTCTGATAGGCTGTGTTCCACTCTTTGATTGTTTCTCTGCAGCTTGAGACGGAGAAAAACCTCCATTAATTATCCAGGCAGCAGTGACGGATTCCTCCTGCAACAGCTCCCATTTAATTCCTCTGATTAAAAAAGCAAACCCAACATAAAAGCCAGTCAACAAGAGTTTGCTCTTACTTTGGCGGGGATAACAGGGACGTAAAAGCCCCCGCTGCAATAAAAGGTGAAGCGCACCGCTTCAATTAGGAGCTGATTACATTTGATTTGTGCCGAAGACGCTCTGAAGGAGTTTTCCTGACGCTCGGATCAGGCCTGAACACACCTGGAGAGCGACGGATATAGAATGAGCATCAGCCTGGAGGAGGCGGGCGCCGAGTGGGGAGACTGAATGCTAAAACTATTAAAGCAGCAAAGCAGCACTGAGCCCAGCAGTGGCACTTTGATTGGCCGCTCTCAGCAGAGGCCGTGGAAACAGTCTCTGAACTCAATCACTGTTTCCTACAACAATGCTCAAACCGCCTGGCGGACCGGGGACGCACTTTGCATATACATTCAATTTCACAGCGTCAGCGCTGAGCGCCGCATGCTCCTTTGTCCTTGAAATGACATTTCTTCACACTTAATTTGTTTGGGGAAATGTGTTTTCAGATCATAAACACTACCTGGATTACTTCCAGGAGCACAGATTCCTATCAGAGGAGGCTGAGAGGTCTGCTATTGTTCTGCACAAAATTCATAACTTCGCTCCCTCGGTCCCGTGTGTGCTTCAGATTGGACGGCAAAAAGTCTTATTGAAGTTTCCGTGCAATAAAGTCTTCTGCTTCAAGTTTCTGTTGTTTCAGAGTTTTTACCTCAAGTTGTGGAGCCGAAAGCGGCTCTGATCAGATCGAATCTGATATTAAAGTCCACAGATAAAAGTCCAGGAGGGCCAGAAGAGGAAGTGTCTCCCAGAACATCTGCTTAAAAACACACAGTCACAATGAACACACATGGTTTTCAGTCCATGAATCCCATTAGGAGGAGATTAATCCAGAACAGCAGTGGTTTTTATGACCTGAACATCCAGCAGGGTGAGGTGAAGCTGACGGCGTCGGCAGATCAGCCTCCTGCCTGTTTTCAAACCGTCGGTCATGCTAACGCCGTGCCGTCCTGAGATCACCTCGGAGACGCGTCTTTAACATGCGCCGCCGGTTCGCTGCGAGCAAACAGCCGGCGCCTCGTCTTTCTCTGCTGGGAACCTTTTTCAGTCCGGACACCGAGTTCGCGGCGTGCGCCTGGTTACCGCGGCGTCGGGAGAAAAGCTGCCGACAAGCTGTGCTCTTCACCTCGGCTCTCATGTCGGCGATCGTCGGCCCGTCCTGTCGCCAGTCTCTCTGAGGCGCCGCTCTCTCCAGAGGTCACGTCTCATCCTCGCCCCCTGCCGCTGTTCTCAATTGAAAAACTCGGTGATAAAAACACCGGAGACTCTGGAGTCGGTGGGAAAATAGCTCTGGAAGACGGCCGGCGGAATATTGAGCGCTCGCTCTGCTTTCTGCCCTCCTCCACTTCGTCCCGGTTATTTCTTTAACTGTTGACCTTGTGGAAATTGCCGGTTGCCCCCCGGGGTCCGAGCGCTCTGGGACTGCATCTCGGCGGCTGAACGCCGCCTCTCGCAGGACGCCGCATTAAGCGCCGCCGGCGCCGGCCCCGGAGGCCTGACTCCATGCCTCCCAGCCGCTCGCCGCCAGACCGGGTCGCTTACAGACGGCTGCAGAACGTTCTCTCCACTTCGCCATCGAGACGCTGTCAGAGCGCCGCCTCTACGTCCACTGAGCCTCGTTCTGCTTCAGAGGAGGAGGATCTGAGCCCAGTCTAAAAACTTCTTCCCTCGTCTCTGAAGAGCCGTCAGCGAGGAGCGGCGCCGCGAGGGACGAGGACGGCGAGCGATCGGCAGATCGAGACGAGGGTGGCTGTGAGGAGCGGCTTTGAAACGGCGATCTGCAGACGAGCGGCGGGCGCAGGCGTGAATCCAGCTCCTCCGGTTTCTTCTTAGCCGTCATAATTAGAGCCGAGCCGGCGGTACCTCGCAGCGGCGGCGGCTCACGTCTGTTTCCACGCAGCCTCATTAATGACCTCTGAAGCGGCGAGCGCTTCAGAGCCGTCCTGAATAATTCATCCGGAGCGCGGCTGATATACTGACCCTGCCACGATGCTGATATCTCATAAAACTCCGTGTTCGATCCCGGCACAACTCTGTGATTGAGCCTCATATTTCTGAGTTAAACGGAGTGTGAGATCCTGCTGGAAAGCTTTACGGAGGGAAGCCGGCGCCGCTCTGCAGGACCGGCGAGGAAATCGTCTGGACTGTTCAGCTTTTATTTCTGTGGACGTCGGCCAGCTGCGACCTGCTGCTGACTTTTTTTTTGTCCAACTCAAATGTCTGGACAAGCCACATTTTATCATCACAAGGACAGACCGACACATAGGCCGGCCGACATAATCGACCAATATTTGAGTGTCTTATTTTACGTGTATCGGTATCGGCCAATACGCACGTGGATTTGCGGATTTATTTTCCCCTGGCATGATTTACAGACAGGCATCCACGGGCAGCTCTGTGTTGCTGGAAGACCCTGCAGCGCAAATGCAGGGTTAAAAGCACCAAACACTTTGTTCATTTTAAAGTATGCTGCATAAAGTTGATTAAAACTGTGAGAATTTTTTTACTGTTCAATAAATATGTCTTATCTGAAGCTTGAGGCTGTAATATTTGTTGTCATTTTTTGGTGTAAATTGAGGGAAAAAAAACAGTTTCAGCCCCAAATATCGGCTCCAGTCCATAATCGGCCATCGGCTCAGTGTGATGGGAAAGAAATCGGTATCGGCATTGGTCCTAAAAAATACATATCGGTCTGTCTCTAATCAATATAACTGAAAATGTAAGTATTATATTTTCGTTATTATATACAGTTATTAAAATAATTTTAAAAAATGGCCTCAGTGAGATTTTGGCTCCAAAACGTCTTGTTCAGAGGAAAAACAGTCAGTGTGGTTTTTCCCAGTAATCCACATGTTGTGACGTCCTGCTGGATCCGAGGCATCAGTCACGGGTTCGGCGGTCGACGCCCCCTTTGGGGGAGGGGCCTGGAGACGCCGCCTGCTCCGGGGTTATCCAGACTTCAGGCGCCGCTCTGCTTCCTGTCTGTTGAGCGGTTGAGTCCAGAAGGCTTCGGCTCTGCTTGTCCGGTCAGAGGTGGCAGACGGGTCTGGGGGGTTGAAGGACCGGTCCATGACGGCAGCTTCAAATGGAAACTCGGACTTGATGAATGCTTTTTGCTCTTTTATCACCGACTCCATCACCGGCTCCTCACCTCCCGCTGCTGAAACGACCCCGGCCCGGAGAGCGGCGGCCATCAAGCAGGTCAGATGTTGTTCAAACCGAGCAGCTGCAGAGAGTGAATTAAAAACATTGCTCAGAGGCGCACGGCTCTGTCAGGCCGCCGTGCACGTCGCCAGCAGCGCCCCCTGCAGTGCACACTCTGAATCATCTGAACGAACACCGGTCAGGAGCCTCCAGGCAGGCGGGGCTCGAACCGTGTGACCAGCCTCGGTGCTGTTTGCTTCTCCAGGATGTTTTCTGGAGCTGGAGCTTCCCGTCTCTCAGCTGAACTGGATCCATGGTGGCCGGGACTAAAGCTTTAGGGTTCAGGGAGGGCTCTGACCTTCATGACCAAAAGAGCCGTTTCTGTGATTTTCTGTCAAGTCCAGCAGTTCTGGAGCCGTAAAGAACATTTAACCTTTAAAATGAGGCGAATGCTGCTCAGGACGTTTCTGTTAGTTTAATTTGCACACATACAATATGTATTATGATGCATTTATGAAGTTAGGGTCCAGAGAAGTGAACATTATATTAAATTTAACCTGTTTTTGTACTTGATTCTAAGCTTTGCTGCTATTTTCACATATTTTTTGTTGACGTTTTTGCTGTTTCAACCATTTTATCTCCTTTTAAGCAGTTTGACTTGCTTTGCTACATCCATATTCACGTTTTTTTATAGGAACTGGAGACATTTCACATTTTTTGAGCCGTTCTATCACTTTTTTCTTCATTTCTTGTGGTTTTCACTGGTTTTCCTAATTCTACTTGTTCCTTTTTTTGATTCGTTTTTGAACCGAGAGTGAAGAATCATTCAGAACAGTTCTGCGGTGTCACTATGATGAAAATGAGTTGAATATTCATTCACGTTTCATGTGGTGAAAGCTTCATGGAGCCGCTGCAGAGGGACTGAAGAGCCACAGGTGGCTCCAGAGCCGCAGGTTGAACACCCAGGTCATCGTCAGGCTTCTCCAGTTCAAACCAGCATTACGATGCCAGCATCAGAGTGAAGCATCATGGGTAAGAGTGGTCGACTCCAAACAAAGCACGTCCCTGAAATCTTTAAACTAAAACCTGCTCTGCCTCATTCTCATGGAGGTTTGTCTGAGCTCTCTGGGAAACATCCCATAATGAGCCATCATGACCGGTTGTAGCTCCGTCGGTCGTGAACCACCGGTCCGCACTGCTGACGGCTGTCGTCCGGCGCTCCGTCTCTCAGTTGGTTGCTGATGACTGTTGAGGATGAAGGGCGCCGCCATGTTGGTCCTGTTTATGGAGGGAGGAGGAATCCGGAGAATCTGCTCTCAAAGTGAGCCGGAGGTGATAAAACCACTCTGAGTGACTCCGACTCGTCTGTTTCAGCTCCTCTTCATTAAACCTCACAAAAGGAATCTTCTGAAGCTTCATTAGAAGGCGGCGGCGGCGGCGGCGGCGACACTTGGGTGGTTTCTTAAAGGATTAGCGTGAGCTGATGTGTTTTTATGGGTGAACCGATGCAGGAGCCGCACAGCCTCCAGGAGGGGAACCGAGACAGGCGGTGTTCTCTGGGTCGGTTCTGGACGGACTGGAGCAGAGACCCGGTTCTGGACAGACTGGAGCAGAGACCCGGTTCTGGACAGACTGGAGCAGAGACCCGGTTCTGGACGGACTGGAGCAGAGACCCGGTTCTGGACAGACTGGAGCAGAGACCCGGTTCTGGACAGACTGGAGCAGCGACTCGGTTCTGGACAGACTGGAGCAGAGACCCGGTTCTGGACAGACTGGAGCAGCGACTCGGTTCTGGACAGACTGGAGCAGCGACCTGGTTCTGGACGGACTGGAGCAGCGACTCGGTTCTGGACAGACTGGAGCAGCGACCCGGTTCTGGACGGACTGGAGCAGCGACTCGGTTCTGGACGGACTGGAGCAGCGACCCGGTTCTGGACGGACTGGAGCAGCGACTCGGTTCTGGACGGACTGGAGCAGCGACCCGGTTCTGGACGGACTGGAGCAGCGACCCGGTTCTGGACGGACTGGAGCAGCGACTCCATGGAGGACTGGATTCCTCCAGCCAGGTTATCTGCTGCAGATCGTTGCTGAATCCTCCGGCTGCCTCCGTCAGCAGGAGGCAGCGGAGGATGGATGGAGCGTCGGACGGCGGCGTCCGAGTCGCCGTGTTCCTCTCTCGCCGGTGGCGTCGCGTTTGGTTCTCGCCGCCGCTCTGGAAGTCGTCCTGTGTCTCGGCTCTGCTGGCTGAGGAGAAGCAGTCCGGTGCTGATATCAGATGAGCGCCGTGTGGTTCGGCCGTGCGTCATCGCTCATATGAAGCTGGAAAACGATTCTCCACAGAACGATGGAGCCTCGTCGGTGTTCTGCGGGAAGGTTCACTGACGGATTTCGGGAATGCCGTCACTTTTAATCACGATTAATTCATGGGGAGCCGTCAACGATTAATTTTTTAAAATTGCGATTAATCTCAGAGTTGGGGTTTGGGCTGGCAGTCGGCTCAAAGAAGAGAAATGTGAGAGAAAAGTCATTTTCCTGTCGCTGAGTCTTCACAGTTGCTCCTCCCTGTTCACTCCAGGTGCATTCTGGGGATTAGATTCTTCATCTGAGGCTTGAAAATGTTCCAGATGTCCTGCTGTGGCGTCGACGTTCTGGACTGTTCTACACTGAGGGAACCTGGGACTGGCCTTCCCTTGAGCAGCCCCACTTTATAACGATGGATGGTTCAAATCCCGCTGAGACGCTGCTCCACTTCAGATAGAAGATTCAGATCAAAACGTTTTCGAGCATTAAGCGGGGATTTTGTGTGGAGATTACAAGTTCACAAATGATGTGATTAATTGTGATGATTTGTGTTCAGAGTTGTGATTATTTTTTTAACCCATTGAAGACCGAAATGTGATGATTCTTCGTAGAGGGAACAGATTTTAAGGGTCAGTCTCTCCGTCTGGATCTATGAATTTCCTTCTGGGCCCCGGACCCCCCG
This sequence comes from Salarias fasciatus, assembly GCF_902148845.1. NCBI lineage: Eukaryota > Metazoa > Chordata > Actinopteri > Blenniiformes > Blenniidae > Salarias > Salarias fasciatus. Next base: position 655,703 of record NC_043754.1, read on the forward strand.
CTGGGAACCACAGCTGTGCGTTCTGCCCTCCTGGCCCGGATCGCTTCCTTTCCTCCTGCTGAACCCGCCGTTCGGGGTTCCGGGGAAGCGGCGGTCGAGCCGCCGCCGCCGTTCCTCCTCGTCGTTCCTCCTGCTCATCGGCATTCAGCGCAGCCTCCACGCCGACCATACGGCCGGGAGCATCACGGCGCTTTACAGACATTAATCTCACCAGAAAATGACATATTGATCTCCGGTGCGCCGCAGATGGATCACGGAATGACCTCTGATGCATAATTTAGCAAAATTGTGCCGCAACTTTTTTTCAGAGTGAGAATTAAAAGGTGAAGCCGGCGCAGGTGGCGCCGGTTCAGAACCAAAGCTCAACATATGGCGCCTGACGCCAGCCGCAACGACACACAGCGACTTTCACCAACATCAGCCTCCGACGGAAACCCCGACCAGCTGACTGAACCTTGAAACGCCTCGCGCTTTTCAAATCTGCCAGAAACCTCTCAGACTCAGAGCCGTTCTTCTCTTTGTCGCGTTAAGTTGATTTGTTTTTGGGTTGAAGCAGCTTATTTTAAAACTCCGTAAGTCAGACAAGGACGTCCTTAAACAACGTAAACTTTGAGTGAAACCTTCGCAGGATGATATGATCTTGGAGGTAAACTCGAGGCGCTGCAGCTCTTATTAGCTGTGATCACTTAAAACCTGCTTCTGCTGGTTCTGATCTCCTGCAGTCTGAAATAATTTACACGACTCTGAAACGTCAGCCACTGATGTTCCCCTCCTGGATGTCGCACGTCGCAGCTGCTCGCTGTGATTGTGGATGATAAGGCGTGTTTTCCAGAGCGGCGGCGCCGACGGCCGCCTGAGAGGAAGTCATGGTTTCTTTATTCAGTGTCAGACTCGGGATGAACGAATGCCACCGTGACCTCCGTTCGCAGGCTCCCGCTCCGATGCAAACGGGGAAATGAAATATCGCTGCCCTGAAAATGTGATTATTTCAGTTTTCAGTGGGAGGAGAATCTCAGTGAGGGGGGAAAAAATCTCATTTTTGCGAGATAGCAGAGCTCAAAATGGAAAAGCCTGAAGACCAGGTGCCTCATGGGAAAAAACACCATAATCAAACCTTCTTTTCTAACAACACCTGAGAGTCCTGACAGTCCGCCGCTTCGTCTTTCAGTTCTGCGTTCAAACGTATGTTTTCGTATCGACGACGCCGGCTGGAGTTTCTGCGTGTCGGAGGTTTGAACAATTCTCCGACAGAGAAACGGACGCCTTCGATCTGTGGAGCGACGCCTGGATTTAAAATCGCTCCGGAGGATCCGACGCTTTCAGAAAAGTTTCTGTCTCCGGGTGGCGGTCGCTTCTCTGAGCAGAGCTCACGTCAACAAAGAGCAGAATGATGGTCCTCTGTGGGGAAATCCAGCAGCCGAGGACATCGGACTTTCAGATTTAGTGGAGGATTAAAGCGGGATTAACAGAAGCGTGGAGACAGAGCGGAGGAGCCTCGCTGCTCCAGCTCCTCATATTCTGCAGATGTTCTCGGCGCCGGCCGGGAATCGCAGATGTAAAGATGTGGAAATCCCGGAGATTCACTGACGACACGGTTCTGGTTCAGTTGATCTGGTTCAGTTGATCTGGTCCAGTTGATCCGGTCCAGTTCCTCTCCTGGTCCTGGGCGGATGCTTCTGGATGGGCTCTGGACCTGACCTGGCAGAGGGTCACCTCTGGGTCGGGGTTGGTCCAGAACAGGGTTCTGCAACCTTCAGGACCAAAAGAGCCTTTTTTTTTTTTTTGTTTATGACTCTCCTCTAAGTGGAGCTGGTCTGGAGCCGTAAAGAACATTTAACCTTTAGAAAGATTTGAATGCAGCTCAGGAAGGTTCATTTAAAGTTTTCATTAACGAACAAAAAAAAAAAAGTCTTCTTATGATGCATTTCTGAAGTTGTAGCTACAGTTCAGAAAAGTGAACATTTAGTTACATTTAGCCTGTTTTGGTGTCTGCTTTTCACTGTTTTGTTCCTCTTGTCAAGGTTTTATTTTTCTGAAAATTTTGAAATTTTGTCAGTTTTAACCATTCTACCTCTTTTTAAACAGTTTGACATGTTTTATCCAAACATATCTTCTTTTCTTTTTGAAGAAATTCCAGACACTTTAGGTTTTTTTAAGCTGTTCTATTATTTTTTTCCTCCATTTTTTGTGATTTTAGCAATTTTCCCAACTTTACTTGAACCTCCTTCTGAACCGAGAGCGACGGATCATTTTGGAAAGTCCTGTGGCGTGTCACTAAAATAAGATCGAGTTAAATGTTTATTCACAGTTCATGTTGTTAAAGCTCCATGGAGCCGCTGCTGAGGGGCTGAGGAGCCGCATGGGGCTCCAGAGCCGCAGGTTGAGCACCCCTGGTCTGGAGTGGCTCTTCGGGCCGCCGTCTGGGTGTGTTTTCAGGCGATATGCCGCCTCCCTCTCTCTCCGTGGCGGCCCTCCTTGTTGATCGCTCCGCTCGCCGCTCCGCCTCTGTCGTCCGGCGGTGTTTGTCGGAGGCGAGTCTCGGGGCGATGAGCCTGAAAATAATTAACTTTGAAGCTGCTGTGGCGCCGGGTCAGGGGGGAGGCTGTGTCGAGTCGTTCTGGTCTTGTTCAACCTTCCTCTGCATATCAAAACGCCACCTCTGGGCCGCGGCCCGTGACGGAGACGGTGCAGCGGCGGCGTTCTGAACTCCCGGTCTTTATTTACTCATCGGGCAGAAGCTCATGGAAGTGACGTGCAGTGGAGAGGAGGCTGTTGTTGTTGGAGGCGACGTCGAAGCGGGACGTTGAAGCGGGACGTTGAAGCGGGACGTCCCTCGGCTCGTCCCCGAAGACGGATGAAGATAATGGGAAACCTCGGCCTGCCTTCAGCGGGACGACCTCAAACTGCTGCAGGAGATCAGATAAACGGCGCCTCAGAGAGACCGGGAGACGTTTATCTGCTGGTAAACACCAGGCGGAGAACGAAGCCAGCAGAACGAGGAGCGCTCTCCGGGGGGGTTAGAACAATACTCCCCCAGCACAGATGGTTATCACTGCATTATTAACGAGCTAACGGCTTCTCGTCTGTGTGGCGGCTTGCTTCCTGCGCCGGTACTTCATGGAGCTCCCGCCTCGCCCGCCGGGCCCCGGCTGGGAGAATTATCCCGCCATATTGAAGTCGTAGATCACGGCGGCTCGCTGGGGCCTCGACCGCCGTTAATACCGGGACTGTTCCTCCCAGAGGAGGCTCTGCTGGAGGTTTCCGGTAACTTCCTGTGCGACGGCGCTGAGAGACGCAGACGGTGGACTGCATCTTCCGCTGCGAGACCCGAGTGGAAATCGTTATGAAAAACTGATGTTTTGTGCCGACTGGCGTGTGATCACTGCGTCGGTCACTAATCCTCAGCTTCTGTTTGTCCCGATAAGGACGTGGCTTTGTCTCCGCTGACGGTCGTCTGTCAGATAAGATTCACCTCTGAGCTTCTGGACGGATCCCGATTGATTAAGAGTCCGAAGTTTAAGACTCCAGCTCTTCACTGCAGCCGGAAGATTTTCTTTATTCTTTCACCAATAAATCCAGATGAGCAGCAGCTCGTCCTCTTATTGACAGAAGAAGCTGATAAAAGACGATTTCCTCTCAGAAACGGGACGTCTCGTCCTCTCTGCGGAGAACCAGCAACAACACACACACACACACACACACACACACACACACACACACACACACACACACACACACACACACACACACACACACACACACCTAAAACAACCAGACTGACACACAGACACTTATACCCCTTTCACACAGGCCAAAAAACCCATTTTGTTTTCAACTGTGCAATCTGCCTGGGTTTTTAGCGGGTCGCTGCTATCGGCTTTTTAGTGGGAGGGGCATGATGACGTTGACGCAGCGTGGCTACGTTAGTGCGCTAGTTGTTGTTTCTGGACACAGCGTGAGATTTCCTTCGTCAAGATGACCCAGTATTGGCAAGACAGCGAGACCAGAGAGCTGCTCTGGATCCGTGGGGAAGAGGAGATTCGTCTACAGGTCACGAGGACGGTGTTCCGCTGCATTGTTTACTTTCGCTTTGCTCCGTCGCGCTGATGATGTCATCAACGCGGGACACTATCAGCGCGGGAAGACGCAGCGACGCGGCTCGCCAGCAGGCGGTGAGACGCGGGTCTGCAGGCGGTGTGAAAGGACACAAAAGGCGATTATTAGCGGTGGAGAACACGGGTCGACCTGCTCGTTGCAGTGTGAAAGGGGTAACAGACTGTTGTTGTTTAACTGTACTGGTCCAGCGCCGCTGCCTGGTGTCTCGGTGTTCGCTGCTGGATGTTTTCTGGTCTCGGTGTTCGCAGCTGGATGTTTTCTGGTCTCGGTGTTCGCTGCTGGATGTTCTCTGGTCTCGGTGTTCGCTGCTGGATGTTTTCTGGTCTTGGATTTCTCTGAACTTGGAGGACTTGCAGTGTTTCTCCAGACAAACCGTCTGCAGTGCTGAACAGGAACCTGGGCTCGTATCGAACACGGCCGGCTCTGCGTGGCGATTAAACACACATTCTGGTAGTCGTGTCAGTTCTGCGTCGTTTCAGAGCTGATTCTGTCAATATTTCCTTCCCAAACAGTCAGAAGTGATATTCCGACTCTTTGTGAGCGTCGGTGTCTGTATTTGCATTTCTCCAGCGCTGCTGGGAGAGTTTCAGGATTTCTGTGCTGTGGGATGAAGACTGGAGGCTAAAGTCCTCCCCCTCAAAGAGAAAGCAGCCGACCAGAGGAGAGAAGAGGATTGTTAGATTTTCTTCCTCCAAACAGAAAGAGCCGGGATTAAAGCAGAGGAACTTGTGGAAAATTAAATATTCTTTCTCGTGTTTCTTCTGGAACGCTGTCCTGCCTCGTAGTGGCGGCCTCAAAGTGTTTCCACCAGACGTACCCGGTCCAGGTCCAGACGGACCCGGTCCAGACGGATCCAGTCCAGGTCCAGACAGACCCGGTCCAGGTCCTTCGCTCTGGCCTTTTCAAAATGCCGACTTGTGGTTTTTTTTGTTTCATTACCGTTTCTGGACTTTTTGATCTCGTTGTAAATTCATGGAAAGTGGAGGAATCTGTAGCTGCAGCCTTCGGGGAAAAGTGTGAGACGTGTGAATGTGATTGGATAAATGTTGATCCAATGGAAACGTCAGTTTTCATCTTAAGCCCTTCTGCTGAGCGTCACACCTCGGCGTGATCCACTTCCTGTCAGCCCTGTTCTCCTCAATCTCCTGGCACTCCTGACTGACACTGAAATGCTGTGAACTGAAGCTGTGGGGGGGGGGGGTGGAGGGGCTGCTGGGTGGAGGGGGGGCTGGGGGGAGGGGCTGCTGGGTGGGGGTGGGGTGGGCTGTGGGGGGGGGGGTCACCGTTACCTCCATCTCGCTGTTTCGGGCTTTTCGTGTCTCCACTAATCGCTGGGAAGGAAAGGGGGAAGTCGTTTGCGCCGCGTCCGTCTCTCGGTCCGGCCTCGTTCTCGTCATCGGTGTTTTGTCGGCGGCGTTGCATCGAGCCGAGCGGCGGCTCACACACTCGCTCTCTCGCTCTTTAACGAAGGTCTTCTCTCTCAGCAGTCAGAAACAGGAAGTCTCCTCCATCATCTGCTCAGATCTGGAGCGCCGACTTCCAGCTCGTCACTTTCGGTTCGGTCTGAATAAACTCTGATCGCTGCTCAGTGAGGGAATCGAACCGTGGACCTGATGTCTGCGTGGAGGCAGGGGATCATGGGACGAGGAGCTGTGGTTCTCCAGCTTCACCCACAGGGGGGATGTGAGTGAATGTTGGCCCTGAGATGAACTGATGACCTCAAGATGGAGCCTGGTTTCACCTGCAGGGATGGATGGATGGATGATGAATGGATGAGCAGATGGATGATGTAACGGATGGGTGGATGGATGGATGGGTGGAAGGATGATGGATAGATGGATGGATGGATGATGAATGGATGGATGGATGGGTGGGTAGATGGATGGATGATGGAACGGATGGGTGGAAGGATGATGGACAGATGGATGGATGATGAATGAATGAATGATTGGATGGATGAATCAATCAATTTATTTTTGTACAGCCCAGTATCACAACAACAGCTGCCTCAGAGAGCTTCAAGATGTTACACTGACTGACACATTGAATGGATGGAGGATGATGAACGAATGAGAATGGATGGAAGGATGGGTGGATGGATGATGAATTAATAATGAACAAATGGATGGATGATTAACAAATGAGCAGATGGATGATAGAACAGATGGGTGGATGGTGGACGGGTGGATGGTGGACGGGTGGATGATGGACGGGTGGATGGTGGACGGTGGATGATGGACGGGTGGATGATGGACAGGTGGATGGTGGACGGGTGGATGATGGACGGGTGGATGATGGACAGGTGGATGGTGGACGGGTGGATGATGGACGGGTGGATGATGGACAGGTGGATGATGGACGGGTGGATGTGGACGGTGGATGATGGACGGTGGATGATGGACGGGTGGACGGTGGATGGTGGACGGGTGGATGATGGACGGGTGGATGATGGACGGGTGGATGATGGACGGGTGGATGGTGGACGGGTGGATGATGGACGGGTGGATGGTGGATGGTGGACGGGTGGATGGTGGACGGTGGATGATGGACGGGTGGATGGTGGACGGGTGGATGGTGGACGGGTGGATGGTGGACGGTGGATGATGGACGGGTGGATGGTGGACGGTGGATGATGGACGGTGGATGGTGGACGGTGGATGATGGACGGGTGGATGGACGGGTGGATGATGGACGGTGGATGGTGGACGGGTGGATGGTGGACGGTGGATGGTGGACGGTGGATGATGGACGGTGGATGATGGACGGTGGATGGTGGACGGGTGGATGATGGACGGTGGATGATGGACGGTGGATGATGGACGGGTGGATGGTGGACGGTGGATGGTGGACGGGTGGATGGTGGACGGTGAATGATGGACGGGTGGATGATGGAGGGTGGATGATGGACGGGTGGATGATGGACGGTGGATGGTGGACGGTGGATGGTGGACGGTGGATGGTGGACAGGTGGATGATGGACGGTGGATGGTGGACGGTGGATGGTGGACGGGTGGATGATGGACGGGTGGATGGTGGACGGTGGATGGTGGACGGGTGGATGATGGACGGTGGATGATGGACGGTGGATGATGGACGGGTGGATGATGGACGGTGGATGATGGACGGGTGGATGATGGACGGGTGGATGATGGACGGGTGGATGGTGGACGGGTGGATGGTGGATGATGGACGGGTGGACGGTGGATGGTGGACGGGTGGATGATGGACGGGTGGACGGTGGATGATGGACGGGTGGATGATGGACGGTGGATGATGGACGGGTGGATGATGGACGGGTGGATGATGGACGGGTGGATGATGGACGGGTGGATGGTGGACGGGTGGATGGTGGACGATGGACGGGTGGACGGTGGATGGTGGACGGGTGGATGATGGACGGGTGGACGGTGGATGGTGGACGGGTGGATGGTGGATGATGGACGGGTGGACGGTGGATGGTGGACGGGTGGACGATGGACGGGTGGACGGTGGATGATGGACGGGTGGATGATGGAGGGTGGATGGTGGACAGGTGGATGATGGACGGGTGGATGATGGAGGGTGGATGATGGAGGGTGGATGATGGACGGGTGGATGATGGAGGGTGGATGATGGACGGGTGGATGGTGGACGGTGGATGATGGACGGGTGGATGATGGAGGGTGGATGATGGACGGGTGGATGATGGACGGTGGATGATGGACGGTGGATGGTGGACGGTGGATGGTGGACAGGTGGATGATGGACGGTGGATGGTGGACGGTGGATGGTGGACGGGTGGATGATGGACGGTGGATGGTGGACGGGTGGATGGTGGACGGTGGATGGTGGACGGGTGGATGATGGACGGTGGATGATGGACGGTGGATGGTGGACGGGTGGATGATGGACGGTGGATGATGGACGGGTGGATGGTGGACGGTGGATGGTGGACGGGTGGATGATGGACGGGTGGATGATGGACGGGTGGATGGTGGATGATGGACGGGTGGACGGTGGATGGTGGACGGGTGGATGATGGACGGGTGGACGGTGGATGATGGACGGGTGGATGATGGAGGGTGGATGGTGGACAGGTGGATGATGGACGGTGGATGGTGGACGGGTGGATGGTGGACGGGTGGATGATGGACGGTGGATGATGGACGGTGGATGGTGGACGGTGGATGGTGGACAGGTGGATGATGGACGGTGGATGGTGGACAGGTGGATGATGGACGGGTGGATGATGGACGGTGGATGGTGGACAGGTGGATGATGGACGGGTGGATGATGGACGGGTGGATGATGGACGGGTGGTGTTGCAGCCCAGTCTGAACAGCAGAAGCTGCTCCTCCGGTTCTCTGAAGCCTTTTGATGAAATTTTGATGGAAAAGTGAATCAGAGAAAAGCCGAGGTCTGTAGGTCCGTCCAGGGCGGAGCAACAAGCTGCTGGAGCTGTGCCACACACGCACACACACACACACACACACACACACACTACTGTTGTGATAGTTAATCGCTGAAGGAGGAATACATTTCATACAATCTAAAAAATCTTTTCATCGCCGTGTTTCATTTGAATTTGGAGGTGTGATATTTGAAGAATCGGCCTGAGAAAGGACGAATGAATGCCTCCGTTTTTATTCTGCTTTAGAAATGTGAAAACAGCCGAGGCTGAGGTGAGGGGTGGCGGCGGGGGTCTGAGTGGAGGCGTAGGAACCAGGAGCTGTGGCTGCAGGGAGGGACGGGCTCAGAACGTCTCTGCAGTGAAGACAGACTGACGGTGAGGACGAAGACGCCAACACGTCCCGCTCTGTGGTCTCCTCATGGTAAAGGTTGTACAGAAGATCTTTATGACTAACAATAATGAATTAAAGCTAAGAAATGGCGTTATTAAGCCGTAGCAGCCTTGTTTTTATCGTGATAAAAATAAACAAAATAAACATTAATCAGCTCTGGAGGTTGTAAAACCAACATTACTTTGGCCAATCAATAAGGAGGTAGCCTCGTTAGCTATTGGTTTTCTAACGTGTCAATCAACCTCTCTACATTTGTAGCATAGCTGTCCTGCTCCTATGTCGTTTTCGTCCCCCCCCCCCCCCCCCCCCCCCCCCCCCCCCCCATGCCAGGCTCTGCTGCTGCTGTCAACAGTTTCAGTTTCAGTTCAGTTTATCTTTTTTTTGTTTAGCCTGCAGGCTGCAGCCACACAGATCAGCTGTGAGCTCCGAGTCTGCTCCAGTCCTGCAGCTCCACACAAACCTCCCCGTCCTCCTCTGATCCACCGAGACCAGGGACGGCTCAGGGACAGGGTTTGGGGCAAGTGCAGGATTTTACTCATATTCGCTGTGTTTGTGTTGTTCAAAAGGACACGTTGGTAGCTATGTGTTAGCAATATGATGCTAAGTTGCTACATGCTACATGCTACTCAGCTCACACAGGCACGAACTTTCTGCGTCAGGAGGAGGCGTTCCTCCGTGGAGAGCAGGGGGGGAGGGGCGTGGGTCACGCATGGCAGCATTTCAGAAAGGACCAACTGTCACTGGATTTCTCTCTCCATGGAGAATCCTCGATACAACCTTTAAGTCTCTAAACCGAGACACAAGGAGTCCAGCTGAGCTCCCCTCCCCCCTCACAGTCGGGTTTCAGAAACTCCGAGATCCGGTATCTGCCGGAGCGTCGATGCCATCAGTCGTTCTCGTTCGGCCTCCTCTCTCTCTCTCTCTCTCTCTCTCTCTCTCTCTCTTCTGAATCCACTTTAAGTTTTTTCCGTGATCAATAATGGAATCGAAGCGTCAGACCCTGCAGGATGTGGGTCAGGCTCTGGCACGCAGGACGTGCACGGCGGAGGCCGTCGGGGCGCGAGCGTCGCCGCCGATCCAAGCCTTGAAGAAGACGGCGCTTTCAGAATGAAGCGCTGTGATGTGGGGACCCGGGCGGCGAGGGAAGCGGCGGGGGAAGCGTCTCATTGGTCGTCACGAGCAGAAGCAGCGTTTCAGACGCCGTCGCTGCTGCGGCGATGAGAACGTCTTAAAACCGAGTCACAGCAGGACTCCAGCGAGCTCTGACACGACTTTCTGCTCGACGTTTTAATCTGAACTTTATCCTCTGTGACGAGACGAGTCTTCAGTTTCAGCTTCAGAGGAAATAAACTCGTCTAAATCTGAAATAATAAGTTATTGTCTGAAGTAACGGCACAGCGTCAACCTGAAGCTGAAGTTTTTCTTTTTTTTTCTTTTACTTTTAAGCTGATTTCCTCACATTTTCGTTTCCTTCAGAGGCGACCCGACATCCTGGACGAAGAAAAGCTCCTCCAGTTTCTTATTCTTGTCTTTGGACTGATTATTCTGTTCCTTTGACAAACCCGGTTCCTGCAGCCTGGATCTGGATCTGGATCTGGAGGCTTGGTCTAGTTTCCGTCTGGACCTGTGAGGATGTGGACTCCAGGATCCGGTTCGAGCCCCGTCCGTCCTGGACGGAGGACTGTGTCCACCTGGAGACAGGTGGAGGTGGAGGTGGAGGGCGGAGCCCCACAGACGTGCGTTTAGCGCCTCCTCCTGGATCCGAGAGGTTCTAGAAGTTTCTAAGTGGAAGAGGTGTGGACAGAGTGGAGGGTTTGAATCCCGTTTTCCTGCTTCATGACCACATTGTTGGGATTTACTGGGTTTGGATACCAGCAGTAAATTACTGACAGTAACAGATGAGTTACTTATAGAATCATTAACTGAAGCTAAACTGTTATTAATTACTAATTTTGGACAGAAACCCTGGAATCAGTCTCAGCTGAAGTGATTAAAAATACAAACACTTCGGTGAGAGAGGAGGTGTGTTCAAACACTGGCCAGAAAATGTGTCAATAGATGCACAAATAACCAGAGAACTGTCTAAATTAGCAAACAGCAAACAGAGTAATGCAAATTTTAATACATTTTTAATTCATTTTATTTAAAAAAAAGAAAAAAAAAACGCCCGAAACCATCAACAAAATAATTGATTCATAAATCAACACTAATCAACAAACGTCATCGAACACAATAAATAATAAACAAAGAAGGCTTCAGGTGTGGCATCTATACTTAAACTGAATTTGTACTGTGCTGTTTATTTCCCATAATGCACCTCAGGATTTTGCATGAAATAGAACTTCTGGTTCTTTTTTGCTTTTTCCCCTCGTCCTGTTCTGCAGCCCAGACGTACAGTATGATCCGGCCGGAGAGGTTTTTGTCGGTACAGATTAGTAACGTGTCGCGGTTACCGTCGCCGAACACACAGCGAGCCGGACGACCCCGAGAAGAACTCGCCAAATCAGCAAACGTAAAGAAACCAGGAGTCAGGAAGTTCATACACCTGACATGCTGGTGGATGTGTGTGTGTGTGGATGTGTGTGTGTGTGTGTGTGTGTGTGTGTGTGTGTGTGTCCTCTCCACCGGTCGTTACTCAGCACAGCTCTGCTCTTTGGGGCCGTTTTAACGGGCGCTGCAGGGGCGGAGCCTCAGTCCACCGCAGACATGCACAGATCCCGCCTCCTGTGTTCTGCGTTGCCTTCAGCCTCGTGGCAAACGGCTCCCAGAAGGAGGGGATTTGAACCTGCAGCTGCAGAACTGTTTCCAGCTGCTGTCTGTTGCAGCGTTCTGCAGCCTTCAGGACCAAAAGAGCCGTTTTAGTGTCGAGTCCAGCAGTTCTGGAGCCACAAAGAACATTGAACCTTTAAACTGAGGCGAATGCAGCTCAGGAAGCTTCTGTTGGAGTTTTAATTCACACACAACACCAGCAATGAACTATGAATTCATGAAGTTAGAGTTCAATGTTCAACATTTTATGAAATTTAATCTATTTGTACTTGATTTGAACAGTTTTGCTCCTATTTTCAATCATTTCTTGTTGACAATTTTAAAATTTTAGCTGTTTCAACCATTTTACTTCCTTTTAAGCAGTTTTACACGCTTTGCTCCATATTCATGTTCTTTTTTAAGAAATCGAAGACGTTTCACCTTTTTTAAGCCGTTCTGTTACGTTTCCCCCACCTCCTTGTGGCTTCAGCTATTTTTCAAAATTCTGCTTTGACCTTTTTTTTTAATCCTTTTTGAACCAGGAGTGAAGAATCTTTTTGAACGGCGCTGTGGTGTAAATAAAATCAAAAGTTCAGCCTTCATTCAGGTTTCATATTGTGAAGGCTTCATGGAGCCGCTGCAGAGGGACTGAAGAGCCACATTGGATGAAACCAGCAAAACAAAGGCGACGGCGTCCAGATGACGGTTTTCTCCTGGTTACTGTTTGTAAAAATGCAGGATTTCCTGGTCTCGGGACTCCGGTCCCGCTCGGTGCCGCTTCAGCCTAATGAGGACCCAGAAATAGAGCGCGGGGGAAACTCGGCGCCGAGGAACCCAGATGTGACGCCGGATTGAAAGAGCGAGTCTCTTCTGTCGCCCGGGGCGCCGCTCCCGTCTGGGGGGAGCTCCGCTCGTCTGCGGCACCCAGGGGATCCCGGCGGATCGCCGAGTCCCGGGAGGATCCGAGGAGGGGGGGGGCGGCCCGGTGGCAGATCTGTCGCTTTGCTCTCAAAATCCATGATTAGAGGAAACTGCAGAAACAAATGTTGTGCTTCCGACCCAGCCGGCGCCGCGGCGGCAAGTATAGATCAGTGCGGTGCAGAAAATAGGACTTTGGCGTGACGGTGAAGCGTTATTTCTGCCTCGTGGTGCAGAGAGACCAACGCCGGGCGGGCGGCGTCGCAGGTGAGCGCCGCCGCCGCAGCTCTAATGAGATCAAGTATTAATCAATGCTCTTTCTTAATGGCTTTATTTGTTCTCCTTGTTTACTCGGCGGCGGCGCTCGATGCATTGACCTGTGATGGAATCCACCGGAGGAGAGCGCCTCCGAGCCGCCGCCATCAGTTACTCCTCCCGTCCCTTTCTGGTGTCCCCACTCCGAGTTTCTGCGTTTTAATTCATTTATCAGCGCCGCCGTCGAAGCAAACAGCCCTGTTTGCTTTTCTGCAAAACACAATTACTTTCAATTCCCAACTTTCTGGAAGCCAGAGTCCCTGAATGTGAGCGGGGTCGGAATCGTGCACGGCGAGGGGATTTCTGCTCCGTACAGCTCGTCTAAAGGTCACTCTGCTGTCTCCACCCTTTCCTCTCCACAACTCTCCAGATTGCTTGATTTTCTTTGAACAGCAGTCGAGCATCAGCCTCCACCCGTCAGCCTCGGCGCCGCCGAGCAGCGGTGCTTTTAAAAGTGATCATTTATAGCTGCTGTATCGGGCTGGGCGATAGTGACTAAAACAATTATCCCGATAATTTCTGGCCTTTATCCCAATAACGATAAATGTTGCGATAAAAAGATTGTAAAACTCCACCTTTTGGACTGTTGTTCTATCACCACCTCAGGCTTTGAAGCCCCAAAAACTCTGCTATAAAATAACCAAATACTGCATGAAGTTTTAGTTCCATTAGTACAGCAGTACTGCAGAACTGTAACCACTCAAATCCAACGAGTCTGAAATGAGAACAGATTGAACATTTACTGAAACTCTTTGGGCAACAGTGCAAATCGGAACATGACCTCTCAGGTTTTCTTTGCTTATAAAATCACAAACAACTGAACAAATCCAGGGATGTAAACGTTTATCGTTTGATATTTTATATTACACATCTCCTGTGCTTATTCTGTTTTCAGTATTTCTGAGGCGTATGCAGGGTCCTAATGTTTACGTTTTTGTGTTCAGGCATTTGCAGGGCAGCTAAGGGGCCTCATAGTGGGGGAGCTAGCAAAGCTCGGCTAATGTTGCGACGGTCACCAGGGGGCGCCGCAGGAACAGAAGCGTTCAGCGTTTATAGAAAAGATCGATGCCGGATTAGAAAAATGCAGAGTTCAGTCTGGAGAAGCAGAATCGACGTCTGCTGAATCACCGAGAAGACGGACTGTATTTATACACACACACACACACACACACACACACACACACACACACACACACACACACACTGGAGCACTCATTCCTACGCTGCCTGTGTCACACTGTCCTGCTTTTAACAGTCCTCAGAGCAGTGATAAGATTCGCTCGATGACTCTTGACATTGCACGCTGACTGAACACACACACACACACACACACACACACACACAAACAAACAAACGGGGAAGCTCTTTCTTTGCCCTTGCCGTCTCTCTCGCTCAGCTCTGATACTTCTTGTTAAATCCGGTGACCTCTGACCTTTCGGGCCGCCTCCACATCCAGCGGCTCCTACCTGGCTCCGAGGGGACCGCCGGGGATCGCTGATGGATGCGGCCCGACAGGAGGCCACGGTTTAGACGAGTTTCCAGCAGCCTGTCAGCCGTCGGACGAGCCGGAACCGGAACAGTCCTGGAGAACGACGGCGGTGGGAAAGTTTCCGTTGGGAATCCCACAGCAGCCGGCGTTCGCCCGTCCTCGCTGCGGCGAGCGCACCGTGATCCTCCTCAGACGGGATTATCCCTCATCAACTGACACCATCGTCTCTGCTGCTCTGGTCAGTGTCCTGACGGCGCCGTCCACGTATGGGAGCGGGTCGTACCTTTGCTCCAGGAGGACCCGGGCCTCCTTCAGTCCGGCTCATCCCGTCTCATCTGAAACGTCACGATGTGAACTGCTCTCCGTACGAGCAGGAGGGTTAGGAACTCCAGGTATCGCCCCACGCCGCCTCCCGCCGCCGGGTTCCAGGGAGATTCAGTTCAGATCGGACTATTTTCTGCATCGGAGGCAAAGAAGGTCATTTCGGCCCAATCCCATTTCTCTTTCCAGCCCTCCTGCTTTGAGACGGAGTGCTCAGGGGTCGGGTCGAAAGTAAACCCCTCCGAATCAGAACGCCCCTTCGACAATCGCGTACGTCATCAGAAGTCGCCGCTGCCGATGACGTAGGCAGATGCAACAACTGTTTGCCGAAGAAGAATGTTTTTCTTACATTTTAAAATTTTATTCACTGAGAAAATACTGACATTTATGAGCTTCTTCCGTTGCGGACGCCGCCATTTTGCCGACATTGCAAGGCTTTCTGGGAAATCTGTCATACCCAGTGGCGGCCGATGGCGAGGGGCGGCGGCGGGAGGCTTGTTTTGTCCGCCTACACTGCGAGTGGCGGGCGGCGTTAGTTCACTTCTGCATTGGTGGGAGGCTCGTTTCCACACCCGCGCATTCCAAACACAACAGATAGACGATTACTTTCAATAAATTGGTTTCTTCAACACCGCCCGCCTGGAATGCGCGGGTGTGGAAACGAGCGCTCCCGCCATTGCCCCTCGCCACCGGCCGCCACAGCTTCATACCCCTGCGTTTGGACTGTGCGTCGGGAGAATCTCCGTTTGGAGGGGTGTGTCGCCCTCCCCCTTCCCCCTCCCCCTCCGTCATCATGACAGTCGGGACACTCCTACCCCTCCACCTGAACGGTCATTAACCAGCAGTAATCCGTCTGATGGCGGTGATGAGGACATGATGATGGATCAACGGGAGAGTCGCGTGTGAATCGGTCACTTCCTGGTTTCCATCCACTCAGATTCCACCGTTTTTCTGCCGTATCCGTCGATATTTCTCTGCTGTTACGTCAACCAGACAGCTTCATTTATTCACTTCACCACGTGGCGTCGAGCCGCTGCGGCCGACTCTGGAACCTCTCCGGGAAGAGCGGACGGCGGGTTTCCATCCATGAAACGGTTTCCTGGGAGGAAGAAGCTGCAGCTGCTGGAAGGTTCCTGTGATTTTCCACCGCCGGCTCGTCTCTGTCCGGATCTGATGTTTGATTTGATAACTGTGTGAACAGCAACACGTTTCTCTGAGGCTGCAGTTATTAAATCGGAGGGAAACGCACTGCATGATGGGAAACATCTGAATGTGAAAACAGAGTGTGAGGGTGCTGAAGAGCTCCGTCTCTCCTCTTTGAACCAAATCTTAGAAACAATCCCTCATCTGTTCTCCCAACATCCAGCCAGACTGGCGACCAGCCACAGGGAGAACATGCAGCCTCCCCAGCAGAGGAGCTGCTTCTCCATCAGTCTCACAGCGAGGCTCCTGGTACCGCCTCGCTCCGGCTCGCCTTTTCATCCCGCCGCCACTGGAAGTTCCCGGATCAGACTCTGCTGCCGTTGGTGGCGTCGCTTTAGTGGAACGACTTTTCCAAGTGAACGGCCTCCGATGAGAATCTCTCCACTCCTGATGGAGATAAATGCTGGAGGCTGAGCCGAGAACACGAGCGTCAAACGAGCGGCGAGGATTTAAATACCGGGGCGGAGGAGTTCTGCGCTCCGTCTTAAGCCGACTGCGTCTCCTCAGCCGGTCGAGCTCGTTCTGTTTTAAACACACACACACACACACACACTCCGGGGGAGCGTGATGAGATGCACGCCTCTAAATGCTGCTGTTGCTCCATATTTATGGAAACACTGAGAAGAAACTTTGCATCAAATTTTAATGATCACTAAGTCGCGCTCAGCGTTCCAGCGGCGGTTCGATGCTGTGATTGGACGGCTGCCGGACGGCGCCGCCCTCTGCAGCGCCGAGCCGCAGCTTCAAATCCAAGTGTGTGTGTGTGTGTGTGTGTGTGTGTGTGTGTGTTTGGTCATTTCCCTGTGTTTTGAAATACATTTTTCCACATTTCAGATCCGTGTGCTCAGTGAGAGTCTGACCTTTTGAAACTGAGCCTTTTTTGTCTTTTCGTTGTCGTTTATTCGCTTCAGCTCAGATTCCAGTCTGTTCCTGATCTGTGGCGTCTTCACTTGTGTTTGTTGTGTTTGTGGCTTGAAGTCGAGCGCTGGAGTCCAGAGTTCAGTTTCAAGCTTGTAAAAAAAGTCTCTCAGGGGACAGTCCTGTCTCTCGGTGATTTACCAAGATCTGCCATCGCACAATTCTATGCGTTTCTCAAGTTGCATACTGATTAGTCAGTTCTGGTGAAAGGACGGGGGGGGGGGGGGGGTCCGGGGAGCTGGACTCTTCCAGCATCAGGGAACGCCTCGCCCTCTTCAGGCTGTTCCTCTCCATTAACACCCCCGCCTCCGTCAGGAGGGAATTCCTCACATCCCGACCGGAGAGGCGGCGCCGGCGTCCTCGGTCTGAGGACTCGGCGGCGTCCTGCTGCTCGCTGACGTCCCGGCGCCGGAGTGTCCTGACACCTGCGATCTGGGGAAATCTCGGCAAAACATGGCCGGTAATGATGAATTTAAATGCAAATGGCAACTTGACGGGGGAAACAAATTACACCCATCACTTGGCTAAATTGCTCCAAATTGAAGACGAGTCCCCAAACCTGAACATATCGCCCCGCTGGCGTCTGGAAACATAGAATATGGAAAACAAGCTAATAGCTAATTTTGCCTCCTTTAGTCGCCGAGAGGCCCGGGGAAGCAGATGGAGGAGGCTGCTTCTGATGTGTGATTACACTTCAAATGTACATGTTTGGATTGTTTCTGTGCTGCTGCAGTGAGCGGCGTGGGCGGGGGGCCGGGCTGGGGGCCGGGTGGGGGGCCCGGCGGGGGGCCGGGCTGGGGGCCGGGTGGGGGGCCGGGCTGGGGGCCGGGTGGGGGGCCCGGCAGGGGGGTCTCCGGATGGCGAGCTGAGCGGGGCTGCATCGGCCCGGTCTTTTGTCTGAGTGAATAACGGAGGAGAAGCGTTTCCAGGCTGCTGTGGAGGACGGCCGGCCGGGGTAATGGGGAATCATGTTCGGCGCTCAGAGCCACGTTCCCTCCTGTCTCTCTGCTGATTCCGCCGCCGCTGCATTGTGGGATTGAACAAGCGAGCCGGCGTTTGCCTGATAGATTGACTGCGTGACACGTCGTTGACCTTTCTCCATCCCATTCCGGCTGTCAGCCATTTATTTCTCGCACAGCTCCGACGTGCGCTTCATTGAGAGGAGACGCTAACATGGGAGGAGAATATTGTCTCTTCTCCCCCATTAAGCCCCAGAGGATAAAAGAACACTCCCCCCCCCCCCCCCCCCCCCCCCCCCCCCCCCCCCCCAGCCCTCACCTCTCCCACTCATCCCATGTTATCCTCAGAGTGCTGGATGTGGGGAGACTTCCAGATCAGCCCGGCGCCGCCTGCAGAATACAGATCAGCTGCAGCCGCGGCGCCGGCCCGGGCTGGTTAGCATGCCTAATTGACCTCCAGCTCGAAAATGGCAGCTCTGTGGCTGAACCCCCCTCTGCCCTCCCCCCGACTCACATCCAGCAAAACACGGCCGCCGTCTCCGAGATGAGCGAGCCCAATCAGGATGTTTGTCTGCTGCAGAAGCAGCCCCTCGCCAGCGTCCTTGTTTTCCTCGCCGCCTCCCCGCTGTTCGCCGGAGAGAGGAACCGAGCTCACCCAGCCGCAGCAGCCGAGCCCGATACGTTCGCTTCACCTTAAACGTTCCCGAGCTGTCAAAGTAAAGAGCTGAGTCACATTCGTTCCGTCCGGCCAAATTGAAAAATAAGCCAGGTTGGAGCTTTTATTAACGGCTTCACAGCAGAGCCTGCTCCCGTGTTTAATATTACAGCCTGTATCCACGTTTAAATCCAGACTCGCCGGCCGGACTGAGTCGTTAGTTTTATGCCTAATGAGGAGATTAAAGACTGAGCAGTGTTTCTCCAGCTATCAGCGAGCTGGATTGCTCCGTCTCAAACAGCCACACCGCCACAGAGGGCTTTCCCAGGAGGCCTCTAAAAATATGCAGTAATTAAGCACTCACCTCTTTCTAATGGGATTATTACCGTAAAAATATCCCCGGGATGTATTTTAAAGACGGGCTAAGAAAAGGGAAGAGGACGGGAGCCGCACCAGATAATTCACTGTGAAAATACACAAATATGTCTGCCTGGGTATGATGTGAAGCTGCAGAGTTTAAAAATGGAGTGTCCCGATCTGGAGGCGAGTCGTCTGGCTGCTTTGAACAGGGTGTCAAGCAGTAATTTAAAGGCAGCTTTACGCAGCGTCCTCCAAGGAGCCCCAGAGATTAGCTCAGAGATGGATATGAAATGAAGATATTGGAACGATTTCCATTTTTCACAACGAAGGTCAAGATGAAGCTTTCCTTCTACTCTAATATTGGCAATAATGCTGAGACAACTTTATGAACACACGCCACTCCGAGGCTGGGAAGACATCTGCTGGTGTGATTGGAATTCGGAACGAAAAACATCTCAGTCCACTTTGCTGTGCACGCTGGAATATGAAGCAGTGGGTCGACACTGGGAGAGAGTTGGAGGTTTAAATAGTTTTCAAATGAAACACAATACAACTTCTGCAACTGAGAGTCCTGCACCCGTTTACTGAAGGAGGAACCAGACTCTCTGCTCATGTATGAGCGGATGGATCAATACAATGGAGGATTCATTGTTTGTTTACTACACCGTTATCTGCATACAGGAGAACATTTCTACCATTTAACACACCATCATCTGCATACAGGAGAACATTTCTACCATTTAACACACCGTCATCTGCATACAGGAGAACATTTCTACCATTTAGCACAGCACCACCTGTGAGAGAGCTTCAGACATCTAATTGCTGTGCAATCAGGACTTAAAACTAGTGGATCTTCACCAAAAAGGCCTGCATGCTCAGCACCAGGAGATCTGAGGGTTTGACTCCAGTCACATCCTGCATTTGGCTGGTTTTTCATTATTTAGTTCAAACTTTGGTCAAGGGAATTGTTTTCAAGGTGAGAGCTGCTCCTCTGAGAGTCGGTGTCCTTGTTCAGTGAGCGTACATTTATCTGAGTGCAGCTCACAAACAGAAGAGTGAGTTTAGTGTCGGCTCATGCTTCAGTGTGTCGTCTTCATGTCATTTGTTTTTCGTTGGTTGGACTTTGTGGGTCTATATTGCCGTGATATGAAGGCTGCATGGTGAAAACACGAGCTACCACTGATCAGTGCACACAAGGATGAATATAAAAATGTGAAGTTGCAGTGAAAAGCAATTTAAATGTCATTAATTAACAAGTCAAGGAGTGATAATTGTGTTTCAAGCAGGAGTTGTGATAATTGAATTTACAGTGAACACAAATGTCAGCATTTACGAGAAACAGTTTTCACCATGTCCAACAATAGTTGTCATGACGACACATTTAATGACTAATTAGTTCTGAAAAACAATTTTTTTTCTCAGAGTTGATGCTTCAGTTTATATTTGTTTAAAATGTTTCACTGAACGATGCTTCAGACCGGAGGAAAGTCGTTAATTCAGTCAGTTTTTTGATTTCGTGCAGGTTTGAGGCCAGTGAACTCCGAGCCAGCAGCGATATATGTGGAGAAAACATCCACAGGTTTACAAAGCAGAGGTCGACTCATTCTCTCCCTCTCAAGTAGAGTTCGGTCTTTGATGGAAGCAGACGGACAATCGCAGCGTCCAATTAGCTTCTAATTAAGTATTTCTGATCATTCTGATAAACTTCAGCTTCTGTTCAAAGTGTTGAACAGAGTTTGTCAGTATTATTTTAATGATATCCTGAAACACAGAAGTGAGATTCAAGCTGCAGTGAAAAGAGATTTCTTTGTAACTCCACTTCTGAAAAGGTGCAATTTTCTCTGCTTGAGATAGTCCAAACTTTTGTTTCGCTCCCGCGGCGTGATGAACAGACCAGGTCAGATCTGAAAGCAAATAAATTAGGTGTCTTTAGTTGATAGCAGACTTGAATTGTAGCTTTGTATCACAAACCTCAGCGTCTGCCTGGCCAGGGATCAGACAGAAAGCCCGGCTGAGGTTAGCGAACCAGCATCAGTAAATTGCTTCTTAATAACGGCGCAAAGAGAAAAAAAGCCTGAAAGCCTCCAGCCTCTTCTCCACAACGCCACGGGAAATTTTGCATGGGACACAGTGTCCGGTGTTTTCTTAATAGGCTGTCGACCTTTACTGTGTGGTTTTGTGACGAGACTTGTTGCAATTAGGAGGCAGAGAGAAAGTGGCTGTGGCCAGGATCAGCAGCCGTGCGGTGGTATGTACACAGTAATTTGCACTAAGTGGTGGAGCCACGAGGACGCTGGGAGCCACTTGGGATTTATAGACTGCCACTGGTTCAATATCTCGCAGCACAAAGCGGGACTTCATTAAGACAGCTTGTAGAGAAACGCTGAATCTGGGCCAGGCTGCTCCCCTCTTCCCACCACCAGTCCTGAATCTGCCTTTGTAGTGTGACGAGGCGATGACAGCGAGCCGCCGCCGCTTGATGCACGCCGGCCTCTAAATCTTTAACAGTGAGCTCTGCTCTGGAGCACGTCTGAATGTTTTACAGTGTTCAGACAGACCGCCGAATCGTCACCGCGTCTCAAACTGTGTCGTTACAAACTCAGTTCAGCTCCGGCATGATCAGTGTTTTAATGATGGTTTATCAGACACATGTCTGATCTGTTTCCTCTTCATTTGTTGCTGTTTCTGCAGGATGAGGACGGTGTGAATCCTGACTGTTTTTAAAGTGTTTGAGATATTTTCCATCCTTCACTCCTTTCAGCCACTCTAACGTACCTTACATAACTTCAGCTCTCTCAGATATTTAAGCCATTTTAAATGTGTAACAGTTTCTTCTTTGCCATTTCAGAATGTAGATCAGCTGTTTCTGCTGTTTAACACTTCAGTCACAGCTTTTTAGCCGTTGCTTTCTCTCCACGCTCCTTTTCTGAGGTTCAGCTTCATAAGAGAGAAACTCGGCGTCGATCACATGAAAGTCAGAAGATGCTAATTGATTTCACGCTCTGTCACCTGAAGCTGTGAGTTAATGCTGCATTTTAAACATAGTTTGCTGTCGAAGAAGATAATGAAGATGGAGAGTCGTGCGCCGCTCTGGAGCCCGGTGTTGCTCTGGATCCCGGTGTTGCTCTGGATCCCCGTGTTGCTCTGGATCCCGGTGTTGCTCTGGATCCCGGTGTTGCTCTGGATCCTGGTGTTGCTCTGGATCCCCGTGTTGCTCTGGATCCCGGTGTTGCTCTTCGTGTTGCTCTGGATCCCGGTGTTGCTCTGGATCCCGGTGTTGCTCTGGATCCCCGTGTTGCTCTGGATCCTGGTGTTGCTCTGGATCCCGGTGTTGCTCTGGATCCCGGTGTTGCTCTGGATCCCGGTGTTGCTCTGGATCCCGGTGTTGCTCTGGATCCCCGTGTTGCTCTGGATCCCCGTGTTGCTCTGGATCCCGGTGTTGCTCTTCGTGTTGCTCTGGATCCCCGTGTTGCTCTGGATCCTGGTGTTGCTCTGGATCCTGGTGTTGCTCTGGATCCTGGTGTTGCTCTGGATCCCGGTGTTGCTCTGGATCCCGGTGTTGCTCTGGATCCCGGTGTTGCTCTGGATCCCCGTGTTGCTCTGGATCCCGGTGTTGCTCTTCGTGTTGCTCTGGATCCCGGTGTTGCTCTGGATCCCGGTGTTGCTCTGGATCCCCGTGTTGCTCTGGATCCCGGTGTTGCTCTTCGTGTTGCTCTGGATCCCGGTGTTGCTCTTCGTGTTGCTCTGGATCCCCGTGTTGCTCTGGATCCTGGTGTTGCTCTGGATCCTGGTGTTGCTCTGGATCCCGGTGTTGCTCTGGATCCCGGTGTTGCTCTGGATCCCCGTGTTGCTCTGGATCCCCGTGTTGCTCTGGATCCCGGTGTTGCTCTTCGTGTTGCTCTGGATCCCGGTGTTGCTCTGGATCCTGGTGTTGCTCTGGATCCCGGTGTTGCTCTGGATCCCGGTGTTGCTCTTCGTGTTGCTCTGGATCCCGGTGTTGCTCTGGATCCCGGTGTTGCTCTGGATCCTGGTGTTGCTCTGGATCCCGGTGTTGCTCTTCGTGTTGCTCTGGAGCTGCAGGTCTAAGGTTCAGGGTTGGTATATTCCTCTTGACTTGCTCGCCGTTCTCCTGCTTGTTGATCCGTTCGTCGACCCGAGCCTCCACCTGCTCCACCCTGGTCTCCAGTCTTCCAGGACATCCGTCCGTCTCGCTCGTCTCCAGCAGCCATCTTTAAACGGTGTTGAGGCCGGTTGGTGTTTTCCTTGCAGTCAGTAGCTGTCAGTTCTTTGAAACGGGTTTAATGTCAGGAAGCGGCGTCTGCAGTGAGGTCTGAGCCTTCCTGAAACGCCTTGATGACACTCGGAGCTCCAGGCCATTCAGCACCAGCGAGACGAGTCTCAGCTTCATGGAACTGAGATTTTTTTGTTTTTCATTTCTCTGAAAGACTTGAACGTCGAGTCCATCATAAAATGTATGAAACCACAGCGTGTGAGCCTGACGGTAACGGGGTTGTTTGATGAGCAGAGTTTGAATCTACCTGCAGATATCTGCTGAGTGCGGCTCTGTGAAGTGGTGACGAGCTCTTCTGCCTCACTGGGAGACGAGCACCGGTTTGAGTCTGAGCTGAAACACGCCGTCGGTTCTTCAGCTTGTAGCGTTGCTCTCTGTGGTTCTGAGTAAACACGGCAACAAGCTGGATAAGGTGGAATCAAAGACATGGAAATGGAAGCGTGTGAAATTCATTTTAAATTACTTTAACTTGACAAAATGTTCCGGTTTCCTCGTCTTCAAGCAGGATTAGTTGCAGACAGTGTTCTCTGAGAGTCTGTCTGTCCTGCTGATCGTGTTTCTTCGGGGTTTCTCTGGAAACGCTCACCGCCCTCGGTGGAAGCGTCTGGCCTCGGTCTCGGGACGCTCTGGACATTGGTATTCCGGTTGGCGCCGCTCTCTCTCTGCATCAGTGGGCTGATGTCCCCTCGCCTCGGCCGCTTCACGCTGCACGGAGGATCAAGGGACGACCGCAGAATTCCTCCCAGTAAGCTGCTGGTGACAGAATGCATGCTGGGACTGTAAATGAGCCTCTGGGACGATGTGCTGGATGTCCTCAGAGCGGCGGCGAGCGTCCCGTTGTGTCTGAAGCCCGGCCGTCCTCTGGAAGACGTCTCTCAGTCAGCTGGGTGGAGAATCGATGGAGTGATCGTTGTTTTCGGCGCTGCGGCTCTCGGTCCGACCAGCTGGTTTCAGGCCGGACGTTATTCCATCACTGCCGGCTGGACTCGGTCTGCTGAGCATCACGTCCTCAACGTGTCCCGGAGAGACACCGAGGCTGGCGCTAAATTACTAGAAAGTGATGCTTTCATATATCGATATGGAGGATTTTATTTCTTGAATATGGTTTTGTCTTGAAGTTCATCTGAGGATAAACCCGTTATGCTCGGATGAAAGTTCATGAATCCAAAGCAACTTCAGGCGAAACAGTGCGTCCTTCACACTGCGTCCCAGAGACCAAAATATTACTCATATTGCATATTTAGACTTTATTGGTGAAATAAATACATATGAAGAACCTTTTAAAGACCTACAAATACCAATAAAGAGGAACTGAGGGAATCTTTGTTTGCAAACGGTCTGAAATGAGGCGGAGTGAGGAGATCCGGCCTCTGGGGTCTCAGACTGAGGGAGGGGAATGAAAAGCACCTGAGCCCCGAGGAAGATAAAATACTCACTGCTGGATGAAACAGGACTTATTTCATTATGCTGAGTGGAATATCTGGGATGTTTTATTGGTTTCACCTGTTTCTGTTTGACCAGAGAAACTCCAGCTGTGCCTAAACAATAAATTATTAAATTTGCCGTTATGAATTCTTCCGTTGGAAATGAGAAAGATGAGAGAAAAAAAAAGTTTATTTCTGATCAGATGTGATCAATTCTGAAAATTCTGGTAATTTTAATGAAACGGCTGGTGAAAGTGTTTATGTGGCCTTGTTTTCTACAAACTCTGCATTGATGAGACTATTTTCATATTTAACGGATGTCCAGGTAATCAAGGAAGGACTGATTTTATTTACTGGCCGGATCAATAACTCTCTGTCCAGAGACTCTGCTGAGAGCAGCGATAAATCTACAAACGACGAGCCGTCCAGACCTCTGGAATCCAGCCGGAGGGACGGAGCATTGATCGGTGGTTCAGGTGCTCTGTGGGGGGTCGTCCGGTCAGTCGACCTCCTCTGGGTCTGTTTCTGATCGATCAATACGCCCACGGCCGGACCCTGATCGGAACCCTGACCCCGACCCCGACCGGCCCCTGACAGGAGTCTCTTCTGGGCCTTCTTCTGGACTCGTCTGATCTTCATGGGTGGAGGTGTCTGTTGCTGCTGAAGGCGGATGCCATCAGCTTTAACCTTTGACCCTTCAGGAGCCTGTGGAGGTGCATCACACAGCTGATGTCAGCTGAGAGTGTCGTTCCACGTGAACCGTCTTCAACAGGACTTGAATCAGACTCGTTTACCTTCAGATCAAACTGGAAAATGAAAACGTGCAGCAGCGACAGACTCAACGGCTTCACTCTCATTCAAAACCTGAATTAATCTGATATATTTTAGAGGAGCTCTTCACCACCGTTTCATCTGATGTTGGAGGACGCAGGTTTTGTTGTCCAGAGTTGTATTTTTCTGAGCGACAGTGAGCTGTGAGCAGAGCCAGTGTTTCAGCTGGAACTCACCGACAGGCAGAACCAAAACTCCTGAATCTCCTGAAGCCCGATCCCCAGGTCCAGCAGAAAGTCTGACCAGGAGCCACTGACAGGTTAGTCGGTTTACTGAGGCCGTCCGTCTTCTCCTCGTCCTCCTCGTCCGTCTCATGGTGTCTGAATGTCCGGTGACCCGGGAGAGACGCCGCGTTGACGTTTAATCAGTCGGTCAGACCTGATCGTGAAGTTTGGTTCAATTCAAAGAGCTTCGCAGAACGACTGACGCCGTGATCACAGGACCGAACCAGGAGGACAGAGACAGCAGGACGCAGGAGGAGCCTCGGTTCATGACTGACGATCCATCTGAGAAATGATTCCTTTAAAAAGACAAAGAAAAATAAACGCTTGTTTAGAGTTTTCTCTGTGGCTGATTTAAAATCACTCATTTAAATGAAGTAGCGCGGCGTCCACATGTCCACATGTCCACATGTCCACATGTCCTCGCCCGTCCTGATCAGACCGGCGGGGAATAAAGCGCTGCTGCATGAAGCATCAGCTGCTCCTCGTCCTCCTGTGTTGGTTTTCATTAATATTCTGGACCGTCCTCTGGAATCAAGGCCGAACATGCAGGACGGAGCAGGACTTTCAGAAATGTGTAGCTCTGCAGCTCTTTCTCCTGCAGCGCAGATCGATGCCCTCCAGGCCTTTAGACACAATTCAACCAACAAGTAAACCCGTTTGTGCATATATATGTATATATATATATATATATATATATATATATATATATATATATATATATATGTACACACAACATTTTAGCAATGGATCCCAGTACAGTTGGGAAAATACACAGTAGACAAACTTGACACATGAATTTGCCGGCAGAGTCACTGGAGGCGGGGAGTGGGGAAGAGGACTGGCAGCATCACTCTGGGATGGTCCTGAAATTAAAGTAACGTAAAGTAAGAAAGACAATTAACTGTTTTTTAACGTGGAAGCACATGATTATATATTCTCCAATTCTCCAATTACAACATATTTTTATGAGAGTAAACTGGTGCACAGCAAAGCCTTATATGGGCATATATGGGCAGTGTTGGGGAGTAACTAAATACATCTATTTAGAATACGTATTCAAAATACTGTTTTTGAGTAATTGTATTCTGAAAAACTTACTTTCATTTGATGGTATTTAGAAAACAGTTACTTTCCTGAGACCAAAGGAAAACATCATCATTAAATTTTACCCAGTTTCATTGTGCATCAGTGATGTGTCTGATCTGCTGCTCCCAGGGCTGCATTTGCAAAGTGCCCCCCCCCCCCCACACACACACACACACACACACACTACATAGTGGTTAATAAGTTCATAACCAGCAATAAGCGCAGCCTGTGTGTGTTCAATCACACACCGTATTTCTTCATCAGCACAGTGCAAGTCACCATGAAAGAATTTTAAGTACAGTACTGATTGAGCAAAGTAACGGAATAAATCACAAAACAGGTTTTAAGGCAATTTTCCAGTATTCTGTAACTCAAACAGTTTCAAAGTATTCTCCCCAACACTGTATGTGGGCCTGCCTTGGAGGCATTCAGACGCCTTGAGCTGAGCTGAGCGCCGCAGTGTCTACTAATGGAACCAGGCGTCATTACATCGCAAACAAATGTCCCTCTCTCACTGACCATACAGTCACAAATGTCTGAGCTGCGTATGCACGTTATGTCAATGTTTCCACTAACTGTGATCCGCGGATGGGGTACGGCTGCAGAAAGCCAACCAAGTCAAGCCCCTCTCGGCCGTTGCGTGGAATTGGCCGGGTCGGGGCCCCGGCTGCTGCTGGCGGTGGCAAGGTTTGGTGCCGATGACTTGCTGTTTTATCAATCTCGTCACCAAAGTGTCTCCACACAGCAACAGCATCAGATATGTAACATTACCTTGGGACTGCTGTTTCTTTTCTTCTTGTCCTTTTCTTCCTCCGTTTTCCTGCGCCTGACGGATTCTCTTTGACATGACGACGACCGCTGTTCGTTTCATTTCTTCCACGCTCGTCACACGCTGTGGGTTGCCAGGTTGTAGTCACACAAAAACGGATGGCTGCCAGGACTATCGGTATGTGCTGCAGCTTTCACTGGTGCCGCTGCGCACACCTCTACCTGCATCGTGCAAAATGGGTTGCCAGGTCGGGGGCCCTCTAGTGGCCAGGAGGCCCTGAGCAGCTGCTGCGTCTGCTGACAGGCTGGGCCGGCCCAGCGTCAGGTTCTGCTGGTTCAGGCAGTCAGTGCTGCTTCATGTCTCTGAGTTCAGGAATATCAGTCTTTTAAGCTCGTCGCCTTTAATCCCAACGTCAGAATATTTCATTCTGACCAAGGAGAACTTTTCTTAGTTCAGTGTGGAGGAGGGTGGAGCCTCCCACCGCCTGTCCGCTCAGGAAGGGAAAAGACTAAACCTCTGGGTTTGTGGTGAGGAGCTGCTGAAGGGCTGAAAACACACCAAAAAAAACATGTTGGCTTTTTGTTTTAACCCCTCGAGGAAATTCTGATCAAGAACACAGAGCCTGGAGCCCCGGGGAGCCCCGGGGATCCCACATCCATTGATCAGAGACGATGAGGAGGGACCGGTCCTCCATCCACACCCTGCTCCCCGCCTCACTCTGCAAATGCAAGTCCTTTATAACCATCGACACAGTGTCAAGAAGCCTATGTACCGCATGCACACACACACAGACATACACACACACACACACACACACACACACACAGATCAGTGTGTGGCGGCCGGCTCGCCGCCGTCGGAGCAGAGCAGGATGAGGAGTCGTGAAGACTGGCAGCAGGTCTGGCGATTAGCCTGGCATCAGTCAGCACGGCGGCGGAGGGGGCGGAGCCTTTTCTCCGCTGCCAGAGCCGGCGTCACACACGCGGGAGAACAAGGAGAGCTGGAGAACGGGGACGGGGATCTGAAGGGCGACGGAGCCGGAAGGCGGCTGTCAGTCAACCTGAGTCCTGAACGGGTCGAGTCAGGGGTGTGTGTGTGTGTGTGTGTGTGTGTGTGTGTGTGTGTGTGTGTGTGTGTGTGTCTCACCGTCAGGATGGATGGCATCATAATGGACTTGTGGGAGATGAAGGATGACCCGGCGCCGAGCGGCCAGGCAGGAAATAACAACGGCAATAATCAAACAGCCTCAGCACACACACACACACACACACACACACACACACACACACACACACACACACTCCTTTCACCGATCACATTACAGTCACCGTTCTTTCCCAGAGCGAATCCAGAGCCGGTGGCAGAGTGAGCTGCTGCCGTCTGTCTCTCGGAGCTTTCCTGACGTTCCCACAGCGTTCCCAGATCCCGTTCTGAAGACTTCAGCGAGTCCAGCAGGACGTCTCCATCGTGAACATTTGAAACCAGATGTGATGTGATTGGTCCAGCCTGTCATGTGACCGCATCACGGGGACAGAGGAGGCGCTGTGATTGGGCGATTCAGGCTGAACTTCAACTCCTAATATAAGATCAACAGATGATTTAAGTGAAAACCAGAGTCTGGTGAAGACTGTCTGGTTTTAGAAACCAGTGACAGAGACCAGAACATGTCCTGAAACCTTTATGTTGATTCACACTCTTCAAATCTGTATTTTTGAAGGGCTCCAATGAGACCAGGGCTCTTTTTGAAACCAGCAACATCGCCCCCTGATGGAATTTTCCTGGAATTACAGCTTTTTTTGCACTTCCGCATTGTCTTCATGTTTTATGAGCGGAGGCTGCCGCTTGGTCTCGTCCGTCTCTGTCCCGTCCTTGGGGGACGGACTCCCGGTTCTATCCCCGGACCGTGGCCGGTATTGATCAGTCAGACTGAGCCTCTCTCTCCCACTGAGTCTCCTCCAGAAGGCAGAAGCAAAGCTGAGACTCAGACATGGAGAGGACAAGGACACCTGTAGAGACCCGTAGAGACATTCAGAGACCTGCAGTTCCTGGAGCGTCAGGTGTGTGAGGTGACGGGGTGATTGTGAACATCTCAGTATTAAAATCGGACCTGAACTGAATTATTTTAAGTCTGATATCGATGTAGTAACTTTAATTCCTCCAGTTACTCTTTGATGGTCGTGGTCTCTGTGCCTGTAGGGGGCGCCGAGACGTTTGAGGTCCGAGTGTTGATGACTGTTCACTGTTTGGCTCCTGAGAACAAATCCAACGTGAACATGGAGTTTTACCAGGTCTGCGTCTGTTCAGTGTGTGTGTGTGTGTGTGTGTGTGTAGTGGGTCCACCTCCATGTTGTCGCCGCTTCCTGCCGCGGCTCCATAATTATTTATTTAATCTCATCTCTTCAGGCTCAGTGAAATTGGTTTTAATAATTTACAAATGGCTCGCTCTCCATCGAGTGTTGCAGCTTTTCTTTTTTTCTTGCCGTCCTCGGTCGTCCCGGGGAGGACGAGGTTCTGTTCAGAGCCCGGTCGTCCCGGGGAGGACGAGGTTCTGTTCAGAGCCCGGTCGTCCCGGGGAGGACGAGGTTCTGTTCAGAGCCCGGTCGTCCCGGGGAGGACGAGGTTCCGTTCAGAGCCCGGTTGTCCCGGGGAGGACGAGGTTCCGTTCAGAGCCTGGTCGTCCCGGGAGGACGAGGTTCCGTTCAGAGCCCGGTCGTCCCGGGAGGACGAGGTTCCGTTCAGAGCCCGGTCGTCCCGGGAGGACGAGGTTCCGTTCAGAGCCCGGTCGTCCCGGGGAGGACGAGGTTCCGTTCAGAGCCCGGTCGTCCCGGGAGGACGAGGTTCCGTTCAGAGCCCGGTCGTCCCGGGAGGACGAGGTTCCGTTCAGAGCCCGGTCGTCCCGGGGAGGACGAGGTTCTGTTCAGAGCCCGGTCGTCCCGGGGAGGACGAGGTTCCGTTCAGAGCCCGGTCGTCCCGGGGAGGACGAGGTTCCGTTCAGAGCCCGGTCGTCCCGGGGAGGACGAGGTTCCGTTCAGAGCCTGGTCGTCCCGGGGAGGACGAGGTTCCGTTCAGAGCCCGGTCGTCCCGGGGAGGACGAGGTTCCGTTCAGAGCCCGGTCGTCCCGGGGAGGACGAGGTTCCGTTCAGAGCCCGGTCGTCCCGGGGAGGACGAGGTTCCGTTCAGAGCCCGGTCGTCCCGGGAGGACGAGGTTCCGTTCAGAGCCCGGTCGTCCCGGGAGGACGAGGTTCCGTTCAGAGCCCGGTCGTCCCGGGGAGGACGAGGTTCTGTTCAGAGCCTGGTCGTCCCGGGGAGGACGAGGTTCCGTTCAGAGCCCGGTCGTCCCGGGGAGGACGAGGTTCCGTTCAGAGCCCGGTCGTCCCGGGGAGGACGAGGTTCCGTTCAGAGCCCGGTCGTCCCGGGGAGGACGAGGTTCCGTTCAGAGCCTGGTCGTCCCGGGGAGGACGAGGTTCCGTTCAGAGCCCGGTCGTCCCGGGGAGGACGAGGTTCCGTTCAGAGCCCGGTCGTCCCGGGGAGGACGAGGTTCTGTTGGTCGTGGACGTGGATCCTGCGCCGCCGGTCGTTCACTGAGCTCCACGGTCGTCGGTTCTCAGCTGAGCCGGTCTCTGGAGGCGGAGTCGTCTCTGGTTCCCGTCCAGCAGCGGGACGTTCTGGACTCTGAAGACTTTCACAGGACATGAATGAATGAATGGTAAATGAATGAATGAATGAGGTGCTCATCAACAGGCCGTGTGGTGGGATTCATGTGAAACAGCCTGAGCACATGTTGCTCTGACCTTTGACCTTTGGCTGTTCTCTGTCGTCTGAAGGGTTCTGAAACCTTTACGACCTTATCTTCATATCGTGACCTCCATCGTGACCTCCAGTGTCTGGAAACTAAACCTATTATGATCATCAGCCGATAAAATCAGGCTCATGAAGTTTCATATTTAGTTTCACACCAAAACTTTTCACAGTTTTGCTCTTTTCAAGCAGTTTTTGACCGTTTTTAAATGTTAGATCTTTTAACTATTTTATCTTTTCAGTTTTTCATGCTTTACAACCATATTTGATCTTTTTTTCAAAATTCGACAGATTTCAGGATTGTGTTCTGCCATTTTTTTTCTCCATTTCTTGTGGTTTTCATTATTTTCCCTCATTGTCTCTGTACAGTTGTTTGGATCCCTCCTGAAGCAGGAGCGATGGATCATTTTGTGTGGCGTTCCACCATAATAAAGTTTAAAAGGAGTCATATTATGCAAAGTTCACTTTAAAAAGGTGTCTTTACAGTCATGTTGCCTCCCAGAGCCTCTGTATGATCCCCCAGGAGTGAAAAATTCAGTCACCTCGCTCAATTGTGGCTCCACTTTTAAGAAAATATACACTCAAACACGCGGTTCTGAAATCTCCCTCTTTCTGACGTCATGAAGAGGAACAGCCCCCCCCCCCCCCCCGGAGGAGAATCCAGCCTTTGGGCCCCCGGACAGGTCGCTCATTTCGTCTGTATTTTCTCATCCATCGCCAGTGTTTTCATAAAATCAGCTCCTCCTCCGTCTCCAGGTGGGTCAGCTGATGAGCTGACAGTTTTTGCTAACTTAGCCACAGTTAGCTCGATGGGAACGTAGCGGAGCTCCTCTCCCCAGCAGAGAGGCACTTTGAGTCGGCCGCGGCTGTGACGGCGCCCGGGCGTCTGACTTCCAGGGCCGAGTTGGGGCCGACTGGGTAAACGGCCCGGAGCTGCTCCACGGAAGCTGGTCCCGAAGCCGGCGGAGACGCACGGCTCGCGGGCGGCCGCTGGGCCGCTCCTCTCCTCGCCGGGACGCTGCGAAGCTCCGGTGCCCAGCGGAGGCGCACTGCGAGTCAACACACACCGGCAGCGCCGTCCGGATGAAGAGGGCTGCTCCTCTGAGAGGCTCTCTGCTCTCGATGTCACACCAACACATGATATAAACAGAAAATAAAAAAACACACCTCATTTCGCTTCTGCAAGGTCGCTCTGCTCGTCCAGCCACATTGATCTGTGATTTATAGACTTCCAGCAAGGATGAGTTCATGGTTTATGTTTTGATCTCAAATGAGAGCTTTTCTTCATCCAATAGTTCCTTTTGTTTGGTTCATTCTATATAAAAATGGTAATTTCCGCGTTCGCTACTGTCTGGGACCCTGTTCAGCTGATTCTCTCCTCCCGAGGCGGCGGAATAACAACATATAGGAAAAAGTTTACTTCCGTGAGGTCGTGCATTGTGTTTTATTTCGAAACTTCCGGTATAACTTCCTGTAAGGTGCTTTCTTAACGACAGTGAATTTACGAGGTGGGCGTGGCCTGATGCGTTCAAGTTCATCACGGAAAATAGGCTGTCAAAAACAGGCTGTTCTGAAGAAGGCTCCTCAGCCACTTTTTAGAATGCTCAAACTCCGAACATAGGATGAATTTTGGGCAAACAAACTCATATACTATGTTTTTGGGCGTCTGTGACCTATATGACTTGACTGAAAAATAGCATCCTTTAATGTTTATTGACATTTCCCGATGTGGAGCCTGACGGAGCCGCTGCAGACGGCCTGCAGAGCCCTGAATGAACACGTTCAAATGTCGTCTTGATGTCGTGTTTTATAGTTTCTGGTGGAAGTGGAGCCGCCGCGACTGAAACATCTGGAGAAGCATCTTTAATGCTCGGAGTCCTTCATGTGCAGCAGATCATCAGCACCAGCTGATCCAGCAGCGTTAGTCCAGCTGAAACCAGCTCAGCCGGATTTTGCTGCAGAAGAGGATTTTTTTCTGACGTGAGAAGAAAAGGTGAAGCAGTGACTTTCGTGATTCAGCGATCGGGCAGGAAGTGGCGATAAAACACCGACGAGGAGTTTCTGAAGCTCCGGAGCTGAGAAACGTCTCCGTCTGACCGGATCGTTGACTTTGTGAGGAAACCTTCAGTGGCAGCAGAGAAACGCAGCGTTTGAATATATTTTACTGTGGTTTCTGATGAACGGTGAGAGGAAGCCGGGCGCCTCGCCTCCGTCCGCTCAGCCTTCTGCGGCGCCGCTTTGTCAATGAGTCGGATCCCTTTTCTCAAAAAACAGCCGCGTGGAACAAAGCGGTTGAATAATTCTGGGTCCTTCGCAGGAGTCCGACCCCGGACCTCATTAGGAATCATGAACTCTCCGCCCACAGGTCTTTTAACGCGCCCACCCGTTTGTCATTGAAAATAAAACTCTGGGCGGTAACAGCGGCGGCCGCTCGGCGCGGAGTGACAGGAACGAAGCGGTCTTTTCATATCGGTGAACTCCGCCGAGCGCTCACGTCCAGCCTGATGGGGATTAATCACGGCGCTCCGGGCGGAGGTGTTCTGCAGGATTCCGGCCTGGAGGCGTTTTCCTCGTCTGGCGCTCGTCGACACTCCGCGATGAAGCTCTGTCTGCTCGGCTGCTCGTCATCCAGCCTCCTTCCTGCTGCTCACTCACCGTTTCCTGTTTCTTCAGTTTGATCACTGGAGTCTGATCTGCTGAGAAGCTCATGAAGGTGTTTTAAATGGAATTAGTTCCTCAGTGAAGCACAAACCTGCTGCTCCCTTCATTATTATTAGATTCTATCATACAGAAGGAAAAGTTATTGATCTGCATCACCTGGATGGATTTGTTGGCGTAACTGATATAGGATATCTGAGGCTGGTCTTTAGAAATGTGAGTTCTCATCTTTTCATTTCATTATCCGTCCCTCCCTCCCTGGAGTGAAGCTCAAACATCAGGGAGAACATGCAAGCTCTGCGCTGAACGGCACTCGAACCCGCTTCTTTCCTCTGTGAGGCAACAGAGCCAACCGCTGCACCACCGCGTCCCTCCATCCAGCTCCTGAACCTGCTTCACGTTCACTGTTAGTCCGTTAATTCTGGTCGGTAAAATCCCGGCCGGATGAGCCGAGCGCAGCAGGATGAACAAACAACAAAAAAAAACACTGTGATCCGAGGTTCACAGGGCGGCCATTTTGAATGGCGTCATGAATCCGTCCCCTCTGCGGGCGCCCGGGCTGACCGTGAAGAGTTCGATCGGTTTGAGTAAAGAGGCAGAGATAAAGCTCAGCGTTCTGTTTTCAGCAGCGTGACTCGGCGTTCTGGGCTGAAGGTTCCTCTACGTTCCGGGTTCGGCCCGTTCAGATGACGGTTCTCTACCCGTGGTTCCCGGCCTCAGACACGTTCAGACACGTCGTGGATTTTCACCGTCGGTGATTCTCCCGACGGATTTAAAGACGATCGGCTTCCTCCCGTCCTCGCCGTCCTTCCTGTGCGGTGGATCCATTCCGGGCCTTTCTGCACCTCACAGTTCAGGGTCTGATTCCCCCCGTCGGTGAACACAGTGTGACACACTCTCACTCACTCGGGAGGGGATTTCGTGGCCGTTACGTCACACGGAGCAGAGGAAACTTCCCGTCGTTCACATTTCATCATGACGTCTTTCTGGAAGCTGCCGGCGGGCGGCGAACCGACGCCTCGCCTCGCCTTGCTCATCCCTCTCAGGCGCGTCTGATGCTGACGACAGCTTCCTGAAGGGGCCTGGACGTCCAGGTCCCTTCAGGAAGCAGTCGTCCTCCGTGCTTCATGTGCTTTCAGGTCGCTGTATTACAGTCAGACTGTGTGTGAACACAGTTAGAATATATTCCTCTCAGTCTCCCGGAAGCCTCCGTCTGCAGTACCACTGGTGGCCATGTGGGGGCAGTGCTGAGACTGCAAGTAAATCTAAAATGTGTAAATGTCAGAACGTCTGTTTGATTTTTCCTCTTTCTCAGTGCGACACCAGAACTCCACTCTTCTGCTTGATGTTTGACCGGTATGTTTATCGTGAATGGCGCCCCCTGGGGGATGACATGTGACATGCTCATTCCAAAGCAGAGAAAGGCCGTCTCGTCTGAAGTGTGTTTATCAGTTTTCCTGCGGAGCGCATAAATGAGTCGTCAGAATGAAAGTGGGGGGATTCACACTGAGCAGAGACGTCAGCGACCAGAAGCTTCTGCTGCTGCAGTCGGCCATGTTGAACGGCGAGCCGGGCTTCCTGAGAGCCTTTTAGCAACGTTACCCATCGCATTTTGTCTTTTATGTTATGTACCGTATCGGCCCGAATACAGGACGACTCTGATTATAAGACGACCCCCAGTTTTCAGATATTTTGTGAAAACAAAAATATGTTGAAGACAATAAGGTTACTCATAAAATAACTTTTTATTGTACATTTATTCTTGGAAAACTCCCAACAGAGACAACATTTCATGTGATTTAAGATCAAGAAATATTACTGCAGTATTAAATAAACTATATTCTCTGTTTCAAAATCTCCGTTTGCTCAGTTGTCGCGTTCCAGCTCCTTTGTTCCAGACGGTCACGTTCCTCCATTTCTCATCAGATCGCCGTGACGCTTCATTCGCTTCCTGGTCAGCGGTACTTTGGCTCCATCTAGCGGCGAGGATGTGTAATGACAGTCTAGTCCTTGATTATAGTACCACCCCATTTTGGAGAAAACAGTTTCTGGAAAAAAAAAACATATCTGGGCCAATACGGTAGTTTGAGTGTTTTGTAACGCACACTGCTCCGGTTTAAATTTCACTTGTTTCAGTCGACTTTTATCCTCAATATTCTGACAGAAGGATTCGTTCCTCATGACTCCAGTTTGTGTTTCATCACTCTGCGGTCTGACCTCCTCTCAGTCCGACTCTCTCTCTCTCTCTCTCTCTCTCTCTCTCTCTCTCTCTCTCTCTCTCTCTCTCTCTCTCTCTCCATGGCTTTTTATTCACATTCAGGCTCTCGCTGTTTGAAAACATCAAATTCCACTGAAACCCCCCAAAAACACGACCTTGGCCCATTTGATTGGCCGGCCTTTAGCGCCAGACCGAAGCAGCAGTCCGTCCTTTTTGTGCTTACGTCTGTCAGAAGGTTCAGAAAGCACTTTGCTCCCCGATGTCTCCAGCATGACCTGCAGCTCCGGCCGCCGCTGAAAGACGCCGCCGGCTGTCCTGCTTTTGTCTGCCGGGACTGAGTGAAGGTTCCTCTCAGACGGGGAATGCAGAACGTTCTCCGGCCTCGTCGAGCTCCCGGCACGCCGGCTTTGTGTCGTTCAGACGAGGGAAACGTTTCCATTGTCCGGAGCTTAATTCAGCCGAGCGGCGGCGGTTTCAGAAAGAGGCGGGAGGACTCAGGATGCTGAGATCTGAGTCGACCAATCGCCTGCAGGTTCTGAAAATCCCGAAGTGTTTAGAAGCTCTTCCTCTGAACCGTCTGCACTGAGCCGGTCGCTCCGCTCAGCCCTCGGCCTCCGGTTCAGCCGGTGTTTCACACAGGGACGCCAGGAGCCGGGCATTGAACCGGCATCCTTGGGACTGGAGGACGTCCCTCTCCACTGAGCCACAGAGCCCTCCACAGATAAAGCAGAGAATCACAAGGCTGCTCAGAAAAAAGCAGCATTCAGCCTGAAAAGAGGAAAATAAAACAACTCGCCGTCTTTTCTCCTCCAGAACTCATTAAATTCTTTTTCATCAGTGGTAAAAAAAAAATAAATAAAAAAGTTTTTATTCCCGGGAGTTACTGCAGGAAGATGTAACATCCTGGCTCTCCTGGGGATCCTCGCTGCCCTCCACATGGGGCCAGAACCACAGGTTGATCCACAGTCCTGGACTGTCACGCTGGATTCCTCTCAGGTTCTCATCCAGTGGAGCCCCAGTCCTCTGTGTGAATGGCTGAATGTGAATGAATGATCTGCATGATGTGATGAAACCTGTTCACCACTGCTCGCCTCCCGTGTTCCTGAAGCTCCGCCCACATTTTCATGGAACTGATTTCATTTGATTGCAAGACTTTACCCTGCATTAAAAGTACATTAGCTGCTGGTGTGTGTGTGTGTGTGTGTGTGTGTGTGTGTGTGTGTGTGTGTGTGTGTGTGTGTGTGTGTGTGTGTGTGTGTCCTGATTCACTCCTTCATATCAAACCCAAACATGTGTTCATGTCGACACGTCTGCAGGAAGCAGGAAAACGTCCAGCGTGGCGAGATGCGTCTCAACATGCCAGTTTATTCACGCTTCTGAAAAAACAAACAAAAAGGAAAAGAAATGAATATTTGGTCCAGAAGCAGCTTCATTGATGAAGCGACTGAAAGCGAGCGTCCTCAGCGTGGAACGACGGGACGAGACGCAAATAATAAATAAGAGATGAAAGAGGTTCAAGCAGCCGAACCACGGGAGATGCTGCCTGTGGTGTGTGTGTGAGGGAGTGTGTGTGTGTGAGGGAGCGTGTGTGTGTGAGGGAGCGTGTGTGTGAGGGAGTGTGTGTGTGTGTGGTGTGTGTGTGAGGGAGTGTGTGTGTGAGGGAGTGTGTGTGAAGTGAGTCTCAGCAGGATTGGTCACTGCAAAACAAACACATAAAATATCCTGAATGGTGAAATGAGAAAACATTTGCTCTTTATTCGTCGGAGTTTTTGTTCGGTTGATGAGTTTCCTGCTGAGGAATCCGATTTTAAGACTCCACCACAGACATCGTCTTTTGTCCGCTCAGATGTTCTGATACAGTCGGCCAATCGCGGCCCGGCCTCCGCCCATCCATTAAACCACCGCGGCGGCTGACGGGCGCCATGATGAACCCATTACTGCTCGTACCTTCATGGCTGTTCAGTGTGAATCCTCCTTGAAGGAAGCGGCTCGTTCACTCCTCCACACTGAGGAGGCTGCGGAGACGGAGCTGCCGGGTCGGCGTCCGGACCCGGCCGTCCTGTCCCGGTCCTCCTGTGGGGACGTGAAGCTGTCCCGTCGGCGAGGCCTTGATGACGCAGAGCTTGGCTCGTGGAGCGGCTCTGGCAGCAGGACTGAACGGCCTTAATGTGGAATGTTGCTATTAGCTCAGCTTTATAGACGGAGCCGCTGCGCTTTCAAAGAGCAGTCTGGGCTCGGCGCACTAATTGCCGTTGTGTTTTATGAAGCTGCTCTCTTCTTTATCCGTTCACCTTTTCTCTATCGTCTGGTTTTATCTCTTCACCTGTTATCAATCACTCGTCTTTATCTGTCGACCTGCTCTGAATGAGGAGCTTTTATCTCTCGGCCTTGAGCGACGGGCGATCGGCCCGACGCCTCGGCTGCTCAGATCGGACAGACGCCCGCGGTTTTTATCTTCTTTACAGCATTTATCAAAGATCTTCTCCAAGTTACAGCGATATTACATCCATGGGGTATAATAACAGATATCAGCTCAGCACTCATCAAGAAAAGAAATGAAGTTCCTGAAATCAGAGACGGTGAGCCGATACGCGGTGGATTAATTTTCATGTTCAGTCTGAGAGCTGAACCCACCTGGATCGATGGCGTTCCAGACGTTGTGCCATGAATCTGAATGAACCGTGGACCCGTGTCGGTCAGACGTGTCTGGACATGGATTTCCAGTTTTGTCTTCCAACAGGACGATCAGCAAGTCCTCCAAACTGGACCTTCGTCTTCTGAGCAGGGCAGAGAGCTTCAGGGACGGACCAGGATGTCTTCCAGAACTTTATCCTCCTGTTCCTGATGAAGTTATGGAACTCAGTCCTGTTAGATCCGGACCAGAGTCCACTTCAGGGACTTTCACAGCAGGTGTTTTGGTTCACTCTCAACAGTGCAGTGTGAAAGCAAACCAAACCAAATAAAGGTGTGTATTAGCATTAGCATTAGCATTAGCGCTAGCATTAGCATGAGCAGTGAACCTCCTGATCCAGTCCGGTGCTTTAGATGTGACCCTGTCCAGAATAAACCGGTTTGTCTGCTCAGTCAGAGGAAGCCTCCGGCTCTGCCTGTGTAATCAGAGTACCTGAAGGCGGCGGCCTGGTCGTCCAGTCAGATCAGACAGGTGGCTGTCTGCTGCCCCCCGCTGTGAGGCGTGAACACACGGGTTAAAGCGGACGTCCCGGCAGGTGGGCGGGGTCAGGCGGGCCGGCGCGGGATTGGCTGGCGGCCGGATCAAAGAGCGCCGTGTGAGCGGTTGATCAGGCAGAAGGACCGGCGATGTGAAGCGAACGCTCCCCGGGAGGCGAGCCGCCGCCGCACCGGTGGTCTGGTCTGCAGGCGGACTCGCATCGCGCCTCAAACAGAATCCCAGGAGGCTGCAGCGTGAGCGCACGGCGCCGGATCACGTGGAAGACGGGGATTCAGGCGGGTTCTGCTGAAGGTCAGCCTCACCGCTGAATTACAGCCAATTAACGTCTCAAACATTTGTCAAAGATGATGGATTTCTGTAATTCTGTGTTTGCTAAACACACATTTTGTTGTTTGTATTTGGGGGAAAAAAGCAATTTTCATCTCAAATCCCTGGAAAATAGTGAAAATCATTAATCAGTTTTCAAAGCAAACACCAATCAGACGTCTGTCGCGTCTCCAGTCAGGAGGAAACTAAAGGGAAGCTCTGAAAGACGATGGATTCTTCTCCCGTCTCCAACAGGCCGGTTTGCATCCCGCTCGCCGTGTGAACAGGAAGTCCATGGACATGAAGGCAACTGTTAGAAGACAAGCAGTTTAAGATGGTGTGTGTGTGTGCGTGTGCGTGTGCGTGTGCGTGTGCGTGTGCGTGTGTGTGTGTGTGTGTGTGTGTGTGTGTGTGTGTGTTCTCGTATTTCTATCCTTGTTGGGGCCAAATGTCCCCACAAGGATAGCAAAACGTGGAACGACGTGCCTTGTGGGACCTTTTTCCGGTCCTAAGTAGGAGAAACAGTGTTTTCTTGACCATGTTGTTGTTACTGAAAAAAGTAAAAGTGCAAAAACATTTCTTTAGGGTTAGGCTTTGTTGTGGTGTGGGTTAGGGTTAGGGTAAGGGTCAGGGTTAGGGGCTAGACATGAATGGGAGTCAATGGAAGGTCCCCACAAGGATAGAAATACCAGACTGAGCGTGTGTGTGTGTGTGTGAAGTCCACCCACCTGTCCTGCTCTCCACTTCCACTGATCCTCTAATTAGAACCAAGCCGTGGTTCCTTCACACTGAGGAGCTCGCAGACCGACACTCAGGAGGACTGATTACAGACCCGACGGTTTGTTTTCTTTCTTCGTTGGCGTTTTGCTCCTTCCTGCAGTTTGGAGCATCGTTCAGATTTCAGATAGATGTTTGCACAGCGAGCTGAAGGGTGACGTCGAGCTTTTACAAAAAACCACAGAAGAGAATGAAGTGGAGTATCGTCAGCGTAAAGTGACACTCAGTGTGAATCATCACAGCCCGGCATGAAGCTGTGAGATGCTGCAAACTGAGGATTGTGACAGTTTAATGCGTTTTTGCACCATTAGGTGTTAAATTGAATAATTCTGAGATTATTTCGACTTTTCCTAGTAAATGTCTTCTTCTTCTGGTCTTGCAAAAGTATTTTAATATAAAGGCAACATGCACCTCTACCTTTCTACACTAAAACAAGGACGAACGTGACGGGCTGCATGCTTCTCCTGGACTAAAATGAGGTTGAGTTCACTGCATTCCAACATTTCTTTGTTCTGCTGAATATCCCGGACGGTTTCTCCCGATGGTTTTCTTTCACCTGTGAAAATGTAATTTTCTAATCCCGGAGCTGCTGCGCCTCGCGGCCCCTCCCGCTGCCCCCTCGGTGGAGAAACCCCGTCTTAACCGTTTGTTCTGTCGCCTCACCGCGTTGAAAAACCTCCGTTCTCCATTCAGGGTTAATTTCTCTGAATAAATTGCTGAGGGCGATCACCGTGAGTAATGCATGTTCGACGTGCCGCTCGCTCCCTCAGCCTGCATATTTCATATGGAATGAATAATATGAGAGCAGGCAGGCCAGTCCAGGATGGAGCCTGATATCTGGAGAGTTTGCATGTTCTACCTGTTCCACTGCGGGTTTTCTCTTCCACTGAGATACATGCAGATTGTTTGTCTCTGAGCGAAGATGAACATGATGAAATCTCCACAGTTTTAATGTTTGAAATGTGTCCTGAGTCGGTGTCTGACTGGAGGCTGACCGGGAGGGGCGGGGCTGACCAGGAGGGGCGGGGCTGACCAGGAGGGGCGGGGCTGACCGGGAGGGGCGGGGCTGACCGGGAGGGGCGGGGCTGTCCGGGAGGGGCGGGGCTGACCGGGAGGGGCGGGGCTGACCGGGAGGGGCGGGGCTGACCGGGAGGGCCGGGGCTGAACGGGAGGGGCGGGGCTGACCGGGAGGGGCGGGGCTGAACGGTGTGACGGTGCCGGTTGGCCCCGGTCCCTGACGGTGCAGAACCTCCTGGAGGTCCGGGCTCCACCTGGGACCGACGCCGGCTCTCGCCAAACGCTGACAGATCGAGTCTCTGGCAGGTGAATCAATGGAGCCGCTTCCTCCAAACTTTTCCTCTTTTTTCCGTTTGAATGTTTCAGAGAATTTCAGTTTTTTAACCTTTGGGCTCCTGGTTTTTTTTTTTTTTTTCCCATCCTAAACTTTTTTCTCCCTCCTGACTGCAGTCACAGCTTGTGATTTTGAGCCAATCAAAGCAAAGCAAAAACAATGGCTCGCAATCAAACGGGCTGTTGATTGGCTGCCGGTCCTGTTGGCCGCCAGCGACGTGACGGTTCGCTGCTCACTGAAGACGAGCGCCTCCGTGAAACACATGACGAGAACCGTACCTGACGGCAGAGCAGGAATAAATCAGCCCGAAAATACTTTTTATTTAACTGACTGTCTGACGCCGAGTCTGATTCTTATCCTGAAATTATTGATTTGACACCTGAGGTTCTTGTAGATACACATTTTTAGCTCAGTAGGAGGAAGAAGGAAGTGTCAGTGAAACAACTGGAAGGAGTTTAAGATGACAAGAGACGCCGGACCCTCCGGCTCGCCCCTCCGGACCCTCCGGCTCGTAGGTCGGCGGAGGGAAATAACGTCCTGATGAGGCCGCCGTCCTGCCACGGAGGTGTTAATGTGAAGCATTTAAAATGATTTCATTTGGAAAACATCTGATCTCATTTGAATAACGTCCGTTTAAGGTCCTGCTGATTTCCAGCCAGACTCACTGTAAGAAGCTGAGCCAGAAACGAGCCGTCCGCCAACATCTAAACCACCCCAACACACACACACACACACACACACACACACACACACACACACCCGGACAGCGTCCGACTCCCTCCTCTCCTCCTCCTTCTCTCTTTCCAACCAAACACACTGTTTTTGCGTCTTTCTGCGTTTTACTTCTGAGGCTGTTAATTCCGTAACGTTTCAGTTAGACGGGGTTCACACATTCGTCCTTCTGTTTTATAACAAAGCTCTTCGGCTCAGACCTGTTATTTCACTGCAGATCTCACATAAATGGACCGAATCATTAAAGCGTCACTTTTTCTATTCATTTTCACCTTTATTTTCTCCATATGATATCTTTTCATTTGCCGTCTCGTCTGTCAGCGTTTCCTCGCTTTTCACACTTTAATATGAGCAGGTTTTACTTTCCAGCAGAAAGCCAGCGGATTAGACGGAATAATAATTTGTTGCAGGCGGACAGAAGCGCAGTCTTCTGGTGGACGTCTGTCCTTTTCACTCTGTTCGTCCTGTTTTCAGCTTCCACCATCAGACACAGAGGTCATTATAGATTATCACCAATAAACCAGAACTGTGAAGAAATATAGAATCAGTACAGAGAAATATGAAAGATTACAATAAAACTGAACCAACAGAAACTCTTCTGTTTGTTTTTAAAGCTAACAATAACTGAGATTACAGACAAATAGTCTTTATTTTCTGCTTTGTGCAGATTAAAGTTATTTTGCACTAGCGATGCACGATATTATCGGCACAATATCGTATCGGCAATATCGGCGATAAAAACACGTTTATCGGTATCGGCAGATATGAAAATTCCATATCGGTACTGCCGATAAGGTGACGTAGTAATTGGACGCGCCCTGTGACATCCACAGTGCGCCAAAAAAACATTTTTAATTGAAATTGTTTTGTTCTTCATCCTCATTCCTTTGTACTGAAATGGACTGGCATTTTAGGTCTGAGCTAGCGAGATAAAATTTTTGCACTGCTTGTTTTTTTGTGAAAGCACTTTGTTAGTATTATTTCAGGGAAACACCCTGCAAGTCGACTGTTCAGTTAGGATTATTATTGTTTTCCATCTGAAAAAGCTCATTAAATAAAATGGAGCACTTCATTTATTTGCACTGCAGAGCTCTGTGTCTGCCACCAGGTTGTTGCAGTGGCTCGACAGTCAAATGCAACTTGGTTATGTTTAAATATGCATTGTACATTCAAAGTTCATGTGATCTGAAGAAATTATTTTTCTGTATTTCAACGCTGAATACCGTATTGGCCCGACTATAAGACGATGTTTTTTTCCAGAAATTGCATCCTAAAAAGTGGGGTCGTGTTATAATCGCGGACTTACGGTAGATGGTCAATACGCATCCGCGCCGCTAGATGGAGCCAAAGTATCACTGAGCAGAGAGCGAGTGGAGCGATGAAATGAGATCACATGATCTGTTGAAAAATGGCGGATCATCTGGAACAAAGGGGCTGAACGCTGGACAACTGAGCAACAACAGAGGAGAAGTTATGATACCAACTTTAAACTGATGGTGATCAACGCAGCAGAGTCATCAAACTACTGCCAAGCCGCCAGGAGATCTGGTGGAGCAGAGCCTCGTTCTTATTGGAGAGCACAGAAAAAACACTCCAGATGCTAACGCTATGAGAAAAGCTTTCCGTGGTCCCAGAGCGACGCTTCAGAGAGACTGATAGAAGGGAGAGAGAATACGTCTCTGAAAGACGGAAAGACGGAATGTCCACCACCAGAGCCTGATTCAGCTGAAGGACCTGGACAGTTATTTACATCATTTATGTAGTTTTGACCCCTTGAGGTTCTTATTTGTTGCTTATTGTTTCTTATTTTGAGAAAGAGAATATATTTTTTCATTTTATATCTCGTGAAATGTTATCTCAGTTGTGAGTTTTTGAGTTTAAAGTAATTGTATAATAAAAAGTTGTTTTATGAGTGACCTTACTGTCTTCAGCATTTTTTTTTTTTTTTCACAAAATGATCTTTGAAAAACAGGGGTCGTGTTATAATTGGAGTCGTCTTATATTCGGGCCAATATGGTATCTTGAGTTTGAAAAAATAATACATTTGTTATTTATGGTCAAATCAAATGTTTTTTGTCTTGTTTTAAGTGTGTTTCTTAAACAAATAAGACTGTCACAATAAGAGTAAGATGTAAATTCCAGTACAGGAGAGACTTGGCTTTCTTTACAGTGAAAAAAAAAACCTTGTGATTATCGGTATCGGTATCAGCCAGAAGGGGTTTCGATATATCGGCATATCGGATATCGGCAAAAATCCAATATCGTGCATCACTATTTAGCATGTTGCTTTCTCATGCACTTATATTCTTTGGAGATATCATCCCATAGTTTTTCAGACATTCCAGTCGCTCCTCAGCCTGGAGGATCATCCTGTTCGTA
This sequence comes from Salarias fasciatus, assembly GCF_902148845.1. Taxonomy (NCBI): domain Eukaryota; kingdom Metazoa; phylum Chordata; class Actinopteri; order Blenniiformes; family Blenniidae; genus Salarias; species Salarias fasciatus. The sequence continues at coordinate 700,523 of NC_043754.1, forward strand.
ACCGGAGCTTCCTCATTAGCAGTTTTCCACAGCAGCGTGATCTGCGTCTTATTTTGAAAAGTGGAGCCGTGATTCGGAGAGCTTCCTCGTCCCGCTTGCTCTGTTGACCTGCTAGCTACTGACGTCATGTGTGCCATGCTGCATTCAGGTCCGGCGTGGAAAATTCCCGACTCCTCCACCGCGCCACAGTCACAACGATGCGTTCAGGTACTGAAACATAGAACCGTAACATGAATCGGTGCTCAGTAGAACTGGCGGAGTCCGGTCGGTATATATAAAAGTACCGAATTCTGTATCATCCCGACTCAGGACGGCTGTTGAAAAAGGGAGAACATGCAGACTCCCCCCAGGTTGTCCTGGAATCACACGGAGAGAGTTTTCTGCTCCTTCCTGAAGCTTCACACCCGAATCTCACGCGCCGCAGCAGCAGCTCTCCTTTAACACAATGCGCTGCTATTTGCCCAGCTGGGACTCTCAGACACACATTATGTTTTCCCGCTGCTTCTCACACACACTCTGGACCCGGACGCCTTTTTTCCCAGCATGCCATCGACAGGAGCGGTTGTTTGGACGCGCCTACGACGAGCTGCTGATGAGTTCTCAGACGAACTCTTCACATGAGCAGGAAGAAACAAAAAGCCGTCACAAGCCGCTAATCGATCCTTCGTGCAGCTTCTGGATCGTCTCAGAGTCGCTCCGGCTGGTCATGGAAATACTTCAGGTCTGAAGGATTTCGGTGAGCAGGGCTCAGAAGGCGTCTCCACTCGCTGTTGGAGTTTGCTGAGCAGGGATTAGATAAGAACCTGACGGAACGGCACCACAGAAGAAGAGTGAAGCCGGACTGAGCCGAACTTTCTCTCCTCCGTTCAGCGTTTTTCCATATGAAACAGTTCTTCCTGCGACCGCCGCCTCCTGCTGCTCCCACCACAGAGTTCCGTCTTCAAAAGCAGAGACGGATTCAGGACTTCAGTCTCTGAGTCATGAAACACACCCGGGAGCCCGAGTGTCCAAAGCATCTCTGTCATCTCCTGGTCCACAGTAACGGCCGGACGGCGGCGGCGGCGGCGAACTGATGTTTCATTTGACGTTGAAAGGGAAGATTCCCCGCGAGGAGCTCGGAGTTTCTGATCAGCAAACGTTTGGACGGACCGTCCAGCCGATGGACACACAGGAGCAGGACGCCGCTGGAGTCCAGACCGGAGCTCGTCTCGTCTCTCATGTCCCGTTAATGTCTGTCTGTGTGTGTCTGGAGTGTTTGAACAGTTGGACTGGTGGGAATCTCAGTGCCGCTGATTGACGTTCACAGCTGGTGTTTAAAGACTTAAAAAAAAAAGTGTGAGACTTCTCACGGCCCACGAAGCAGAACAAACATGTCTGTGCTCAATGGAAGCTAAATAAGACCAACCAGTTTCACTCTTTCAAGCTTATTTTCCCCCAGATTTGATGGCTCACCTGCAGGAAGACGTGCATTTGTTCCGTCTGAGAGCGTCTGCAGTGGAGGCAGAGCTGCTGCATCAGAGGAGAACGCCGCTCAGCACGCCGCCCTTCCTCCTGCGAACAAACAGAATCTGTGGAGCTGCTCTCGCTCCACAAACATCACTTTACATAACTCCATCAGCCGTCCCCGGAACACACACCGCCCGGCTGGATGCACACACACCCCGCTCCAGAAAGAGTGTTTGACGTCTGATAGGAGTCCTGTTTGATCCCCCAAGCGTTTAAAGACGAGGACAGGACGGGGACGGGGATGGGGGACGGGGGGGGACGGGGGAGACGGAGGGGGACGGGGGGGGGACAGCACCATCAGACTGACATGCGACGCAGTTACTTTTCAGTAGAACCAGACTCAGAGGTCCAGACTGTTTTCCTGATCGCACCAACAGGTCAGATGTCGTCGACCGTCTTTAACCCTCGCATTGCTGCTCTCTGCTCTGCCTCTGGATGAGAACCCCACATTTTAAATATGAAGACATGGTGTTATTAAAGCTAGGGTCAGCGATCTTGGAAAAGTAGCATGTAGCACGAATGTAGCATCTCCCCAAGGCTCCGCCCAGCTCCCACCCCATTGGAGGAGCTCCCGTCGGGAGCGAGCGCACTGCACGCGCGAGGAAGCGCCACACGCACAGAGTTTGTGATCGCCTCCAATGTTATCAACCTTTCTGACTGCCGTACACAACGCCGCGCCGCTCCGCTTCATTCTATTTTTCACGCGAGCGCCGAGAGCTCCTTGGCAACGCGCTCTGAACCAGGGCCAGTGCACGCCATTGAAATGTACATGCAGGCGGCTGGTAGAACGGCGAAGGGATTTGATTGGTTTTCTTAAGAGCGGTCCGCGCCTGACGATTGGTCGGAGTTTTTACTGTCCTGTGGCCGCCACAGTGGTCAGATTTTTTTCCGCACCTTTTTCTGTCCACATAATGTATTGACTTCTCCCAGGGGGCAGGGAGCGTTTCACTCAGTATGACAAGAAGTGCTTTTGGACAACATCGTCTACCCGAGCTTGAAGCTGTGGTTGACAGAGGTTGTCGGTTGAATTCCCAGCGTCACGTTAACAGAACGTGTCAGCAGAGGTTAAACTAATGGTCTCGATTCACCGTCAGCCCGGCGAGTCGTCACAGTGTGGCGGAGCGTTTGCTTCAGGAGCGTCAAACCGTCCAGTCTGCCCCCCCAGCGGTTGCAGTTGCCCTCCCAGTGGTTGGAGTTGCCCCTGCTGGGGCTTTTAATGTGGCGTCAATACAATGAAGGTGAAGCAGCGTGGGACTTGGGAGGCGGCAGGCGGAGCTGGAGGAGGGAGTGATGGACGAGTCGCTCCTGGCAGCGTCTCATGGAAGGAGCAGCTTCACATTACAGCCTTCACTCGGCGCCGTGTGGCGTCATCACAGCTGCTGATGAACGGCGAGGACGGTTTCACTGCCGAACTATCTGTCATTATCTGGTTCTCTCGTTTATCAGTTCAGTCCCTCTCTCTCTCTCTCTCTCTCTCTCTCTCCTCTGGAGGAGGAATATCTTCAGAGTCTTTTCTTTCAGCCAGATGAAGACATTTGACCGTCCTGACCCTGAGTGACCCTGAGTGACCCTGAGTGACCCTGAGTGACGCTGGTCCTCAGTCAGCTGAGAAACCCGGACTCTCGGCTTTCACCTCAGATTTTATTCAAAGAACGTCTGAATTAAGAGACGCTGCTGTTAAAGCGAATTTCTCTGCTTCGGCTTCGACATCCATCACTGTCAGACGTGTCAGATTCACCTCAGATACATCATTCATCTGCGGCGCCGAGCCCGCCCTGTTTGGACGGGACGAAACGCTTCCAGCCGCCGACTCTAAACTCGACTCTAAACTCAACTCTAAACTCGGCTCTAAACTCGACTCTAAACTCGGCTCTAAACTCGACTCTAAACTCGGCTCTAAACTCGACTCTAAACTCAACTCTAAACTCGGCTCTAAACTCGACTCTAAACTCGGCTCTAAACTCGACTCTAAACTCGGCTCTAAACTCGACTCTAAACTCGACTCTAAACTCGACTCTAAACTCGACTCTAAACTCGGCTCTAAACTCGACTCTAAACTCGGCTCTAAACTCGACTCTAAACTCGACTCGGTACTGAGCTTTACAAGCAATCAACACTTCTGGTTTCTCCAGGTTCTCCTGCAGAGAAATGACCATGGTGGTTCCTGCTGGTCTGGTTCCTGCTGGTCTGGTTCCTGCTGGTCTGGTTCTTGCTGGTCTGGTTCCTGCTGGTTTGGTTCCTGCTGGTGGGACCTGGTTCTGGATGACCTTTGGACCAGAGTCTTCAAATCAATGTGTTGTTGAAGTGGGAGCCCGTGGAGCTGCTGGAGCACAGGGTTGCTGTGTTGAGGTCGTGTGGATCCCAGCAGGAGAGATTACTGCTGTACTCTATCTATTTATTTATTTATTTATTTATTTATTTATTTATTTATTGTACTTCGTTTTGTTTTTTAGTTCTGCTTCAGCAGAGACAACAGCTGGTCCCCATTTCCATATTTTTTGTGCTGTTTATTAATAGAAATGTCAGAGTTGAGCGCAGCTCGCTGTGGCAGCTTCCACGGGTCGGGCAGCAGTATTTTCCAGCTTTAGCTGCATTACGGCGCGACAGACAGCCGGAGTCAAAGCAGCAGGCGCTGATTAGCATACAGCCGAGCAGCTCCGACGAAACGCCGCTTCCCACATCGTGTTCGACACCGCAAATTATTCTCTGAATGAAAACAGTGAGAGGGAACGGAACCAGTGTAGTACAAGAAAAACAACAACACACACACACACACACACACACACACACACACCGACTGCATTACTGTGGAAGAAAATAAAACTTTGTGAACACAGAGATTACCCAGCAGCCCTCCTTTAGCAGGAAGCTCGGATCCGCTGCTCTTCACAGCGACTCCTTTCAGCTCGTTCTCCAGCAGGACCTTCGCCGGTGACCTGGAACGTTCCGCCACGCTGCAGCGAGGCCGGGTCCATGCAGGTCTGAGCGAGAGCCGACGGGAATGAATGTTTCATTCGGTCGTAGAAGGACGGCGTGTCGGACGGTCGACGTCAAACCTTTCTCCAAAGATATCGGCTGGTTTTCCAGTGAAGTGACGCCGTTACGTCGCCGTCCGGCGCCATCGAGGAGATAAAATCCAGGTCGGGGGCGGCGAGCAGAAACGTCTCCCGTCACGTCCTCACATCGACTGGAGCGCTCACGTCTCCGCTCCGACACGGCGGAGGACAGGAGGGCCCTGCAGCGGGACCAGACCTCAGGTTTCACCTCAGGTTTCACATTTAATCCCATAAAACCGGTGAGAGTGGAGCGACTGTTGGTCTGTCCACTTCTGTCACTGATGTCAAATCTCATTTAAAAACAGAAGAGAATCAGATTTCATCAAGTGAGAAAGATTTCCCTCATGAGCACGTTTTCAGGCCCCAGACGGAGATATTTATGTGATTTCTCTCAGGTTTTTAAAAGATATTTTATCACAGAGCTAAAAGCCTGATTTCAGTCTGAGCTGTCAGAAAGTGACTGAAGTTTTGCTGCTGAAAGTCGTCTTGGTTCCATTTGTGGTGAGTTAAACGAACTCGGACTGTCAGGTTTCAGTGTCAGGCTGTGTGTTCTTTCCCAGCTGGAGGATGAATAAACCAAAACAGAAGACAGAGTCTGGTGTTCAGCTCTACAGTCGATCAAAACATTGATTCTGCTGGAACATCTTATTAAAGCACAAACACATTAGCGGAGGATTATCAGCCGAGCGTCGTGCCGTCGGCCGGCTGCAGCGCTGATTGGCAGATTAGCGATCATTTGGCTGCGTGGGATTATTTTATTAGCCGAGCGCCGAGCGCCGCGCTGGCAGACTCAGACACGCTACGCTGTGTTTACATTCAGCTTTTCAGGCTGGTCTGCCTGTGTATTACAGTTTCACTCTTTGTAATCCATCCTGTGTGTGTGTGTGTGTGTGTGTGTGTGTGTGTCCTCCTGCAGCAGCAGGATAAACACAGCAGATTGAGAGTAATCTGATACTGGGTTCATCCGTCAGGTGTGTTTCTGATGTCTCTACTGCAGCAAATATCACAGGATATCATGATAGAATCCCAGCGCCCGGCCCGTGCACGGCTCATGCACGTCTCGTGCACGGCCCGTGCACAGCTCATGCACGTCTCGTGCACGGCGGGGATCAGATGGCCGCCGCTGCTTCGGTCCGTCTGGTTATCGCTCTCGGTTTGGCTCGTCTGCTTCGCCGCCGCCCTGCGAACATCAGACGCTTCCGGCGGCGGCGGGACGCTTCACACACCCAGAGCCGCCTCCTCCCTTCCCAGCATGCCGCGGTGCGGGCAGCGGCCTGCTTCACACACCCAGAGCCGCCTCCTCCCTTCCCAGCATGCCGCGGTGCGGGCCGCGGCTCGCCGTTCTCGCCTCCTCCGGCCTGTAACCTTCGCCTCTCCTTCCTTTCTCCTCCAGTCCGGCTCTGGAAGCCGTGTCGGCGCTCGCTCTTCCTCCGTTCGCCCTCTCCTGCAGTACGGCGGCGCGGGGGTGCAGGGGGTGGAGGGAGGGCCAGGTTGCTGGAGCCTTGTCAAACTGATTGATGAGAAAGGCGGCTTGTGTTCTCGGCCGGCCGGGGATTCATCCTGCTGGCAGCGCCGATACACTGATCTGGGTTTAAAGCGGCGGCGGCGGCGGGGGGAGGGGGGGGGAGGGGTCGCCGTCACACTGCAAGGGTGTTAAGGAGGAGATTAGACCGCAGCGGATCGTTCCAAATGAGACGGGGCGCCGGCTGATCCACGCCACAATGCCATGTGAGCGCACGCCGTGCACGCCGTGCACGCCAGCCTCTTACTGAGCTGAAGGACTGAGTGATGGAGGGGAGACGCGGCGGCGGGGGGGAGTGCATGTTCTCCCCCCCTCTGACTCCCCAGAATGACAGCAATGAAAGCAAAACATGCACGGAGCGGCGGCGCTGCTCTGCTGACAAATGAGGTTCCGGCTCGCCGGAGCTCCGGGTCTCCTCCGGCGCCGACCCCTCGGCCCGCCGCCGTCACGGCGGGAATCACGAAACACAGGAAGGCATTCTGTCTCGTTTGTGCTGCGGATGAATGCGGCGTGAAATCCGTGGGATGCGTTTGCGGCTGAATTCGTGGGGTTTTGTCGGTGCTGGAAGCGAACGGAGACGATTTCATTGAGCTTCAGTCGGACCGGCGCCGTCAGGACGGAGCGGCGCTCCGACACATGAGGAAATGACACCTCTCTCTCTCTCTCTCTCTCTCTCTCTGGTGTCCAGTGAGTCTGTGTCTCGGTTATTTCTGTATTCCGCAGCGACTGCCCTTAAAAAATCTGAAGAAATCGAGGCGTCACTCAGAAAGCTTTGATATCCTGCCAGCAAACAATGGAAATTTGGAAGTCCTTAGTATGATGATCAAAGGGAATCTGCTTAGTGGAGTGACGGCCACACACACACACACACACACACACACACACACACACACACACACACAGAGGGGCATGTGAACGTCGGTTTCGGGTCGTTGGAAATTGAAAGCTGAGGCTGGATTCTGGCTCCGGTCGGCCATTAAAGCAGCTTCACACATCAGAGAAACGTCTCTGGATCTGCTGTGATGCTTCCAGCATTTTCAGCGTTTTGTAAATCGTCTTGCTCGTATTAAAACAGCAGACTCACAGAAACGTCTCCTCAGTCGACCTGCAGTGAACTAAAGATGATCAATACGCCGGATTTCCCGTCCTGCTGTGGAAACACTCCGGCTGGTTGAGTGGTGGGCTCCACGGGGACTGCTGGTGGTCCGCAGGCTCCGGTGGGATCAGAGGGGTTCTGGAGGTTGTGGTAGGAGACGTTCATTGACCTCCATTGACCTCCGTTGACCTCCATTAACCGCATTGAGTGGCACAGCTTTTCCTTGACCAGCTGTCCACTTCCTGCCTGATGGACCCACTGATGGGGAAAAGGGGCAAAAAAAAACCAAAACAAAACCAGTGGTCATAATGATGTGGCCCATCAGTGTATATTAAAGTAAATTCTCTGACAAGGTCGGCTGAATGTTTTCATCACAGAGCTGAGTCCTCAGTGCGATCCAGACTGAAGCTGTGGTGTTTAGAAAGGAGGCAGAGCGGATCAGGTGCCCCCCCCCCCCCCCCCCCCCCCCCCTTTGGTTTTTAAAAAGTGGATTTTTGTAGCACTTGGAAATGAAAACCTTCAACTTTCATCTCGGCATCGACAGCTGCTCCGTTCCCAGAACATCGCTGGAGGCGGAGGAAAATGTTCTTTCAATTCTCTCACCATGAAGGAAAGTTGGGGCTGCATGGCCTCGCCGCGGCGCTGAGGGGGAGGGATCTGTCTCCTGGACGTGACGTTATCTTAATCCACCGTCCAGATCCCGGAGCGGAGAGAAAGATGTCAGCCGCCGTCCCACGGCGCCGTTAGAGGTGATATCAGACCGGCTGACGTCCGCCGGCGGCGCCGGTTGCATCAGCCGCGACTACCTTCAGCAAAAATCACTCCGTCTTCAGTGGAGATCTGAAATCTTGTTTTGCAGTGTTTGCTGTAACGAGTCGGAGCAGAGAGACGTCTGGAATGTTCTGTTTGCAGGAGAAAACAACAGAAACCCTCGCGGCGCCGTGCGATCGGTCCTCCAGAGCGAACCCCGGAGGAGCAGCCGGGTCAATCCACCCCGCCCCGATAAATGGATGAATGAATGAGATCTTTATTGCCTCCCATTCCGTTCAGCCTGGAGAGAGCGGCTAATAGATGCACGCCGCACTTTGTTTTCAGCCGTTATTCATCCAGGGACTTCAGACGAGATGAGCCTCTTTTTAAACATCGCCACGCTTCAGACTTCCACACAGAGACGGAGCGATGCAGAGCAGGTTACGCTCCAGCAGCCGCCGTGGTTCTGAGATCTTCTGTCAGATTCCAGATGGATCTACTGGCTCTCTCAGCCAACAGGATCCGCTCCTTCAAGGTCCAACAGAAGCTGTGTTTAGTGAAGAGTTTATTTCTGGTTTTTGCTGCTTTTGTTGCTCTCATTCCAGAGTTTATTAATGATTCCTGGTCCCTGATGTTAGCGCGCTATGCTAGCATCCGCCCTGATCACCTCCAGCCGATGGAGTTCATTGATGATCTTTTTTAGCCTCATTTTTACTTATTTCAGCTGAAAGGCCACCTGGAAAACATTCGTCTGTCCATCTGTCCACCTGTCCATCCTTCCATCTATCAGTCCATCAATCTGTCCATCAATCCATCTGTCTGCCTATCTATCCATCCATCCGCCCAATTGTCTGTCCATCCGTCCATCCATCCGTCTGTCTCGCCATCCATACCTCTGTCCATCAATCCATCCGTCCATCTGTCCCTCTCCTCCCGACCATCCATGAAGCATCTTTTGTTTTTGTTCCTCCAAACCGTATTTTTCCTCTAAATATAGATATTTTCTAAATGTTTTCATCCTTTCACATGCAGTCTTTCACAGTGTTGTATTTCACGGAGTTTGTGAAAGAGCTGTGGCAATGCTTCCGTGCGAGGACACAGCTGGAGTTATTCTGCAGGCGGCTCACAGACGGAGGTCACTTCCTCATTCAGCAGATGTCAGCGGCCGCCCGGCCTCTCAGGATAACGCTGCTCCGCGTTCTGGACAGAACAAGAAGAACCGGACGGAGGTCAAGGATGGTTCAGTCGCCACGCGGTCAGAGGACTCCGATTCCAGCTGAATCCCGAGTGAAATCACTCCTTTCATTGAAAGCTAACAGCGGGGTTAAAAGGAAATCGAGATGAAACGGCTCAGAGTAACACGAGAGCCGCTGCAGCGGACCACCAGCATCAGTCAGAGGGGTTCAGTCAGAGTGCCTCTGTTCAGAGCTCCAGCAGACCCAAACCACTTCACACCGCTAACATTCACCCACGATCGCGGTGATGGCTGCTCGGCCTGCGGTTCAGTGCCTTGCTCAATGACACTCTGACATGTAGACATGGTGAGATGAGAATTCAGAGACTGTCTGTGACTCAGTCCCTGAACAACATCAGGAGGAAAGAGGAGCTCAAACCTGGTCTGAACACGAAAAGCAGAAGATTCAGACGGTGATAAATATGCCCACAGAGAAAACTCTTCACTGCAGGACTCTCCTCAATCTGCACGAAACGAGGAGCGATTCCAGCTGCTCTGCCTCTTCAACATCTGTACGACCGCCTCTGAATGTTGGAACCCACCAACCGGTCCTGTAGCTGTGGAACTTATCCTCCAAATCCATCAAAGTAAAATCCACAAACTGGATCGTTCTGAGTGACCGTTATATTTGGTCCAGAACCAATACGTGCTTCCATGTTTTTATCATTTCCTGTGAAGAATTTGAACTCCTCTGTCCAGCCTAACGTCGCTGCTAATATTCTCAGTTTTTCCTTTCCAGCAGTCACTTTTGCTGCATCTCATCCTGTTCAATGTAAAAGCTGTAAACATGTGTACATCCGGACGGTTTGGCTCCGAGTTTCTCTCCAGTCAGGTGGACCGGTGTCTTGACAGCAGAATACAGCAGAAGTACTTGATTGATCCCAGAGGGAACTTCGTGCAGTGATTCACCTCTAAAGCTCAGTGACGCCTTCCGTGACGTTGTTCTTGTTCATCAGTCAGTAACTAGAACCGTAGACATAATAATAAAGAGTAGACCCCGCTTGGGGCGCTGCGCAGCCATCTTGGCCCGGTCCAGAGGCGCAGACGCTCCAGTCGTTCCTGTGGGGATTCGGCCGGAGCAGTGTGTGTGACTCCTGTGTGTCGGACGGTAGCGAGCAGGACTCAAGGAGTAACTTTTCACAGATAGGATTAAAGGTTTTTTTTAACATTACACCCGACTGTAGAGTCATTTGCACACAGCTCGCTTATTCACAATTAGAGGAACTTTTAGGAACAGATTTGCATTCACTTGAAAAATGAGAACCGAGAGGCTTTAAGAAACTTTAAGGAATAAAATAGAAAGAAAAAGGAGGAAAGTGAGCTCTTTTTTAAGATTATTTTTGTGGTGATCTCCTGTTTCATTTAGCAGATTTCCTAAAGACAGAAATGTGAGGAAGAAGTGGGAGATCGCTCTGAGGAGGGAGAATTTCCCAGCAAGTGACTCATCCTGTAGCGGAGCCAGAGTGGGGGCAAGGGGGCGGTGGCCCCAGGGCCCACAAGGTCATAGGGCCCCGTTTCAGGTGATGTGTTCACATTTACTCGGAAATAAATTACTATAATAAAAAATGCAGCGTGTGCCAGAAGGTGTAAGCATATGATTGTGGGCTCCAGTTTGGCAATTCTTACATCACGACTGTCCATGAATGCATCAGAGCTGGAAGCCAGCTGATTGGCTGTGCGGCATGAACGAGTTTTTTTCTTTTGCACTTGATCTGAACTCTTTGGAGGGAAGTTCAACAGTATGCTAAACACTATGCTAGCCGCTAGCGGTACAACCCAAAACCTAACATCGGAGCCATTGTTGAGTCAGTGAAACCTTCAAAAATATTATCTTTATCAGAATGCTGTGGTCTTGAACGCCTGCCTGTTTGAATGTGCCTTGTGTTGCCCTCAACTATACGAGACCGCCGAGTCTATTTTTTTTCTAATATACGTGAATTCCAGAAGATCCAGATAGCTGTGTCTGTATCTATCTGAATAGATTGTGTAATTTTAGACCAGCTGTGTTCATTTTATATTTAAGCTGCATCAACGATGGTACAGATTTAGCCAGTGAGTTTTTATCTGAGCTTTCAGCACCATGGACAGCGGACGCTCTGAGATTGACACCTGTCAGGCTGCTTGTGTGTGTTTGTGTGTGTGTGTGTGTGTGTGTGTGTGTGTGTGTGTGTGTGTGTGTGTGTGTGTGTGCGTGTGTGTGCGTGCATCTGTGTATTTGTTCTTCAGAACAAGTGTGTGACTTTATTCTGCTTCCTGAGGCATTGAGGTTTGCTTGGCTCAGTAAAAGTGAGCATGAGTGTGATGTTTGATGGGAGCATGAGGGATTGTTTGAATGGTAAAATTACTCTCATCAGGGCCCGTCGAGAATGCTCCGCCCCCTCTGCACTGAGAGCCATGCTCCGCCTCTGGACTCATCTGTGCTGTATATAGTGAGACTTCAGAGAGGTAAAAGTCATACAGAAGAAGATGACATAAAACCCAGCACAAAAATAGAAAAAGAAAAACAAAGAGAAAAGAAAAGGAAAAAAAAAAAACAGAAATCCTACAAAATATCAAGAAAGAATAAACCAAACAGCAATTCCCATGTATCTCACGTATCTGTCATTGTGTTTGGATCAGGTCAGATATTTCAATATTAAATTGTTTTTAAGTTGCTTTTGTAGTTGAACATAGACGAAGCAGGGACAGGCACCTCAATATCTGTACTGTCCCCCTTTGGTGAAGAGAAATAACTGATTCCAACGTTCACAGTGATCATGATAGAGAGAATCCGTCCAAACAGATGACCCCCCCCCCCCCCCCCCACCACCCCCACTCCCCAAAAAAACAAAAACAAAAGGACACCAAAAAATGAGTAGAAAAAAGCAACAACAAAACCAAAGAAAAGGGGAAAAACAAGCAAAAAGACACGGAAAACATGCTCTAAGTGTGTTTTAAGTCTTTGAGTTTCCAGATCTCCTCCAAAGAGCAGGAGCATCGCAATAACGGGGCGGAGCCAGACGGACGCTGTGGAGTTTGGGGGTTAGGCTGTTAGCATTGCTGAATGGAAATATTCTATTGATTCCAGGGAAAAAATCACTTATTGTGATTCTCTCTCCATCTGTCTGTCTGTCTTCATCTTAAAACAGACAGTCTGCTTCTATAAGACACATTATATTATGACATGTGTGCATAAACAGATACATAGATATAGAAAATTAAACTAAACAAAATATAAAGAAATATTAAATTAGCATATTAAAACTGCCAGTCATTAATAATTATTGAGACAGAGCAGGATCCTCGCTCTAAACCTCGATATTCCCTTATTATACAGTGGCATCTCCAGCTCTGCAGGCATCTTCTAAAACATTATTTCATTCATTATAAGTATTTGAAAACGCCCAAAGTCGTGGCCTCTAACATGCCTCTTTGAATGACGCTTGCAGATAAAAAAAAAAAAGCGTGATCTTGAGCGAACTATGATTCATTTGATGCGCTGAGGCTTCACTGCTCCGGTCAAACAGCGGAGCAGAGCGAGGCGGACGACCGGACCAAGATGGCCGCCGCATTTCTCCACAGCGCCCATTGGTGGCAGCGGCCGATGCGGGTCTGCTCTACATTATGTCGATGACTAGAACCACTAACATGTCTGTGCTCCGCCTCTTTCATTAAAAACCCACAACCCTCCACCCAGAGTGGTCGACCCGCTCGCTCCAGCTGAGCCAGATGTTTGGAGGCGGAGCTGCAGTCTGGACCAGAGCGAGGACTCGAGCGACCGGCAGCTCCTGGACCGGACGTGAGCCCGGTCCGGCCGCTCCGAGCCTCCACCCAACATGCAACATTCGCACAACGTCAATCACTGAGCCGGGCGGCGTGATGCGAGAGGCAGGCGGAGGCGGGAGGGAGGCCGAGTCAGGGATCGCCTTCCAGCGTTTAACCCTCACATTCTCCAGTGAAGCTCAGCAGCCAGAGAAGATGGATCTGAAATGTCCATGAATATCCCTGAAAACTGCACCTCCTTCACCGACGCTCCTCCTGATAATCAGTCTGCAGCGAGTGAAATTCAAATCGGTGTGTTTTAGAGATAACCGCTCTGCCACTTAATGGAGACGCTGCCTGACTGCGAGAAGCTCTGCAGGAACAAATATGATCAGCATTTAAAATGTGTGCCAGTATAATGTACTGCAAAGATTACTTCAACTCAACACGTACTCAGCGGACTGTTTTACTTCTCATTTGGATTTCAGAACAAACTTGTGGATTTAGAACCTCTGGATGTTCGTTAATGTGGCAGTGATTCTGGCTGCTCTGCAGAGAGGGAGGTTTAAACTGTGACAATGACAAATAGTTCAGTGTGTGATGAAGTCAAGGAAATACACATGAATACTTCCTGGTTATCATTATCGTGCAGAATCATCTGGATAAATCAAACAAGATGCTTAAAGGACTTGTGGGAAAAGTAAGATGACAAATAACGTGTTGCTTCAGAGCAGCGGCAGCAGTTTGTCATTGGAAGACGGCTGAAGACTCGATCATGTTCAGTTTTCACCACGACTCAAACCTGAAGGAAAACTGGTTTTAATCCGACCCATTATCTTCTTCTGAATCAGAGTTCCAATCCCAGCCTGCCCAGTAACAAGCCGTTCAATACCAACCAGCTGAAACCGTTCAATACCAACCTGCCCGTTAATAACCAGTCCAAGACCAAGCAGTTTAATACCAACCGGTCCAATATCCACCAGTCCAGAACCGAATTGTTCCTTTCCAGGCGTCTGTCACAGGACAAACAGGAAGACAAACAGGAAGGCGTTGATTCACTGTTTAAATACAGTACTGTGAGACCAGCTCAGGGAGAACATGTAAACTAAACCCAGACCGAGCCGGACCCCAGAACCTGCAGGAGTCCGGCTCAGACCTGGTTCTTCTTCCCAGGATTACGTGCTTCTTTTAGACTCTAACCACAGAGCTCTCGGTGGTTCAGGAGGTTAAAGCAGGATTTATGGGATCGTTTTAAACGCCGTGAAAGGAAAACGAATACAGAACCGCTTCGCTGTGGAGGCGCCGGATCCCGACTCTCTGGGGTTTTATTAACCGACTCGCTTTTACTTGAACAAACGTGTTGGCGGTGCGAGCGTCGGCTTGTTTGCGGTGCGCGGCGCTCCCGGGGGGCTCCGGTCCGCCCGGCTGCCCGGGGGTCAGTGGAGCAGTCAGCGGGAGATTAAACCTCGTCAGCAGGGATTATGGGAAAATCTCTCCAAAGACACACTGGATGCTTCGGCGGGTGACGTCTTCATCAGGCCCAGGATACACACACCAGACTCCAGCTGTTTACGATGACGAAATGAAAAATCTCACGCAGGTAACGGCAAATATATCAAAGTTTGTACAAATCGTCTCAAACTTCAGATCCTCCATGTGTGGTTCAGTGTTTCTTCTTCCCCTGTAATGACTTACAAAGCTGTTTAATTGGGCGTCTCGGAGGTACGGAGTCTCGACTGCTGGGGGGATTTGTCATGATTAGAGCGTGATATACCCTGAATTCACCGGAGTGCTGCTCCGCCCTCTGATTCGTCATGCTTACTCTGGCAGAAACGCCGGGCTGACGGAGAGAAAACCCCACACAAGGCCAGATTTATTCCTGCTGCAGCCCGGCCTCATTACCTTTGATTCACGGCTGGAGTGGCACGTCGCGTAGCCGCTCATCACTCAAGGCAAATTTGCAGAACATTATGAAAGCAAATTTGATGCAAATCTAATCAAAGGAGTCCAAACTGAGGGGAAGATGGGATTGGAGTCCGGCGCTTCGCTCATAAAGATAATTCTGCGGCGAGCACATCTCCCCTCGCGCTGCTAATAATCTCACTGACCGAGTTAAACGCCGCTGCCTGCGTCGCCGGGCGCGGCGCACATGGAAACGGCGGCCTTGCTGTGTGAGAGAGCGCTCTGTGTTTGTGATAGCATGCCATCAATTAAGATTCACAGCTGGTTTTACATCCATCTGCCGGGGAAGCGGCGCTGCGGAGCCCAACCCACTTCAGCTGCAACGCATTTTCTCTTGAAAGCAAAGTCAGGGCCTCCCAGGGGCTCGCCTGTGTGTGTGTGTGTGTGTGTGTGTGTGTTGGCCGAGTCAGCGTTTGATGTTTCAGCAGGAATCCCTTCAGGTAAACTTCTCCCATTTCTCATCTGCTCTACATCTCTGCCTTCCTTTGGAAATGAGGCGCTGCAGGTTGGGACGAGCTGGAATACTAATAACAGGAGAGAGAGAGAGAGAGAGAGAGAGAGAGAGAGAGAGGCGGCGCCAGTGTAACCGCTGAATCTAAAGGTCGAGTGATTTCAGGTGTGTGTGCACGGCGACAGCTGGAAAGGTCAGCAGAGATACGACACTGACTGGACCGGAGTTTGTTCTCCTGAAACGGCGTCCGCCCGGCGATCGGAGCGTCCCTCAAACATCCGCAGATCAATGTTTGAACTTCAGATCAACGTTTCAGACTTGGAGGGATAGAGTTTGGATTTCCAGTTAGAAACTGGCAGAAGAAGTGAGGAGACCTCTCTCAACGTGAGTCCAAAGCGAGGCAGCCGCCGCCACTGATCTGCTGGTGTGTTTTAATGGTCACACACACAACTGTGAAGTAAACTCAGTCACACTTTACCTCGATTTACCTTTAAAGCTAAAAAACCTAAAAATCAGCTGAAACAAAATTAAAACACTTATTGTGAAAGCAGGAAACAGCCTCCATCTGTACCTCCTCCCTGAACGTCTTCAGGACATTCAAACAAACTTTATCGTTCATCTGCGTCGGGTCAGTTCAGAGGTCTTCACAGACGAGACCCGGACGGCGGTGAGGAGTGTGTGTGTAATAATGAACATTAATGCTTTTAGCAGGAGTGAACAAATCAAAACCCAGAAGGATGAGAGTCAGAAGTGGAAAATCAGACGAGTCTGATCAGCAGGAAGATGCTGGAATGAGCAAGAATCTGAAGAAGAAGCAGAAAACAGCAGGATGTGGCTGCAGTGACGCAGGACTCAGGGAGTCCACCTTTAAAATGTTGATCAGATCGTCTTTAATCTTTCCTCACCGTGCTGTCTGAGCTCGAACCTCAGGATTATGTCCTCCGACGGAGAGGAAGCCAAGAACGAAGAAGCGTGGACGAATGAGGAGACAGATCAGCGCCGTCTGTCCTCGCTACCGGGACGTTTCTGAAGTGAATCACCAGAAGACGGCCGCTCACCTCCACACCTGATTCTGCCTCCGTGTGGAGAAAAGAACGTTTGGCCTCAGCTCCTCTCCGCTCGTCCAAACCTTCCGCCATCAGAAACAGGCTTTAATCCAGAGACGCGTTGACCTTTGACCTTGGAAGCTGAAGTGCAGAAGGCTCTGGAGGCTGCTGAGGAGCAGCGGTTCAGCAGCGTCGTTTCTTCTTCCTGGACTTCAGCAGACAGCAGAGCTGCCATGTCTCCATGTGTTCCTGCTTCCCGCCGTGTTGGGGGGATTTTCTGGATTATCACGTGGAATTGGCATTACTGCACCGTTCAGAGGCTCAAATCCAAATTTAAATCCACAGAGTCAGCCTCGATATCAGACTTTATTCCAAACATATTTTCCCGTATTTGAAAGGAAAGACAAAAACACTTCACTTCACAAACGAGCTTCTGGGCCGTTAATGGCTGAGATTAGAATTCTGAAGCAGCTAATTAGCGGAGTGGTCTGCGGCCTGATTGGAACACGGCGAGCGTCGCACTTATTCCCGATGTCTTTTCAGTCAAAAGTGAAACAAACAACGTGTTTTAATGTCTGATAATCAGCAACAGGCTGAAAAACATCCTGAATATTAAAACCTCGCTTTGAGCATTTCACCAGTTTTATAGTCGCAGCAGTTCATCCAGTCACCTGCAGTCATGCTCACACCGGCAGTGACCTCTGACCTGATCTCACACCAACAGTGACCTCTGACCTGATCTCACACCAACAGTGACCTCTGACCTGACAGTGACCCCTTCATTGCTGGCGTTTTGCCGGTTTGGTCGTCTGGCTCACATTAAACCGGCGTCGGCGCTGAAACGAGCTCAGAACGGCGCCGAGTCGCACGTCTCAGCGTAAATAAGACTCAGCAGAGGGGGGGGGGGGGGGGGGGGGGCTTTTTCTTGCTTGGGTAGATCTTTAATCTTTCGCGTTGCAGGAGCCAATGACAATCAAATTAACATAATTATTCATTAATATGCAAATGAGGCCAGATGTTCAACAGCTGTGCGCTCCTTGTACACAACGGCTCAATCTGAGGATCGACACGGAGACGGCGGCGCGGCGGCGGGGAGGACGGCACGCCGTTTTCCAACCCGCCTTTGTTTCCGGCGCTCGGCGGCGCCGCCCTGAGGATCCAGACAGAACGCAAGTTTCTGAAAGAGAAAACAATCAGCCGAACTGAAAGCATCTGGAGAGACGGAAAATTACTGTAACACACACCTGCGTGATGAACACCCCCCCCCCCCCACACACACACACACACACACACACACACACACCTGCAGCATGATCGGGTGGGAAACGCTGCGTTCGGTGGAATGTGCCACTGTCAGTGCCGCTGCTGCATGCAGTGGAAACGCTCCGCCGACGGCGACATTCACCACTTCATCTCCGTTCCGACTCGCGTCTGAGCCGCCAGCCTTTATTTTTCGGCGAATGATTGAGCGAGGGATGAAACTCGGCGTGGGATCAGAGCGGAGCTGTGAGGAGTCAGAGGAGTCGGCGGCGGTCAGAGTTCCCGTCCAGACTCCGGCTTCGTCTGCGGGGAACAGAAGATCCCGGCCCGCACTGAGAAATGTGCTGTAAATAACAAATCGGTCTCATCCCACGTTCAGAGCGGATTCCCACAGCCCTCGCTCACATTCCTCCCTCGGTGCTTTCACGGCTGTTGAGTTTTGAGAACTCTGGAAGCGTCTGAGGAGGAACGTCGGCCGTTCGCAGCGAGTTGACAGCAGCTCCAGACGTCACGGAAGCTGCTGAATGAATCCTGGACTCGTTTCACTGATGTGACGGCGTTAACGTGCTTCACACAGGAGGATTCACTCACTCACAAACCAGGTGGAGGAGGGAATTAAAAAACACTCGGCCACTACAAGCCCTCGTTACAGCCGATGAGGAACAACACTCGTCCTCACAGTGAATATTTACGGAGAGACTGGGGGTTTTGGCAGGAAGTGATTTTCTGTCTTCTCCCACTTGCGACTTGCCAAACATGCAAGTTAACAACATTTGCTCGTGTTTGGCTGAGAGCAGATTCACTGCTGGAAATGAGT
Organism: Salarias fasciatus; assembly: GCF_902148845.1. Taxonomy (NCBI): domain Eukaryota; kingdom Metazoa; phylum Chordata; class Actinopteri; order Blenniiformes; family Blenniidae; genus Salarias; species Salarias fasciatus. The sequence continues at coordinate 718,964 of NC_043754.1, forward strand.
TGTTTCCAGATGTAATTTCTTGGGGTCGAGTTGTGGAAGCCGTCTTCTGAGGCGTGTGGGTCGAATAAATAAACTTCACCAGCAGCCTGGAAAGGATTCCTGTTTGTTTTTCTTATTTCTGCTGCAGGTCTGCAGTCACCTGCTGGGATGAAATATGCACGGAGCTGAGAGTAGATTACATGCTTGACTCATGTTCTGCTCTCTCCTGTCTGGTTGAGCTTTACATTGGAATCCTGGACTGAATTATTCTCAGGAAAACTGGACAAATCAGGAAAATACACAAAGAGTCCGAGTTCTGCGAGTGATCCAGAAAGATCCACCAAAACTGTGACGCCCCTTCAGGGTCATTCAAAGTCCTGCAGGTCTGTGAGATAACACAGTTACATTACAGAGTTACTAACATGTAATCAGACCCAAAGTACACGAGGAAATGTCATTTTTAATGCTTCTAAAAGTCACAAACAACACATGCATGGCTTCATTTCTCTTTCTTCTGTAATCTTCCGTAGCTGCTTCCTGTTTGTGTTTTGTAGGCCGACGGCAGAGTTTTTCATCAGTGTTCATCTTTTTCTGAGTGAGGGAAATATCTGCCTGTTAGTGTTGAAATAATTAGTGTTTGTGTTTTGGATTTAGTAAGTTAAATGTTGCTCAGTTTAATTTCTCCCAGCAAGTTCCGCCACTGTTGTGCTAACTGTTAGCATGTCAATGCGTTTTCCCATACAAGTTAGCATGAAGCTAACGGGACTTTTTCTGTTACATATCGATCTCTTATCAGTCGTCGGATTGAAGAACAGACGATGCCGATATGCGTCACAATAGCGAATATCAGTGCGGAAGGTCGGCCCGGCTGACGATCGGTCGATTCCTGATCTGTACAGATATTTTCTCTAAACTGTCTAAAATGTGTTTTCCACATTCTTGCTGGAGTTTGCATGTTCCCTCTCCTCTGTGATGGAGGTCGTGACTCTTCCACCGAATGTCGGCTGAGTTTGATTCAATCCTGCCGCTGCTGTTTGCTCGCCGCTGCTTCCCTCGGTCCGACGCGTTCAAGTTCAAGATTTTAAATCGGCAAACATGTTAAAGAAACGGTGGAGGAGATTTGACATCCTGCAGTTCTCTTTTTCATGTCGGACATTTTATTTTCCGACGTCTGTCCTCGGCTGTGTTCGTTGTTCCAGCTGGTTTCTGGAGCAGCTGTTGGAGGACATGTGTGGATGGAGACGCCCCCCCCCCCCCCCCCCCCACCACCAAGGCGCCGGTCGCTCTCAGCTTCCTGCCACGCCCCCCTTTCACTGTCTGCCATTCTGTTCGACAGTGGTGTTACTGTGCATTGTGTAGGACGAACAATGGCGCCGCCCCCCAGGACGTTCTTCATCTGCACTGAATGGAGACCATGGGGGGATTTCAGATAACCCCAGTAACCCCACTGCTCCCACTGCACCTCTCTGCCCCCCCACCCCCCCCCCCACCCCCCCCCCCCCCCCCCCCCCGGTGGTGAGCCACCTGCTCGTTACCCGCCGCCGCCCCCTCCCCGTCCCTGAGACGGCCGTGCACGGCGGCCGCGGTGGCACGCCCCCCCACGGTGAGCAGTGAGTGGATGAACGCCTCCCGGTCGCCGGCCTGCGATAAGAAAACACAGAGCCGGGGCGACGCTTCGCTCCGGGACTTCCTGTCTGGAAGCAAGAAAAGATGCAGCCGGGGTTTTCCCAGCGGCGGCGGAGACGTCGCTGTCCCCGGAGACGTCCTGCTCCGCCACAAAGAAATCAGCTGTTTGCCGGCTGGTTGGTCTGAATCCCCGGAGCAGGTCTGGCTCCCAGCAGCTGCTGCAGATGTTCTGACTGACGGCGGCGACGCCTGCGGCGCTCCGTCAGCGCCGGAGCGGTCAGCTGGAGGCTGCAGGCGGATCCTGTCCTCCGGTCTCTGGAGACAGCTGTGTTTAGACAAACGGGACAAAAGAAGAAGACAGCAGATAAACGCTGCCTCCACTCACCGTCTCCTGCAGGGACGATCGGCCGCCGTTGCTCAAAGGCTCCCGGCAGCAGCCGGAGGTCATCAGAGGTCGCCTCACACAGAGTCCGGTTCAGTTTCGGTCGACATCGTCTTCAGGTAACATGATGGAATCGGTTTTCTCGGGCGGCGTGCTGCAGCTGCATGTTCTCCCTGAGCCTCCTGCTGCAGACGGGCTCATTCAGTCATACCTGCAGAACAGCATGATGGGATATCTTCAGCAGGGAGACGTCTCCTCCCAGCCTGGAGCTCGACACAGGATCCAGCTGTGGCCGAGCGGCTCGTCCTCCTCCGTCCCTCCGTCCGTCCTCCAGCAGGACGTGGAACCACATGTTTGCTGGTCAGAGGACTCTGAAGTTGTATCTTGATGTGGAGAGCGGAGAGCTCTTCTGTTCCTCGGGTGTTTTATTTTGCTTTATTTCACGGAGGCTGGGAGACATGTTGTCCTGATTTAATGTGGAGGAGGAAGCTGACCTGGGCCGTTGACCCTGCGACGCCTCGCTGCTCCCTCTGACCTCTGACCTGAAGATCAGCTGTGTTTATTCTGCCAGATTACAAAATGAGGAAGAGTTCCAGAGATTATTTCTGGTCTGTTTCTGTCTGAGAGTATCACGGCGAGGCCGACTCGGAGAAATTCTCTGAACCACAAACACACAGATTCCAGTCGATTCTCTCCTGTTTGCCTCGTTTTCTTTTCACAATGTGACGATAAAAACAAAGAGGAAGACTCAGAGAGACGAGACGAGACGAGCGTCTCGAAATCAAACCATCAGAGAGCGGGGAAAACTTTATTGACAAATGTCGGTGATTTGATCAAACTTTCCTTTTTCTGTCTCACAAAAGCAGAAAAACCCAAAACGATGAAAAACAACCTGTTGATCCAAACGGATGGAGCTTCTTCACCACAGTCTGATTCATTACTCAGTTTTTTTTCTGATTCCTGATGGTGAAAAGTTCTCTACAGTTTTGCTCCGCTTCAGATTAACTCGGTTTATTGTTGTTTTTGCATTATTTATATATAAATTAGTGATTTCTTTCTGACATTTTGTACAGATAAACGGTTTATAACTGTTTTTGGCTCTGGACCAGAAAATAACAGAAATGCTGCCAACGAGACGAATCAGCTGGACAGAGACACAGAGGGGACAGAACAGCCTCGCCCACGTCCCTGGTATCGATGGACAGCTGTTTCTGAGGGGTTTACAGTGAAAACAGCCAGACGGGAGAAGCTGCTGTAATTCCAGAGGTGTGGGAGTGAAGCGTGTGAACGAGGCGACCTTTAGCCCATATTCTCTTCTTCATGGTCGCAGCTTTGTTTTTCATGCTGCTGCTGCTGCTACTGATGATGATGATGATGATGATGATGTTGATGATGAGGAGGAGGAGGAGGAGGAAAACCTGCGTCTGGCTTCAATACTGTTCATTTCATCAGAGAATCACAGAGTGAACATTATTCAGGATTTATATACAGTATGGAACAGCTCAGCGCTGAAGCTAATCGTGTGTGTGTGTGTGTGTGTGTGTGTGTGTGCGTGTGTGTTATTACCACATAATGAATTTTTCACCTTGACGGGACGCTGAAGGTCACGCAGTACGGTTTGGCTCTGAAACCGTGACTCACCGAGTGATATCTCACTTTAAAGAAGCGTGGCGTCGCCTCCGGCCAGCGGGGCGGCGCTCTCCTGCGAATGCAGCACACTCAGAATGCAGGCGGTAACTGTGTGTCTCTTCTCTTCTCTCCTCTCTCTCTAGGTAAGTGAAGCAAATTGCCGGGGCTGATTGAGAGTGCGCCGCCTCGGGGTGTCACGTTCCGCCGCCGCTCACTCCGGTACAGTACTCCGCTCCTCATACTGATGCAGCCTCTTGTTTCCATCGCTGGCGGCGGCGTTGGAGACGTTCCAGCGGCGTCTGAGCGACGGGCCGCCGAGCTCGCAGCTTTATTTGGTGTGTGTGCAGCTCTGTGCAGGTCTGCTGTGATTGAGAGGCTGACCTCTGACCCTGCAGGTGTTTGTCTGTCTCACAGTCCAGCAGCTCCTTCAGACGGTTGTCTGGTCCCGGTGTTGACGCTCTGCAGATACAGAGGAGAGGATGCTGCACTCCAGACTGGCTTCTTATTTCATGACTGCAGATTTAAAGGGGCTGTAAGTTGCTTTTCTAGCAAGTCCAAACCCCAGTAAAGGCATTAACATGGTGAAAGTTTATTTCTGGCGCTAAGGAAAAGTCATTTTGTGTGAAATAAAAGATTTTCTGGGGCCAATTCTGAAACCCGGAAGAGTAAACGCTCTGTTTCACTGAAAATCCCGCCTCTCCCCCTGTGGACTTTGACTGACAGCGTACTTCAGCCAATCAGAGCTTCAAAAGAAATACGCTGGTTAGCTTTAGCTCTTTAGCTCTAGCTTCTCTACACGCAAAGACACGTGAAAATGTCTTTTCCTGTTAGAACCTCACCAGGCGCAGACTCTTGTTCTTGCTTGATTGTTGTAATTCTTGGTATTTTGACTGTAACTTTACTTATTGCAGCTTTCAGACGACGGTTAAAGTTGATCTCCGTCCTCTCTGCTACGCGTGGTGATGGGGAAGAGGGGCGGGGTCAGGGGGAGAGGGGCGGGGTCTGCTGCTGGTGACGTCACCAGAACAGACCGAGCGTTTTCACGGGTACGGGAGTTGCTGCCTCTCTGAGCAGCAGAAAAACAAGGACGGCTTTAAAGTGTGAAACACGTGTTTGATCGGCCGGGGTGTATCGGCGGCTCTCAGAGCGTCGCCTCATTCAGGCTGCGTATCGGCGCCGTCTGGAAACACGCCGGCCTTTGTTCGTCCGAGCGAGCGAGGCGGCTGAAAGGCGCGGCGGCCGTGAATGGATCAACCGCCACAATCCCCTCGTTTTCCGTGGTGCTCCAGCTGTGTGGGCCGGCGGAGGCGCCCGGCCGTCAGCTGATCCGTCAAAATGAGGAAGAGAGCCTCCATGAGAACGTCAGACCAGCGCTCACCGACGCCCTCTACAGGGAGATGGTGTGTGTGTGTGTGTGTGTGTGTGTGTGTGTGTGTGTGTGTGTGTGTGTGTGTATGTGTGTGTTAGAGTCCTCAGAGATCACATGTTGGGGTCAGATTAAAATCTCCTCCTCAGATTTAAGCGCCGGAGATGACTTTGGGAGTTTTCTGCCTCGCAGCGTCTCACACTGTAGATATGAAGTTATCGGGATGAGCGGGTCACTGGGGTAATGCCGGGGATTATCATTTTTAATAAATCCGTCCCCCGCTCCCAGAGGGGGACTCGCTCTCCGTCTCTGCTCGAAGACGCCGAATACATTTCAGGGATCTTATCAGGAGCCAGTTTTCCTTCTGCCCTTTTCTAACGTTCTTCCAGGCAGTTCTCCGCTAATCGTTAGTCGTTTATTAGCCGGCAGCCGGAGCCTGGAGCTTCATTCTGTGTGTTTGGAGGGAAGTGTGTGTTTGGAGGGAAGTGTGTGTTTGGAGGGAAGTGTGTGTTCGCCGCCCAGAGGAGCCCTCCCTGGACTGGATTTGGCGGCGGCCTCATATCCATCATCAGACTTGTCGGCTGTCTTGTAGCGTCCGACCCGGAGCGACGGGGCTCGAGAACTCACCTGGATGTGCGGCGGGATTGACGCCGCTCGCCCAAATCTGCAGGTCGGCGTCCAAAACAAGCCGGCTTTGATTGGACAGCCGGCGCGGCGCCGGAGGAAGCCGCTCGGGGCTTTTATTGGAGTTTTTCGATGCAGCAGTGGCTGGTCCTCCTCCGCCGCAGCCTCGACCCCGAGGCCGGCTCGCTGGATGTCTGATTGAGTTTGACTCGTTCCGGCTGCTGGTGATGCATTTCAAGGAGCTGTTTGTTGATACTTGATGGGAAAGCTGTCCCTCACTGCTGAACGGAGGGTAATGAGGCGGCTTCGAGCCGCCCTGACACCGCTTCGGGGGGATTGTCTTTAAATACACTCAACATCTCCGAGAAGGGAAAGTGTGGAAAGTCTGAACCGTCTCTCTCTGCATTCGCCGTTTTCTTCTTGATGTTGTGTACTCCGGCTTCTCATAGAGCGCACGCAGGAAAGCGCACGTCCTTCTCCAGCCTCGTGAGACGTCTCTCTGAGCTGCGGCATTAGCATTAGCATTAGCATTAGCATCAGGGATGGATGCTGCTCACGAACGACTTGGTTTACTGCAGTTTGCATCTCAAAGAAATGGAGTGATGCCTGCAGCGTGCACGTGCGTGCATGCGTGTCTGTGTGTGTGTGTGTGTGTGTGTGTGTGTGTGTGTGTGTGTGTGTGTCCTGCTCACCTGTCCAGGTGGAACCTGACTTCCTGTACGCCGTGTGAGGCAGTCTGTGACATGGATGAATGGATAAATAAAGGTGAAAGGTCAAAACGTGGCTCCAAGTTTAAAAACAATCGGATGTCGACTGCTCGCTGTCACATTTCCGCAGTGCCCTTGAGCACAGCAGTGATCCTGACGTGAAGCTTTGATCATGACGTGCCCGTCTGCCTCGAGGAGCCATGAGAATGTTGCTAATTCAGTTTTTCACAGTTTTACCTTCAATCAATCAATCAATCAAATTTTATTTCTAAAGCGCCTTCCAACTACCAAACGGAGCACAAGGCGCTTAACAGAGTAAAACAAAATAAATAAGTAAAAACACTTTAAGACACAAAGTACTAAAAGGGGCTAAACATCAAACGCTAAATGAAAAAGGTGCGTTTTCAGATGACATTTAAAAACATTAAGTGCAGTGATACCTTGAAATGATCTCAGTCATGAGGAAAAGTCGGTTATTTCTATTGAAATAAAACAGATGTGGAACCAACCGCTTTTTAATTTTTGAAGTAGTTTTGCACAGAGGACCGGCCCAGGGGCCACATGTGGGCCGCAGGCCACCAGTTGTGAACGCCTGCAGTCTGGATCTTGGTCGAGCGTTTCTGAGATGATCTGAGGTCAGCTGACTCCTGACGCCGGTCTGAGTCACACACCAACACACTCAGGGAGAACCTTCACCCAGAACAAACAGGAAGACGATCCTCCTGATGGACGGTGGCGTTTTTTCTCCGTTCCTGTTGGTTTTCCGGCTGAACACAGCCGGCGTGTTGGTCGCTGCTCGCTCCCCGTATGAGAGCGTTTTATTAAACTGACTGTCTCCATCACCACAAAGCCCAAAACGCCGGCGCGGCAGGCTGCTGCAAACCACGGATTTACATATTTACACAGCGCCAGCCTCTCATTACATGATTATTAAGTCATTATTCAACCCTAAACCTTGTTCAGGTTCAGATCAGCTGTGTGACGGAACATAACCAGGAACAGGAGTCCAGCAGGGTCCGAGGCCGGCTCCTGAACCGGCAACACGGCAACAAAATCACATTATGCAAAGAGACAAAAGCTGCTCCATCAGCAAACACAGAGCCTTCAGCTAAGCAAACCTTTCTCCGGCAGTTTGCCTTGAGCTCAGGACGGAGACGGAAAAATCAATCTGTCAGTGGAACGGCGCCGATGTGCTGCAGGAGCCGTAACTCAGCGAGCGGCGCTGCAGCAGAAAGGTTTCCCTCGCCGCTCTGCGCCACGCGTCGCCTCACACATGATGCTTAACGGTGACGCTAAACGACGCCGCCGGCGTTCCCATGATGTATGAGCAGGACGCGGCCCGCCGTCCGTCCGGGGGAATATCACCGTCACGTGACGCGTCAGGCTTCCTGTTCGGGGCTCCGGAGCTGAAACGGTGGGAGGCCTGGATTCACTCCCGAGACGGCGTTCATTACCGGCCTCGTCCTCTGAAGGAACAACACAGTATTGCTTCTAAAAGACGTGAGCGGCGCCGCGGCTTCATACCGATGCCACTCGTGCGCTGCTTCCTGTCCGGGGCTCATTTCCATCCATGTGCTGAGAATCGCCTCGGTGCTGCAGCAAGCGGAGCGGAGTCTCGGTCCTGGACCTCTGGAGGGGTTCTGTGGCGTCCAGCAGCTCAGCCGTGAATTACGACCGGAGAGCCGACAGGAAGTAGCACTCAGCAGCCGCAGCAGAGCGCGCTCGGAGCAAATCAATCCTCCTGCTCTGGAAACGAAACGTTCACCTGTTTCCACCTGCGAACAGGAGCCTCGGTGAAGAGATCATCACCGGCCGCCGGGTTCTGGCTGCTCCTGAACGATCCTGAGCCTGAACAGTTCAACAACACAGATGTGGAAACGTGGTTTTCGTCTTGATGTGGCAGGAGGGCTGCAGCCGGTCTCTGTCTCCAAAACCAGATGGTTCAGAAAGCTCCGCCTGGCAGGAGGATTCATGTCGGTTCATATAAAGACACTTCTTCATCATCCTGTCTGAGCAGAGGACCAGCAGGAAAACACCTCTTCAGCCTGAATCCAGGTGAAGCTCAGACATGTTCAGGGTTTCAAATCAGCTGACATTTCTGCTAAAGATCATACAGACGGAGTGAGGAGCGTTCAGAGCTGCTTTCAGAGCTGAAGGAGTTGGATCAGACGTTTGGCCCGATTCACTACAGTCCTGGAAGAAGTCCAGGGACCCGCTTGCTGTCTTAATTACACTGGACTTCCTGTTTGCCGGCATTTTGTAGATGATTAACTGAGAGTGGTATCGTGAGTGACGGTTTTATGGATGGAGCTCTGGATGATGGCGTGCTTCAGGTGTCGGCGTGTATCAGCCCTTCAGTTTCCACGTTTCCCGACCTTCAGCAGACCTCCGGCAGACCCGCGGTACCGTCCAGCTGCAGCGGCGTCCCGGGTGACCGGAGACACGTCGCTCCTGATTAGAAGCTCCTTCCAGGCCTGGGATCCAGCACGACGTGCCGCTGCTGACCGGGCAGCTCGGCTCCACCGACTCGCTTCATTTGTGTTTCTAATCAGACCAGCTGATCGGCTCATTGAGATCGCTCTCACAGCGCCCGGCGCCGTTTTCAATCCCTCACTTCTTGACACAACATTAACATCTAATGGCGACTGACCTTGAAGGAACCGAAACAATGCTTCTGGAGAACGGAGTGGAAGCTGCAGTGTGTGGTGCGCTGGCTGGGGTTAAGGGTTAGGGTTAGGGTTAGGGTTAGGCGGTTCGTTAGAGTTAGATGGTTCGGTTTAAAGTTTAGGGTTAGGGGTTAGGTTAGAGGGGTTAGGGTAGACGGTTAGGTTACGTTTGGGGTTGAGGGTTCGGTGGTCTGCAGTTGGTCACACCACAGTCGCTTTACGCTCCACCTCCTCATGTGGATGTCTCAGTGGTGCAGCTGATGGATGTGGTTAGGGTCAAGGGTTAAGGGGTGGGGTTGGGGTTCGGGTGTGGTTTACGCTCCACCTCCTCATGTGGATGTCTCAGTGGTGCAGCTGATGGATGTGGTTAGGGTCAAGGGTTAAGGGGTGGGGTTGGGGTTAGGGTGTGGTTTACCCTCCACCTCCTCATGTGGATGTCAGCTGATGGATGTGGGAGCGCCGGTAGCCGGTGAGCGGTTCACTCTGACCACGGCTCATCTGAGGAAAACGCTCTGTGACAGTGAACCTTGGGTAACGCGCTCATATTTTTATCTCTCTAAAGAAATATGCTTTAATGGGCTTGCCGGGACGGGAGTCAACAAGGATGCAGTAAAAGTTTACAGTCCCTCTGTGGCGTTAATACATGAGCATTATGGCCCTAATGACAAACATAAAAACACACTGTCAAGCATGCTGGCTCTTTATTTGTTCAGTTTATAACCCAGTAGGTCTCTGACTTCAGAGTGACCAGAGTGGGCAGAACCAGGCCGGGATCAGTGACCACATGGCAGGAAGAGCAGGAGTTTAACCTCCGAGCGAAGCAGGATGGAACGATGTTATCCTGGTGAAGAGGAGATCATCATCATCCTCATCATACGCTGGGTTCCACCCTCTCCAGGAGAAACCAGTTCAACCCGCCTGACTCAAAGGCACAGGGAGAACATGTGATCTCCACCGGGAAGCTCATGGTCTGGTCAGGTCGCTGACAATCTGCCAGATTTAAATCAAATTATCAACAAAGAAACTTCAAGTCTTCAGCTAAATATCAGTGTTTAGTTTAATCTGCAGCTGTGAGGAGAAACATGCTTCCTGCCTCAGGATGAAGCTGCAGACCGATGAAGACGACGAGACGGAAGGTGAAGCTGCAGGAGAGAGAGAGTTCGTCATCCCACCCAAACAGCAGAGCGCCTGACCTTTGACCCTCCGTCCTCCCTGATAGGCAGACTGCAGCGGCAGGTGGAGCTTTGGCTGCTCCACCTCTGAATAACACCACCTCTCCTCGGTTTGAGGAAAATGAAGCAAACCGAAGTGTTTCTGAGAGGAAAGGTCATGTTCAGAATAACGAGCCGCGTTTATTCAGATCCGTCTCTGAACGGATTCATGAATGAGTGAATAACTCCGTCACCTCCGTCCGTTTGTGGACGTGTGAAGCCTGGCCTGCCTCTCAGGTCTGTGCTGGATGTTTATTTGAACGAGAGAAAAGCAGATGAAACCTTTTAGACGTTTCTCAGTGACTGAAGAATCCACCTGACTCGGGGTTAGCTTAATGCTAATGCTAACGCCTTCCGATTGTTTGCGTTCCTGAAATCTGCAGTCCTGTGTTGAACTCCCGCTCCTGCAGGAGTTTTCAGATCTTTGTTTTCAGAGCCGTGATTCCCGTCGCAGGACGACTTACATGAAATTCCACTTCTGGGCCGGATGTGATGGATGGATGAATTTACACAGAACCGAGTCTCACGGGGTGAAAACAGCGAGCTGGCTTCCTCCGAAAGCCGGCGCCGTCCTCCTGAACCGGGCAGGGACTGCGTGAGGACGTGATGAGGACGGAGACAGGAAGACGCTCGCCGGAGAGCGAGGCGACGCGCCGCCGTTCTCGGCTTTCTGTCTGAGACTCGGCTGCGATGCTTCGATGAGCGGCTCAGGATGTTTTCAGTTTATTGATTTAAAGCGGCGGATGAATCCAAACATCTTTTCTTTCTGGTTTGCACACAGTGTGAGGTCCTCTTCCTCTTCCTCTTCCTCCTCCTCCTCCTCCTCCTCCTCCTCCTCCTCTTCCTCCTCCTCCTCTTCCTCGTCCTCTTCCTCTTCCTCCTCCTCCTCCTCCTCCTCCTCCTCTTCCTCCTCCACCTCTTCCTCCTCTTCCTCCTCCTCTTCCTCCTCCTCCTCCTCTTCCTCCTCCTCCTCCTCCTTCTCCTCCTCTTCCTCCTCCTCCTCCTCCTCCTCCTCGAGAGCTTCAGAGTCTCCTCTGTCGGCGTTATTCTTCTAATCGCCTCGGGGAAACAAACATGGTGCCGTTTCAGGCTTCTGTTGAGAGAGCAGAACACACACACACACACACACACACACACACACACACACACACACACACTGGAGCACATTATTACATTTCACTCCAACCTTGCTCTAATGATGAAAAGAGCTCTCCAGCCGTCCCGGAGCTCTTTTCGTGACGCTGCATTAAAAGTGATCATCATATTATCACAGCGTTCCTAAATACAATCAGAACAAGCGTTCCAGGGAAAAATGTCTCTTTCTGTCTGAACATCGCGCTGCCGTCTGCACTCATTGTTTGGCCCTCCTGAATATTGGATGAAGCGGGTTCACGGCTCTGTGGTGATTTCTCTGTTTTTGGTTCGGCCCATTTTTCCAACATCAGAATCGTCTTTGAAGGAAGCCTCAGAAAACACGTGTCTGAAGCTCCGATTTGATGCTTTTGGAGATTAGAATCAGAAGCGATGGAGGCCCGGGTGTTTACCTGCACGGCGGCTTCCTGCTCACGCTGGGTTTTAATGAATTCAGTGAGTGGATGTAAACGAAATCCCCTCTTTAAAGAACTTTTCTCCTCTTTTCCAGAACATTGTTTATCTGCTGGGATTCATCTCTCCGCTGCTTCAAAGCGGCGCTAACCTGAAGACGGGCGCAGAGCGCTTTGTGCTCGTTCCACTGCCGTTGAATTAATTCTGTGAGGCGGTTTGAATATTTTAAGCATGAGAACGAGTTCGTACATCTGGCTGCTGGGTGCAGCAGGAGTCGGCTCGCTCCGATCCCTCAGCGACCCCGGCTGTCCCCGCGCCTCCCGGTGTAGATTAGCTTAACTTCACACCAGGGAGAAAGACATGAAGCATGCTGGGAAGCCGGCCCCCCTCCCTGCTCCTTCCCCCTGAGCCGTGGAGCTTCTCCTGAGTGTCTCACAGCTGGCAGCGAAAACCCGGCTTGTGTGTTTTGGGGTCCGGAGCGGCGCCCGGCGAGCCGGACGGCGGTCTGGGTTTAGCCGGGGTCTGCGGCTCTGCCGAGAGGCGCCGCTCTCAGATCCGCTCTGAAAGACGGCTTCAGGCGATGAGCGGGAGGCGGAGGCCGCGCTCACAGGAACGTCGGGAAAGCTGGAGTGAAAAAGCTGTGCAGCCGTCCTCCTCGCTGCTCGCCGTCCTCGCCCCATCCCTCCGCCGCCTCCGTTCTTCCTGCTGCAGCAGAGTTTGAGCCGGTAGCGCGGCAGGTCACTTCTCAGACTAATAAGCGTATCATTGAATGTGCCTGACCTGCCGCCGTGATTCTCACTAAATAAATGTGGAAATTTACATGAACAGGCGAGATGCTTCTGGACTGATCAGCTGACGAGCTGAATGCTGAGAACATGGTGACTCCAGGAGCTGAAAGTTGATCCTGGTGGAGGCAGAAGGGTCGATTTCCTCAGAGAAGCCTCACAGCAAGGCCTAATTCCTGGCTAAATGTTAGATTTCTGGACTTTTCTACATTATAGAATATACTGTAACTGCTCCGGAGCGGATCCAGGACAGTCTGGATCCACACGGTTCTGGACTGAGTTTGAAGACTTTCAGTTCTGGTGTTTCAGCTCTGCATCCTCCTCTAGTCACACACTTCCTGTCTCCAGTAAATCAGCCAGATTTTCCCGCAGATGCTGGAATACACCTCCAGATGGATTGTTTTCAGGAAGCGTGTGATTCCGTGAGACGGAGACTCCTGCCCCGGCCTGCAGCCTGTCCTCCAGCGAGGCCGGAGTGTGACGGGGAGAAGCTCAGGTCTCACACCTGGAGGTGAGGCCAGGAGTCCGAGGCTGAGCGTCGGCGCCGCCCTTCGCTCTGCTTCGTTTTGCTCGTGGGAGTCGGTTTCCTCATGCGCCGCCAAAACAGAGGAGTCGTCACTGCTGCCCGAGGCCGGAGGGACGAGACGAGGACGCAGGAAGTGAGTCAGTCTGCAGACTGATGGAGGGAGGACGGCTGGAGGCCCAGCCTGCAGGGCCGAGCGGCGGGTCTGGACCACCTGGAGGATCTGGACCACCTGGTGGATCTGGACCACCTGGAGGATCTGGACCACCTGAAGGATCTGGACCACCTGGAGGATCTGGACCACCTGAAGGATCTGGACCACCTGGAGGATCTGGACCACCTGAAGGATCTGGACCACCTGGAGGATCTGGACCACCTGAAGGATCTGGACCACCTGGAGGATCTGGACCACCTGGAGGATCTGGACCACCTGGAGGACCTGGACCATGGCTTCCCCTCCAGTCACGCCTCGATCCCACAGAGCCTTTTTAGATCCCTAAACCAATAACGACCTCACGACCTCTGGCTTCAGTGAGTTTATTCCAGATAGATGTTGTTTCCCTGACACAGAGTTCTGGTCCTGGAGGCCCTGGTCTACCCGGCAGTAGCGTCCAGCAGGCAGAAGGCCATGTCTGAACTGTGTGTCTTTATGATCAATCAATCAATCAATCTTGTTTATTACAAAATTACAAATTTACAAATTGCAAAATGACGATGTCACATAGAGACATACAGTAATTTGAGAAACAATCATTTTGTAACTAGGGACACCCTTGGAAGCAGTCTAGTGCTTATTGGCGGGGCCCTATAACATTAAGATCGGAGAATTTTGCATTGAACACAGAAAATCACATACAACCTACAGTTACCTAAGCTATTACCTACCCTACACTAATCCTACCTGCACATGGCAACAATACAACACACATCAATATATTATTGCATACAGAATACTCATGGGTTCCAGAGGACATAAATAAGCCGTCAGCTCATCGGGGTTCCATTATATTTTTGAAGGAGATTAAGTTTAAGTTTCTTTTTGAAAATGGGCAAAGACCTAGACATTTTAAGGTCTTCACTCAGCTCATTCCAAATCTGTGGACCCTTACATGTTATACTAAAACTCGTGCATTTCAACTTCCTATTTTTACCCTTTAACAGTGATTTACCCCTTGTGTTATAGTCATGAGAGGGGGTAGAAATAGGAATTAACTGACAGAGTTTAACATTGAGTCTATACACGACATTATACATGGTACAGGCATTGTGAAATAAGTTGCACTCAGTGAGTTTCAGAAGCTGATGTTTATAGAAGAGAGGGTCCGATGGACAGTTATACTTAGCCCAAGAAATGGCTCTTATAGCCTTCTTTTGTAGAACTTGCAATTTTAGGAGGTGACTTGGGTAAGTATTACACCATGTGATGTTACAGTAATTTAGATGGGGTTCAAATATAGACCTATATAAAGTCAGAAGGGCCTCAAGGGGAAGGAAATGTCTCACCTTGAAAAGAAGGCCCTCGTGATCCCTCGTTCTCAGGCCGGGTTCTCAAGCTGTGGCTCTCGGTAGTTTTTCATAGCCATCCTGGAACACAGAACATCAGAACCCTCCCGGGACTCCGGAGCTTTTCTCAGGGTCATAATCAGTTTATCAAAATCTGCACAACCAAGGTTCTGTGCGTTCATGTTCCAGCACTTTCACCCTCGAATATCATGTCTAAGCATCAGAATAAGAATATTAGAAATAAATTTATTCCCACAACACGCCGGTTCTGAGCTTCTGAGACTCTGATTTCACTTGTTGAAGAAAACCAGAACAGAATCCAGAGCAAGTCTGAACAAACTGTCCTTCACCTTTATTATGGAGGAAACACAGACTGAGCAGAGGATCCAGAAGAACTGGAAGAAGAACTGCTTTTTAAAACTCTGTGGAGCTGCCATCCCTCCATCCATCATCCCTCCATCCATCATCCCTCCATCCATCATCCCTCCATCCATCATCCCTCCATCCATCATCCATCATCAATCAATCAATCAATCAATGTATTTTTGTACAGCCCAGTATCACAACAACAGTTCCCTCAGAGGCTTCAAGATGTTACATTGGTTGGTAAAAATAAAAACAGTGAATAAGCATAATGTTAATATGTCAAATTCACAGTAAGGAGACAAAACGAAGCAACCACCGCCTTAGACCCTCACATCCGGCAAGAAAAAACTCCAGAAACCCAGTGGGAGAAGAAGAGATCTTGGGGAGAACCACAGTATGGAGGGATCCCTCTCCCAGGGACGGACAGCTTTGGCAACAGCTAGCATGAGACAATAAGAAGTAAAGCCTAGGACAATGTTGAGGACAGTCCGTTGGACGGTCCAGCACAGGAACCACGGATCCCAGAGGTAGAACTGAAGCCAGTCCACGGGCAGGACTGACAGGAGTGTCCTCCCGGTCTGGACGGAGCTTGTTCATAGGCCCTCGTAATAGTGGAGTCAGCAACTGAAACTGGAGAAGACTCCCCCTCGAAGGGGGGGACAACAGGGGAAAAGCAATGAACGGACTAAAGGGAAGAACATTCAGACATTAGAGGACAGGGCTCAGTGCACCGTACTTCCCACAGCATTCTAGCTCCTAGGGCAGCTTTGTGGATAGTTTAGTATTTAAACTAGTATTTAGTTAGTTTAGTTTAGATAGTTTAGTTTAATTTAGTTTGGTTTAGTTTAGTTTAGTTTTTAGTTTATCATCCTTCCATCATCCCTCCCTCCATCCATCCTTTCATCCTTTCATCCGAGAGAGTCTAGAATATTGTCGTATTGCAGGCTGATTGAAATATCTTGCCACACATCTGAGCCCTGATATTGAAAGTTGAGCTCCTGGAATCTTCTCAGCAGGACGGCGGCGTCTCTGCTGAAGGCTGGTTTGCAAAAACCTTCTCAAACGTGTTGAAAACAGACGCGGTGATGAAACTCTGCTCTTTCAGACGCAGTCGGTCACACTGCATGTTTCTCTGAGGGTTTCTCTCCTCTCAGCATCGCCGGTGATCTGGGAGACGTGTCCACGTTCCACATTACTGAAGCAAAGACGGCAACCTGAGAGTTTATTTAATGTGTCAAATGTATCCTGAGTATCGATCGGATCGGATCGTCAGTTTCCTGCTTCTGCACATTTTAACCCAGGAAAAGCCGCTGGTCGCTCAGAGCCTTCACCCCGGCTGACCTTTGACCCTGCGGTTGAAAGGTTGTCGTGAAAAGGAAACGTGATCGTCCTGATCCGGACTTGCTGCTCACTGCTCGGTTCTAAATCAGCACCGAAGCTCATCAGCTGATGCAGATCAGGTAATCTGTGGCTGTTCGTAGCGCCGGCGCCGCGGCAGGTCGCTGTGACGCGCCGCTGCGTGGGAACCGCTCGCTTTCTAATGAGTGATCGGACCAGAACAAGCCGGCAGAGTTTTTTAAGACGCGTTTGGTTCTTCTGGCTCACCGATGAGGCGAGTTCCTCTGAGGAGCCCTTCGAAGTTTATCCTCTTTGTTTTTCTGGCCTCAGGATTTGAAATTTGTACTTTTCCCTGCTAAATTCAGACGAACATAAATATAAAAAAGGCTTTTACCAGAATAACTGCGACAATGAAACAGGAGCCACACAGTCACAGCACTGTCAGTTTCATCCAGAGGAAGAACATGCAGCTCCTCACCTCGCTGTGTGAGTGTGTGTGTGTGTGTTCAGTTTCATCCTGAGAGGCCGGGTTAGTAGAGCTTTGCCATAATGAGCCTCCTGAAGGAAACGACTCCAGTCTCAACATGGATCCAGTTCTGATGAAACCTTCTGGTGGAAAATACAGCGACACGTCCAGTAAACGCCTCCCGCAGCTGCTGCATTGTGGGTATTTTTCTCCAGACAGCATGGCTGTGAGTGTGAGGCTAGCTTGATAGCAGTCGGGTAGCTAGCCCTCATGGCAGCTTCACCCAGATCTCAGCTGGACTCTCAGTGGTGTCGGTGGGCCGGATCAGAGCTTCCTGCGGGCCGGCGTTGGCCCACAGGCCTTATGTTTGACAGCACTGAGCGAGACAGTAATCAGTACTGTCTTCTAAACGGCTCTGTGCATCCAGTGAGTGTGTGTGTGTGTGTGTGTGTGTGTGTGTGTGTGTGTGTGGGGTTTATAAATATTTGCTCTGCTTTTGTCACGTTGAGTCTTCAGACTCTCGTCTCTTTTGACGCGGCTGCTGAGCAGCGTTTTCATCTCCTGTTGCTTTGGTGAAACACACCGCGAGTCACAACACCTGGAGGCGACTGTCACACACACACACACATGCTCACACACACACACACACACACACACACACACACACACACACACACACAGGTGTTCCTGTTTGGATTTGGTGCAGTTTGAGCAGCGTCACATTTGAGCGTAATGATTCCACAGGAGGAGAGAATGTGTGTGTCCACAGGGAGGATGGACACAGGGTGTGTTCGAGTGTGTGTGTGTGTGTGTGTGTCCATACACACAGAGGCCTCACAGTGTTTCCTCGCAGCACATCCGAGTGTAAAAAGCCAGAATCTCGTCTGTTTCCTGCTGAAGGGAGTAAAGCTGGTCCTGCAGGTTTGATGGAATCTGTCGGCTGATGTTTTACAAACCGTCCAGAGACGTTCCACCAGCTGCAGAACGAGTCCTCCGCCTGTCAGGAAGGAGTTTTTCTCTTGTGTTCCGTCGTTTGAAAGCTTTCCTGACAAAATGCTGCTTTCATTGAGAGAAACGATGTCTGACGGCGTGATTTTTGACTCTCCTGATTTGTGTTTTCATGCAAACGGTTGATTTAATAGCCCCTCCGGCGTCAACAGGCTCCTTCTCAGTGCTTTATTTTTCATCTCATCTGGTGCCAGTGTTCCCATGTGAGGAAGTTTCCGGAGCGATCGCTCTTACGTAAAACCGTTAGAGCGCCGTGGACGGAACGGCCCGGAGTCCAAGTGAGGCAGAGTTCCTGGTCTGGGGGGCGAGCGCCGTGCACGCTCAGCGCCGTGCACGCCGAGCGCCGTGCACGCCGAGCAGCTCTCAGCAGGAACAAAGCTTCCGTCTCCTCCGGCCCCTGAAAGGGACGGCTGCTGGCGGCGGCGGCGGCGGCTCCTGGAAACAGCCACAGTGTGAGAGAGAACAGTGAGGGGAGACAGACCTCCTGCTGGGAGGGCTTCTGTAGAAAGGAAAGGAAAGGGGGTCAGGGGGAAACGCACCATCGCACTGGAGGGACATGAAAAATGAGATTACAGGACGGACATGAACGGAAACCTGGAGGTTCAACAAGTTCACCAACAAGTGGCTGCTCTGCTCCGGCGGCGAGGAAACGGCTGCTGCCAGATTTACTGTGTAAATGTTACGACGCCTCCGTTTATCTGGAGCGCCGCCTTCTTAAGAACTGATTGTCTGCGGCTGAGAATATAATCAACAGAGTTTGAAGAGAATCATCTGTTCTGCAGGAGGGATCTGATCTAATCTACACTCTGCAGCGTCAAACGTCGTCACTGCTCCTGCATCCTGGATGTTCTCACATGAAAGATTATTTTCAGTCCACAATGGGATTCAAATATTTTTATTCTTTCTGTTTTATTTTAAATGAATGTGCTGATGTGTTAAATCTAAAACCTGCTGTTCGTCTGTTTTTACAACCTGCAACAGTCGGACTCCTATAATCATGTAGAACAGGAGTTTATTTTGAAATGATCCAGATTAGTTTTACAAATAATGATCATAATGGCCCCGTAAATGGAGCAAGAAATGGACATGAAATCATTGAGATGGCAGGAAGACGGAGACGGACGCTGGACCTTTAGTGTCCATCTGAAGGGAGGAGGCGGAGGGAGATGAAGAGCTGACAGTCTTCATCAGAGGAGGAACTCCTCTGCCTCCAACACGTCTGACTAGAACTGGACATGACTGAAAATGATAAATCAGCTGAAAAGATTAATTGTCAAACTGTTAAACTTTCATTTAATTCAATAATTTAACTTTTAATCAATCAAGTCTTTTTTTTAATTCAACGTGGAAATTAAGAAATACACCGTCTCAGAGGAATACACTTTATTTAATCAGATTTTTTAAAGGAATAGTTTCAACTGAGTTATGTTTCAGAACATACTGTCCCAACTCCAACAGATATTTAATTTTTCAATGATAATCTCTCTTTCAGAGGAATTCTCAGGCCGGTGGAGGTGATTTCTCCTGGAAGCTGCTTTAATGCCTTCAGGCCTGAAAGAGGCTGAAACCTCCGACCCTCCAGAGCAGAGACGCCCCGAGCCCCGGCCTGCTTCACGTGCACTCTTTAATCTAACGCCGCTCCCTGAAACACCGTTTCCTGCAGATCGGAGTCAGAGAGCTGCTCTCTGTCTGCAGATTAAACTCAGCCGACTCGTTGTGTTTCTGCAGATCTGACGGCCTGTTGCTGTTTCCCGTGTCGTTCGTCCAGAGACGTCTGAAGGGAGTCGGTCCGGCCGGGGGCCATGCGACGCCTCGTTCCAGAGTTTTCTGTTTCGAGGCGGCAGACGGCTTCGATTTGTTCCCGTCTCGGCCTTCCGGGACTCACCAGCCGGTCTGCCAAAAGGCTTTCTTAGATTTCTCTGGAGAGAGCCGAGGAGGGCCGGGCTGTGGCTCATGGCGGTCCGAACGGACGGAGAGCGAGGCAGTGTGTGGGTCCGGACGACTCCGGAAACAGAAAAACACACAGACGGTGCAAATCGCCTCGAACGGAGAGAAATGTGACTCTCAGAGACGTTCCTGCTAAAATAATTGGAATAGTAACGTGTAAGTCGGGAACCTGTGGTGGTTCAGCTTCTCAGAAACAGAATTAAAGAGTTCAGAGGAGCAGTGGAGACGAGGCGTTGAGGTTCTGCTCATGTTTCCTTCGTTCTGTCCTCAGATTCAGGCTGATTGTTCTTCGCCTCTGATTCTCCTCGTTTGTGGCTGATCTGACACTTTTAGAAAAGCCAACTGAGAGGAGAGCAGCAGGTCTCCCCTCCCTGCTCTCAGGGATCAGTCCTGTTCAGAGAGGAAAGTGGAGAAAACAGGATTTTACTAAAGGACCGAGAACAACACCGAGGGCTGAACGATGAGCCGCAGGAGAAGACGTTCAGATGGAGGAGGTCAACCTTTCCTCAGTTTACAGACAAAGAAATCCTGGTTTGGTTTCAACCAGTTGAGTTTTTGAACATGTTGTCCAACACGTTGGACCAGGCAGTGCAGCAGGTTTTCTGAGGCTGTTTCGACTGAGTCTTTGGTGAAACGTTGTTTGAGCTGCTACAAAGAATTCAGGTTCATTTTGACTGAGTTCAGTTTAAAGAGCTGAAGTTTTGCAGTCTGACGTTCTGAAAGGGTCCTGGTGTAGTTTGAAGACTCCAGCTGCAGGAGTCCTGCTCCTGTTGAAAGAATCCGTCACTTCTTTTTAAAGATTCCTGTAAGGTTTTAATTTAAAGTCGATTTGAAAGAATCTGAATTTAGTTAAAAGGATCCAAGTGTAAAATAACAGAACCCGTTCTTTCAGGAGTGTAGGTCTGGATTAAAGACACAGTTTTCTTTTTTAAAGAATCTGTTTCTGCCTGTTAAGACCCTGGTGTTAGAAAAGTGTTAAAGAGTACTGATTACAGCATGAAAGGTCTGCGGTTCGAGTCTCAAGACTCCGAGTCAAGTCTGGTGTCCGACTGAGAGCAACGTTTAAAAGCTGAAGGCCAGACATCGAGTGACCAGGTCTGGATCCGGGAGTCTGGGTCTGCTGCCATACTGTGGTCTGGTTTAGAAATTCTGGGTCTGGTGTAGGAAATCCAGGATTTTAAAAGAGAAGTGTTTTCATCAGTTGTCTTTCTCAGCAACGATGCTGGAAGTGAACATGAACTTTTGACACTCTGCTCATGAGTGTGGCAGTTTTCCTTTGATCTGAAGCTGGTCTGTTTCTTGACTATGGAGGATGGAAGTCGGTCTGTTGCTCGTCTATGTAGGACTGAAGTTGGTCTGTTGTTTGACTGTGGAGGCTTGAAGTTGGTGTGTTACCTGTCGATAGTAACCTTGCATAGCAGACGGGCCTGATTCAGTTCCTAAATCCTGCAGATCCCATCTTGTAGCGCTCCATACACCAATGGTTTCACTCTGTTAAAATTCCAATCAGGGGAAAGAGGCGGGAGCTGCGGGAGGAGCGGAAGTGACGAGAAGACGTGACGACAGCGGGAAGCGCCCCAAAGTTTGAAAACAATGGCGGCATGCGAAGCGATCTCCGTGGACACGGCAATATCTGCAGTTTTATAAGACAGCGACTCAGTTTCTTCTTTGAAAGAGGAGCACAGAACATCACTTCAAGTCTTTTTATCAGGAAACGACGTCTGCTGCTTCTCAGCAGCACATAAGCTCCGTCACACCGTGGCTTGATGCGGATTGGTCTGTGGTGAGTGTGTCACGTGTCAATCAGTACGGTCGTCCAATCTTCTTCTTTGGTTCGAACGGTCGTCCAATCGCCGGCTACAGATTGTTTTGAAGGTCCCGTCTCTGAAATCAAATCGGAAGAGCGGCTAACCAGATGAACTTGTGTAATATTTCCATGGCGGACATGAAACTGTCCATCTGGCGTGTCAGGCTATGTCGATAGAGGGTTGAATCTGTTCAATCTTGGAGGACAGAAGCTGGTCTAGTCCGTTGATCCTCCAGCTTACCGGGACCAGAACCCTGCATGTGCTGGTTTGCTGACTGTTGATCTGATCTTCAGCACAGACCGTCTGCTGCTCCGTCAGCTCCACCAGCAGACGTAAACAGCTGTAAACATGGACCTGTGCGGTTCTTCCACCTGTGTGATCAGTTTAAAGGGTCTGGACTGTGTGAGAACCAGACCAGTGGAGAAGGAACAGAAAGTCGGAACACATCAGCCCATTATGATCCCAGGCCTTTTTAAAAACCCAGACCTGCAGATCAGCCTGGTTATCATTTAATCATTAGATTTTAGTCCAAATAACCGAATAAATAAATAAAAAACATTTTTAGAAATGGAGTTGTGTTGTTCCTTTGTGTTAATCCTACTGTATGCCTTTCAGAATACAGTGATCCCAGATAATTCAAATATATAATTTTTTAATCAGAAATCATCAAAGAGCTTTAAAAAAAGTGTGATCCTGCTTTCAGCCTCCTGATTATCCTGGTTTTTTTTTCCTGTGACATTCATATTGTGTGCCATAATGTCTGTGGCTTCATTATGCAGATGTCTTTGAGGATGTGACTCGTTTTTCAAATAAGTATGTCACATCATTATAAAATGCCAAAAACCTCATGAATATATTAGTTATTCAGACGGTGATTCTGTCAATAAAAAGTCAGGCCAAATTAAAGTTGGAACTTTGGGACCGTGCTTCGTACTCTAAAGATTACAGTATTCAGAGAGAGTTCCTGATGGACGGGGCTGCTCATTGGACAGCAGGACAGACGGTCCTGAGGACACTTCCTGATTAACGTCACGATGACAGGAGGAGCTGGACTCTCAGCCCGTCCCTCCAGGACACACCGTCTCACCTCAGCTTTCAGAGGACCGGCTCTTCATTTCTACTGGTGTCCCTTCTGCGAGAGATCCGGGCCGAGATCAGCTGTCTCAAATCCAGGAGACGCAAACGAGACACTCCGAGAACTCCTGAATCTGTAGATGAATGAACGGTGGTCTCCTGGTGGTCTCCTGGTGGTCTCCTGGTGGTTTGATGGTGGTCTCCTGGTGGTCTCGTATTGGTCTCATGGTGGTCTTGTATTCGCTTCTTGGTGACCTTGTGGTGGTCTCTTGGTGGTCTCGTATTGGTCTCGAGTTGGTCTCGTGGTGGTCTCTTGGTGGTTTTGTTTTGGTCTCACGGTGGTTTCAAGATGGTCTCACATCAGTTTCATGAAACAGGTCTACTTTTATAGAGAGGAGATAAAATGTCTCTTGAAAGCACATACAATCACACACACACACACACACACACACACACACACACACACACACACACACACACACACACTATTGCTGGCCTGTAAGCGGAGCTGAACCTTTCACCTCTGGATGCTGGTTAATAGAGACGTGGCCGAGTGACAGCGGGAGGTGAAGGACAGAAGACGGGCTGCTGGACGGGTTGAGCTTCGTCTCCGTCTCCAGACGAGGCTCTCGCCCTCCGAGATGAAACGACACACTCGCTCCACCTGAACCACACATCAATATTGAATGCGTGAAGAAAGACGAGCTGCTCTTGAGCAAAGCACTCTGGGGGACGGCTTCCCTTCCCTCTGTTGTTCCTCCCTTTGTAAACCTTTGGTTTGAAGGCCACCGCGGGCTCCCCGGGCTCCCCGGAGCCGGCGGGATAAAGGGAAATCGCTCGGCCTGTCATCTGGATTCACCTTGCAGCTCTGCAGCAGGACGGGGATGAGCTGCTGCTCTGCAGCGGCGGCACGATGATCCAGTCCCGAGAAAAGCAGCGGCGTGTTTTCTAACTTCTGCACACTGTTCAGTTCGACATGTCAGCTCATCTTTATTTATGTGTCCCTTTATCACCGGCGTCCAAATCAAAGGCTCCCGGAGCTTCCTGCCTCCCGTCCTCCCCGGCTATTTTCAATTTGCTTATCTTCTTCAGTGTCGAGGTGGAGAAAGGGCAAGTACAACAGGCCGGCTTTGTTTTCCCTCCACACCGGCAGAGGAGACAATGGGAAGAGAGAAATGTCAAATTAAGAGGCTTTTCTGCCGCTGCTGCCGCCGCGACTTTCTGTGCTCGTTAGCCGCGGCGGAGCGCCACAGCCGGCCTCCTCCGCCGCGACTCCCGTCCCACAATCAATGGAAGCCAATTCCAGCAAGCAGGGAATTTCCATGTGTGTGCGCCGAGCCGTGGGCCGGCTCCGGCTGACCGTTTAGCTCAGATCCTTTTATTTTTACTGACTAACAGCACTTTTTCACATAAATTCAGCTTCCTTTAGTCTGCACCTTCTGATATTTGTCTAATTTGCAAATTTCCTCTGCAGTAAAATTCAACTGAGGCAGACGGAAGGCTTTAAATTAACCAGGGATTAGTGTGTGTGTGTGTGTGTGTGTGTGTGTGTGTGTGTGTGTGTGTGTGTGTGTGTGTGTGTGTGTGTGTGTGTGTGTGTGTGTGTGTGTGTGTGTGTGTGTGTGTGTGTGTGTGTGTGTGTGTGTGTGTGCGCGCGCTCTGGGATGCTGTCCAGTCCCTATTGACTGTGAGTGGGAGTACGGAGGTGAATAACAAACAGATGTTTACTTAAAGTCTGTTTGCTGGCAGCCACTCGCTCTCTGTGGAGGCTTTTCGCTGAAATCCAGGGAAGCGCCGGGAGTATCGGCGAGGGGATAACTGCCGTGACCTTGATGCAATATTTTCAAATCACCTGTTATGATAATGTCAATGAGTGTGTTGACCCGTTAACCTGAAGGGCGGCGCTGTGGAGCGAATACAGAACGAATCCTCGGCTGTTTGTTCGCTCCGAGCCGTCTCGGCTCCTGGAAGACTGTTCCTGCCGATCAGACGCCGAGTTCTCGATGTCCTCTGACACCCGAGGTCCCCGGCAGGGACGGATCTTCCGCTGAGCGTGGGGAGACGCTGCCGTCCCCGTCCGGAGGGCCGGTCCAGCAGGTTCATTCATCCAGAGCTTCTC
Source organism: Salarias fasciatus (assembly GCF_902148845.1). Taxonomy (NCBI): domain Eukaryota; kingdom Metazoa; phylum Chordata; class Actinopteri; order Blenniiformes; family Blenniidae; genus Salarias; species Salarias fasciatus. Next base: position 743,636 of record NC_043754.1, read on the forward strand.
TTTAAGGCCCACGCCAGACGGGATTCAGAATGACCTTTCAGTTTACGGAGTCTCTGTCCTAATTAATGTCAAGGAGCTGCAGGAGGGCTGTTTCTGTGTTCTACAAGAGGTGTTCTGCTACAGCCGAACGGCTGACATTAAGTGAATTGGTTTTTGTGAAAGGTCTTATGAGGATTGGGGTCCTGGAACTGCAGTGTGTGAGCCAAGAGATGGATTTCATCAGTCTGCAGCATAGACTCCGAAGGTTTAGCTCAGAAAGGAAACTCTGGGCTTTGAAGAGCTTCTACCTTTAAGCTCAGTGGAGCCAGAGTTCATTGTGTGAAAGGAGAACGCTGCTCTGAGCGTTCAGAGGATCCAGTCGGGAGCTCGTTCCATATTTCTTCTCTGACATCAGTCTTGCTTCTTGTGTTTCTGTGATCGCAGACTCACTCCAGAGGCTTTGGCTTCTGTTGGGAGTCTTCCTCTTCTTGTGGTTGAAAGTTTCTGTGTCTGACGGGATGTTTCGACTTGTCGTCTTGCTCTGGATCAAACCCTGTGGCTCTGTGACCGGATGGCGTGATCAGTGGGAATCGGAACATCTGACGAGGATAAATCATTACGGAGCTTTCTACTTCACACATCAGCCAGATCGACGGCGATGGATTCCTCCCTGAAAACCACAAACATCTCTGCACCTGTTGGGCCTTCAAGTCTTTCAGTGGATTTCCGCTTTCATGGCATTTTTTTCAAGACTTTGCATCGTTGCTTTAGCAGCAGGTGGCAGGAAGGTGATGGAGGACTGGAGGGACAGATCCGCCTGGTCTCCAGGCATCGTGGATCCTCTGCGAGGTTTTAGAACATGTCCAGACCTGAATATCACTGGGACACCTTCAGAGGTCTGATAGAGTCCATTCCTTCATTCTGTTTTTAATGTTGTGGCTGATCAGAGTTTTCCCTCACTGGACCTTTAACTGGGAGGTCCTGAATGTGATCCGCCAACCCCTTCAGAGACTCCTGGCCTCGAGGCGTCTCGATGTACCTGGTGGACCTGCTGATCTGTCTCCCTGGTGTCCAGCCTTGACTCTGGACGTCTCGGATCACAGCCTGTCCCTGAACTAAACCACAGGAAGAACCTGCTGGACTCACAGCACACCTGAAACACCGGCAGAGCTCAGATAAAGAGGTCTGCAGAACATCTGGAACAGAGTCGAGGCTTCCAGGGAGGCAGACCGAACCACCAGTCTGCCTGGCAGCTCCCTCGGACGCAGACGACTCACTCATTTGGTGAATCTGGACTCAAGACTCCAGGATTCAGTGATTCAGTTTGTAAATCTTTATTTCTGCTGTATTTCCGTTTGCTGTGTTTCCTTTGTGAATGTGGCTGATCACAGTGAAGACCCGTGGTGGAAGGTCATGTCTGAACGCCATCATCTCTTTAACTCTGATCAAAAACAGCCTGGCGAAAGCAATAAACATTTAAATACATCAAGAACAAATAAATACTGAGTTAAGTTTAGTGTATCCAGCATTTCTCTGGTGAGCAACAGGTTTCCGGTTCTGGATGAACATTTTCAGGTCAGTGAGGATAAAGACGAGGAGAGGAAGTCTGTTCTCTCGTCTTAAAGCGTCCAGACGCTGCAGTGACGGCTCTATTATTAGACGGCGGCGAGCGTCAGGCCTGCTGCATCAGCCCAGCGCTTTGATTAAGACTGTGCAACAAAAACAAATCAACACTCCGTTTATTTCCTGATTCATGGCAGATTTGTGTGGCGTTTTTAATCCCTTCAGGAAGCGTTGACGGAGGTTTTAGGGAAGGTCTTCGCTGGCTGCTGGGTGCTGGAGAGCGGTTTGCTCCCAGCTTTTATCTTTTATCGAAAAGGTTTTAGTGAATATATTCAGTTGAATCATGCGTCGCTGCTCAGGCCTGTTCTCACTCCGACACGGTGAAACGACTTGCTGGGGTTTACTGTCGGTGTTTTTGCTTCAGGGTAGGAGGATTAAATGGCGGCGGCGGCTGAGGAAACTCACGGAGCTTCTGGTTCTTCGCACCAGTTTGTTCTCCGTAATGAAGCCGTTGGTCTCGAGTGTTTCGCTCGACTCTGATCTTCCGGAGCGTCCAGGTTCGGAGCGCCGAGGCCCGACTGGAACCCGGGAGCGGTTTGAAGGACGCGGCCACCGTAGACGCCAGTCGCCGTTCGACTGCAGGGTCACTGCTCAGCAGACGAATCCATCAGCGCTCATCAGGATTCAGATGAGACGACAGGCTCCGCCCCCGTCAGCTCTGCTTATCTCATGTCTTTTGTTTGAGACTGTAAACCACATTCAGCGTGAAGCTGACAGATACTGATTCATGCAGCGTTTCTCCTGCTGATCACTGTCACGTCGCAGCCGAGCGGCTTTTAAAGTGTTGACTGGCGTCTTCAACGTGGACAGGTGGACAGGTGAGCTCTGAGACACACTGTGGGGTTCGTCTGTGACGGCAGCCAGTCTCACGCCGTCCACCTGTCGTCTCCTGGACCAGCAGCAGCGTTCAGGTTCAGCTCTCTCATTTAAAAGCTCTTTTTTCATGATTGATGTGCGGCTGACCTCAGGTCTGCGTCTGGACTCGCTGTACTGTGATCATCAATAACATTCCTGTACTTCAGCAGAAGCAGGCCATCTCCATGGAAACGGGGCGCATTGTGATTTTTTTCCAAATCATAGACTGAATATTAACCTTTGGAGGCTCGCTGGACGACCGACGACGGTCTTTAGTGACCAAATCCAACAATAGAGAGAAAAACACCTGCAGCGCTTTATTTACAACTTTATTTGTTTATAGACTGAAACAGACAGTCAGAGAAGAAAGGGAGGGTGGAGGAGCAGCAGTGGGTGGATCGTCGGGACCCGGGGCTCAGAGAACCCAGAGAGGAGGCAGAAGTTCTTTTCATTAACAGACTGAAACAACTAATTAGGACACATTTTTAAATGATGTTAATATTTAATATTTCCATGCAGACGGAGTCAGTGTTTTCAAAAAGTTGCACCTCAAGAGAGAAGCTGCGTTTTCAGTGACTCTGAGTCCGGTTGTCGGAAACAGACACCCAGCGCTGTGAAAGTTTGGATCTTCACTGAGGGCGTTGTCATGGAAACAGAGGTCCAGGTCTCAGAACCTGAACCGGTTCTGCTTGTTCTGCTGACGAAGGTCCAGAACAGCAGAATCAACAGCCCAGAGGAGGAACAGCCGCCGTTCAGGGAGGCGCCGGTGTGCTGAGTGTCCCTGACTCTCAGTGGATTCAGACACAATCCCACAATCCAAGTCCTCCCCGTCCCCCCGTCCCCCCGTCCCCGAGACGTCCCCCTGCCGCCCCTCTTGCCCCTCCTCTTGTCAACATGGCGGCTCCAGTCTTTGACACATTAACCGACTCCTGCTTGCTGTAACCTGGACTCGCTGAGTCCTTAATGAAGTCGTTCTACACATGGCCTGCCATCCGTAGCCAGCCCTCCACCTCCTCCTCCTCCTCCTCCTCCTCCTCTTCCTCCTCCTCCTCCTCCTCCTCCTCCTCCTCCTCTTCCTCCTCCACCACCTCCACCTCCGTCCTGCTCATTAAAATGTCTGCACACACAGCTGAATGGAAACGCTGCAGTAAACACACTTGGAAACAAAAGCAACCTGAAGTGGAGGAGCAGTCATGTGTTCTCTCCAGGAAACGCCGATCAATCAGCGTGACGGCGGGGGCGAGGGGGGGTTAACGGGCAGGCAGCGGGGGAGGGCAGGGCCCAGGCGGGTGGTGGTGGGGGGGGGGGGGGTCCTGAGGAGCAGATGGAGGATGAGAGCCTCATAAAACCACATCACTAGCAGCATGATCACCGCCGTGATCACAGGAAGCTGCTCCAGTCCACCTGAGACCCCCCCCCCCCCCAGAGTCTCCTCTCACCCGGGTGATCCTCCACCTGCTGCACCTCCTCAGACTTTAATGTGAGCTTTTCTATTAATGCCGTCTATTTTACTAGCAGCTGAATCCGGTTTCCGCCTTATTAAAGCCATAAAACTTCCTCTTCAGGAGGGCCACACTCTCTTATTGCGACCGGAGGAAAGTACGTCCATCACCCTGGAGTCTGTGAAGGAGCTGCAGCCGGATGACCTCTGACCCCCGTGCTGTAGTCCAGAGCACGGCCAGCAGTGGGTCTGTGGGAAAGACGCCTGCAGTCACAGCTCAGGGCATTTTTAACCCTCATGAACGACTTTTTTTTTTGGACTTTTGGCTTTATCAGTGTTTCTTTGCCACCGTGGCCTTCTGATAAGCTGAGAGACTCGCTGAGTCTTCTGTCCACAGCCGGTGAATCTGAGTCCATGTTGGAGCAGAAATAAAAGGTTTTCAGGAGTTAACGATGAGCGGATGACAGAATGTGAGGAAAGGCCGTCTTCACTGCACTCTGTCAGCCCCACGCTCCGGCGTCTTCGGCTGCTTGTGAATGAAAAATGACATTTTGGTTTCGGCGATGAACTGGAAGATTCACTCCTGACTGGTGATTAAATCTTCCCGTCAGTCTTTTGGAGTGTGTGAGGAGCGGCAGAGTCTGTTCTGATCCACATGCAGTTTCTACTGCAGTTTGAAGTCGGCGATCGATCACAGCAACGTGAAGAACAGCCAGCGTTCAGAGTGTAGCGGCTGCACAGCAGCTAACACTCATCTCCCAGGAAACGGAGTCGGTGTCGCTAAAGAAGGTGTTTTAATCCAGGCTGCAGCTCGTAACCGTTCTCACCGTTCATCCTTACATCCTGGAACGATCAGTCAACAGGACGGGGACTGATCAGACGTCTTTCGTTCAGGTATCAGCTCTGGGAGGTGGAAAAGCTGTGCTTCTCATGAGACACGGTGTCTTCTCGGGGCCTTGCTGGACGGGAGGTCCTCATAAGTTGATATGACCTTGAAGCTTGAAAAAAGACCTTTTCTCCATGGCGGTAGACTGACCTGAGCCACAGGGAGCCTCCCCCCTCCTCCTCTCCCCCCCCCTCCCTCTTCCTCCCTCTTCCTCCCCCCTCCCTCCTCCCTCCTCCCCCTCCTCCCTCTCTTCCTCCCCCCTCCCTCCTCCCTCCTCCCCACTCGTCCCTGTCGGGTCTGCCGGTACCCAGACGGGTGTCGTCGACCCTCTAAACGGTGTTGTTCGCTTGTCTGAAGCTGGGAACGGAGCGATGCGAGGACAGACAGCTGCTTGGCGTTCAGCAGTCCCTGCAGACTCACAATCCGTTTCCTGAAGCAGAGGAAAGAAAAACCCGTTCTGAAGCAGACGCGGCTTCTCTGCAGTCATTCCGCCTGATTCAGAGGGTTTGAGGAGGGATGAAAAGAGGAAGTGATTTCCTGCTGTTTGGAATCAACAGAAGCCAAAAAAACAACATGTTTGTGGAGGGAAGTGTGTGAGGAGTGTTTCAGCAGCAGATAGCATCAGTGGACACATTGTGGTGCTGCCAGGTGGGCTGAGGAAGAGCAAGGCGGCGGCGGCGGCGGCGCGCCGTCACATGCTGACACTTTCAAAGAGACACAGATATTGCTTGTTGCTGATGGTTTTCTGTGTGCGGGGATGACAGTGAATTTCCCCGAAGCCGAAGCTCCGTCTGAAACGAGGCGGAGCCTGTGAGGGGAAAGCGGCGTGCAGCATGGCGGCGAGGCGGCGAGGCGCCGCTTTGCTTGTTGGCTCGGTTTCACCGACCTGTCAAAGAATAATGGCTCTGCCTCCCCAGGAGGCGGGCAGAACACACACGTGTGTGTTGTACACAGGTGACATTCTCGTGTGTTTTGTGTGTGTGTGTGTGTGTGTGTGTGTTGTGCTGAGGACACGTTAAGTTATTTGTGGTGTAATTGCGTGCAGCGGCATTAGAATATGGACGGGGACGGACGGGGACGTCTTCTGATGAATAATACAACAAGTTCATAAAGGGGCGTCGGCCGAGCGGCGCTCCTCGCCGGGGACGGAGGAAACGGGGCGGTGGAAGAACCGTTTGAGAGCAAACTGTCATGAATAATTGAAGAGGTTTTTGAAAAATTCAGCATAATCTCACCTGCTTGAAGGTCACAACGCCGCGGCCATGTTCGGGGAGCTGTTCTGAGCTCCGCCGCCGCCGGACGCCACCAAGGGCGGCGGCGGCTCGGCGGGCGGGGAGCGTCCCTCTGGAGGTGATCATTAGAATCATTTCCATAATGACGGCATCAACAGGCGTCCAGGAAGATCAGAGTGACTCTGGAGGCAGGACAGTTCCAGGACGGAGTCATGTGAGCGTTTTCAGCCAGAGGCGGCGTCGAGCAGCAGGAAGTGAGCTGCGTTACAACAATAAGAGCTGGAGTGAGGCCGGGTCGGTGTTCAGAGGAAAACTGACTGGTTTTGAATTGTTGGGTCTTTTGTTCCACATGTTCCGTCGTGTGTGAAGTGATCTGCTGCGGACAGAAACAGGAATCAGACCATGAAGACGCAAAAGAGACAAAGCTTTTCGGTCAAAAACAGAAAATGCGCGTCGACACGGCTTCTTAACGAGTCCGAGTCCCTCCAGCGGCGCTCTTCATTAACAGGAAGTCACTGCCGCGGACTTTAACGGTGCGTCGGAGTCTGGAAGAGAAAGAAAAAACCATTAAAGAGCATAATAGGTCACTTAAACTGGCGAATTAAGAACCAGGCGGGACAGTGAGCGGACAGCGCTGCTGGACATTGTTCTTTCTGTAATTTAATACACTCTTTCCACTTGTAATTATGAGATTAACGCAGTTATGATGAATGTAAAAGCTGCTTATCTTCAGACTGGACGAAGCCGTCATGAAGCAGCAGCCTGGTGGAGTCCTGCAGGACCAGTTCTGGCTCTGCAGCCGATCGATGGAAGCCATTAGTGAGTGATTTCAGATGTTAATTATTGATCCGTCTGCCGTGCACGCCGTGCACGTGCCGTGCATTAAAAGGACTTTTGTTCTGCACACAGCGCGAATCACCGTCGGATCAGGAACACAGGTGTTGAGGTATGTGAGAGAAGAAGGAAGCAGCTCGTCATTTCGACGCGCCGTGGTTCTGGTTCTGTCTCAGAACCGCCCGGGACTGGGAATAAATTGCTCTCTGGATCATGCATTCCGTCGTTAAAGCAGAGCGGTTCGTGCTCCGCTGCTCTGATTGCTTTTCTCCGGCCGCTCCGTATCGGTTCTGATGACGGGGGAGCGGAAGGCCGACCGTACCGAGGAGTCAATCAAGTGAAAATGCTTTTACACCACTGGAGGTCTGAATTGAGTCCCAGAGGAATGTTTTCAAAGCCGTCGCTGCGGCGGCGGCGGCGTGCTCGGCAGCGTGCGCCGGAGCACTTAATCCACCGTATCACGGTCCGGAGCAAACGGCGGCCTTGAGGACGGCAGGCGGCGGCTCTCATCGTGACGGCCGGCTTAGCAGTAATCCCGCCTCGGACTCCGGGAACGGCGGCTAAATGAATAGTTTGTATCTGAGGATGGCGTGAGAGGACAGAGACACCAGAGCCCAGAGGACGGACAGAGTCCTGCTCTACCGAGACACTGCCTGCGAGCGGTCCGGACTCGGGCTGTCAACGTCAACGTCAACGTTTACAGTGTTCTCTACAGGTGGAACCGGGACTTCTAACCGACGTGTAACCGGTTCCACGTGACGTCAGAGATTTATCCTTTTCTATTGCAGTTCCACTATATGACCACTAGAGGCTCTGTCTCCATTTAGATCCAGTCCCTCATCATCAGTTCTCAGACGAAAGAGTCGTTTCAGCTGTGAAGCTGATGATATGTTCACTTAGATTTTGTCACATTTCTTTGATTTGTTGTATCTAAAGCCCCTCATGCTAGCTTGTGAACCACTAGCGGTAGCTCGCTAGCTAGCGTTAGCATCCATGCCCTCCCTCCAGCTTGTTGAGGTGTTTCCATGGCGACTGGTCTCTCGTAGACCCCGTCCTGCTGCTCCTCCGGACAGTCGCTCCCAGCAGGACTGCAGACCTGCTGCTGGTGGTCTCCGGTTGTGTCCACGTCCGTCTCGCTTCACGTCAGTGTTCAGGCGCGTTGGACGCTCTGCAGAGTGACGGCCGCATCGGAATCCCTCCTCGTCAAAACGAACGGACATGGACTTCTCCTCCGGTCGATGGGGTTCAGTCTCTCGTGGTCCGCCGGGACCAGTTTGGGTTCAGAGTCCGTCTCAGGGACGTTGAGAGACGAGCTGCTCGGAGCGCCGTGGTTCCTCCTTCACTTCAGATTCAGTCAAGTCGTCTGGATGTCTGCAGCTCAGAGCTTCTCCTGACGAGGAGCTTGATACTCACTTCTTTTTTCTGTTCTTGCAGCAAGTTGACAAGTTTGACATTTTCAAGCAGAGTGTTTCTATTTTCTTATTGTCTCATTAAAAAGCAGAATAAATGTCAGTTCTGACGACGTGACGCCGGCGTGGAGCAAACGGGATTTATTTACAGGCTGTTAATTTACTCTTCTCACCAGACCTCGTTTGTCCAGAATGTTTCGCCTGATTAGAGTCGCTGTCGGCCCGCGAACTGGAGCCGCATGAAACAAGACCTCCACCCATCAGCCACAACATTATGACCACAGCCGAAGACAGGAACTCCCAGAAGCTCTGATTTAATGACTGCTGTCGGGAGACGTCATGCAGCAGGCGAACAATTTGAAGACAGATAGAAAACTCTGAGTAGCCCTGTTTACAACAATCTTCCTGGTAATCAGATTGCGAGGTTAATCAGATTGTAAAAGTCTCATCTAAACACCTAAGTGGATCTGATTCACTCAGATCAGATTAAACTAAACTATTGAATCTATCCTGATTGATAAACTGCTTGATGCCTCATAAAGACGACTGAACACAGCAGGTTGTGTTTTATGGGAGGATTCTGGGTTCTGCGAAGGAAAGTCCAAACCAGCAGAAGTTCTTTAAACGTCTCCATGGTGGACTGCCGGAGGACGGGCCGCCACCGGAGGACGGGCCGCCACCGGAGGACGGGCCGCCACCGGAGGACGGGCCGCCACCGGAGGACGGGCCAGCGGCGTCACGGAGCAGTTTGAGCAGATATCCAGCAGAAGTCCAGGCGTCGCAGGAGCCTCCAGGAGGATGTAAAAGGAAAAAGCAACAAGCCGTCATTCTGTGTTGAACAACAATCCAGGTTGATTTCTCAGCTTTCAGAAATGTTGAGAAGTTCTGAGCAGAACGGAGGGAAAACAGGAAGTGATGCTGTGAGAAGAGAAGAGTGAAGAGAGCAGAGGGGATGATGGGATTCATTCAGCGTCGGGACTCCTCAGATGTGCTTTTGTTCCTAAACGGCAGCAGCTTCTCCTGAGACGGTGTCGCGCTGGCTTTTCGCTCTCGTGTTTTCGGCAGATGCCTGGCGGCGGTTTGCTGCTACTCGCCGGTGAAACGACCTCCGGAGGCCTGCAGGTGCAGCGGCCGAGTCGAAACATCTGAACGCAGGACGCCTCTCACGGCGGCGGCGGCGGCGGCGGCCGCTGGGTTCAGGCCCGTTTCCAGAAATGAAGCCGCTCTGGAGGATCTCACCGCTGTGGTTCACACTCTGATCCATCCTCTCATCCTTCTCTCGGTTCTCTGCTCGTTCGGCTGATTGTTCGTCATTTCTTCCACCGTGAATGAAGGGCAAAGTCTGTTTTTCAGCAGACTGATTAATAGCTCCTGTCAACATGAAACCTTTTTCAAGGTTTAAAATGATTTCTCTAACTACTGATTCTCTGGATTTCCACACCACCCTCCTAATACTGTTTTGTTTCCTCAATTAAGCTCCATCTCTACATTTCAGCCTGAAACAGTTTGATTTTCCTGAGGTCAGAGTTTTGCCTGCGAACGGCCACATTTGGGAAAATTAGAGCGTTTGGAAAACAATTACTTGTGCAGCGGAGCAGAGAGCGGAGCCGCTCTGTGGACAGAAATGTGAAGCCGTTCTCGCCGGCGCCTCCTGGCGAACACGTCGACCTCCGCTCTCCGGCCACCGCCCGCCTCGGGGCTGTTTTTCCTGACGCGCAGAAGCAGAGAGTTTGGAGGCGCTTTGACTCGTGGTCGTCTCTCTTCGTCGCAGTTTCCTTCCTGCAGCCGTGTTTCTGCACAGCAGCCGTTCGGGGGACGGTTTTGCAATATTTATGCATCTTAACTGGAAGAGGCGGCTCGGCGGTTTGCAGGAGACAAAGAGGCGAGGAGGTGCGCAGCGGCGTCTTCCTGCCCTGCGGGGGGCGCTGCTCTGTCTGAGCCGGAGTGAGAGCTCCATCAGGGGGAGAGCTGCAGGTGTGATTCCCTGGAAGTGTTGATTGGCGGAGTGTTTGCGTCCTGCCGGTGTGGACAGAGGTCTGCGCCGGTCCAACCCCCCCGAGTCTGGATCTGCAGTCCTGCGGCGAGCGATTAGCTCAGCGGCAGCTCGGCTCCGCCTGTCGCGCTGTTAGCTCCAGGCCGATCCTCGGGGCCACATGGGCGACATTGGCCTTCAGGCACTGGAGAAAAAGCTCTTTTTTTAAACGACCTCCTCACAGGAAGCCGAGCTCATCAGAACCAGCAGGTCGTTTCTCCTGCAGAAGAAGAAATGATTTCACTGCAGAGGTTTGACTGTGAAGGTCGGCTTCACCACGGAGACCTCCAGCTCTGCGGGGGTCCAGAAGGGTTGACTGAGTGGCGGATGGGGTTCGGTCGTCTCTCAGTAGGGAGGTTGCAGGTTTGATTCCCGGTCTCCACATGTAAAATGCTGCTGGAAAAGCACTATTTCAATGAAAATCATGAAGGATTTAACTGAACCAGGAAGCTGGTTCCACACATTTCTCCATATAAAACCAGAAACTCAGCGTTCAGATCTGCAGCTGAGACATCTTTATCATTTTCCCCCAAATAAAACTTTATCTGGAGCCACGAAACATTTAACGACATTTAGTGTTGCTATATCTGCAATGAAGACCTCTTTTATTCAATTCATGAAGTGCTCCACGTCAGACGTTGTCTTGAATTCAAGCTCTTTAATCCTTTTTAATTGTTTTAGTAGTTTTAACCAATTTTACCTTCTTTTTTTTAAAGCTGTTTGTCAATTATTTTGACTCATTTCTGTCGCAGTTTTAGCCTGTTTATTTAAATCTGTTCATTTTCCATGTGAGCAGTTTTGGTGTATTTAGTCGTTTTGACCATTTCAGCTCATTATATCTTGTTTAGTGGATTTAGTGACTTTAGCTGTTTTTAATGTATTTTCGCCTTTTCAGTTCCGACACAGAGAAGCTGAAGGAGGTCAGTCAGGTCGCCTCAGACCGACGCCGGTTTCAGTCGGTTCATGTTTTCTCTGCTCCTCTCCTCAGTGTTTCTCACCGCCGTGCTCTCTCATGTTATGTTTGCATGCAGCTGTGTGTGTGTGTGTGTGTGTGTGTGTGTGTGTGTGTGTGTGTGTGTGTGTGTGTGTGTGTGTGTGTGTGTGTAAAAATAGAGGAAAATAGAGGAGCCCTGCAGCCACTGTGTTCACCCTCCTGCTGCTCTGCTCCTCTTCTCTGTAGAGATGGACTGATGGGTTTTTTAGGGCCGATACTGATTATTGGTAATCAAGGAGGCCAATAACCAATATTCACAGCTGGTGTGTATTTGCAGTAAAATTACAAATATTGGTGTCAAAATTTTGAATCGTCCAAAGACTCACGGGCTTCCATAGCTGCTTCCTGTTTGTGTTTTCAGGCTAACTGCAGAGTTTTCAGAGTTTTTCTTTATTGTTTGTCTTTTTCTGAGTGAGGGAAATATCTGCCTGTTAGTATTGAAATAATTAGTTTGTGTTTTGGATTTCGTCAGTGAAATTTTGCTCATTTTAATTTGTTCTGACAAGTTTGGCGACTGTTGTGCTAACTGTTAGCATGTCAATGCGTTTTCTCATACAAGTTAGCATGAAGCTAGCGGGACTATTTTCATAATACATGTTGTGATTTGCTGGTTTTTACGGCGTCTCGTGCGTGTGGGAAACAGAATTCAGCCTTTAATGATTAATCTGCCGGTCAGGAGACAAATCTCTTCTCTCCACAGCTTCTTTCACTGATGAAGCTTCTCCTCTCCTCTCTGTGCTCATACATCTATGGTTCTATGCGCATGTATCTCATGGCTGTGCAGGCGCTGTGCATGCAGTTCTCACTGCTGATTGGCTGTTCGCAATGCTGGCTCTGAGTGTGGGTGGGACGATGCTGGGGGCAGAGAAGCAAAATAATCCTGTTTCACATTGATCTGTTATCGACTGTCGGTTTAAAAAAAGGCCGATATGCGTCAAAATGATCGGTTGATCTCCAGTTCTCTGAAGATCCTTCTCTGGATCTGCATGTGGTTTCATTTCTTGGGTGTCTTGAATCATCTTTTCAAACTTTCCTTGGTTCAGCCTCTTCAAAGGAGGAAATCTGAACTGTGGAGTTTTTGATGTGGGGATGAAATGAATGACTTGCTGGGACCTTTCTGCAGTGTGTGTGTGTTGACCTGCAGTGTGTGTGTTGACCTGCAGTGTGTGTGTTGACCTGCAGTGTGTGTGGGGACCTGCAGTGTGTGTGTTGACCTGCAGTGTGTGTGTTGACCCGCAGTGTGTGTGTGGACACCTGCAGTGTGTGTGTTGACCCGCAGTGTGTGTGTGGACACCTGCAGTGTGTGTGTGTTGACCTGCAGTGTGTGTGTTGACCCGCAGTGTGTGTGTGGGGACCTGCAGTGTGTGTGTTGACCTGCAGTGTGTGTGTGGACACCTGCAGTGTGTGTGTGGGGACCTGCAATGTGTGTGTGGGGACCTGCACTGTGTGTGTTGACCCGCAGTGTGTGTGTGGACACCTGCAGTGTGTGTGTGTTGACCCGCAGTGTGTGTGTTGACCTGCAGTGTGTGTGTTGACCTGCAGTGTGTGTGTTGACCTGCAGTGTGTGTGTTGACCCACAGTGTGTGTGTGAGGACCTGCAGTGTGTGTGGGGACCTGCAGTGTGTGTGGGGACCTGCAGTGTGTGTGTTGACCTGCAGTGTGTGTGGGGACCTGCAGTGTGTGTGTTGACCCGCAGTGTGTGTGTGGGGACCTGCAGTGTGTGTGTTGACCTGCAGTGTGTGTGTGAGGACCTGCAGTGTGTGTGGGGACCTGCAGTGTGTGTGTTGACCTGCAGTGTGTGTGTGGACCTGCAGTGTGTGTGTTGACCTGCAGTGTGTGTGTTGACCTGCAGTGTGTGTGGGGACCTGCAGTGTGTGTGTTGACCCGCAGTGTGTGTGTGGGGACCTGCAGTGTGTGTGTTGACCTGCAGTGTGTGTGAGGACCTGCAGTGTGTGTGAGGACCTGCAGTGTGTGTGGGGACCTGCAGTGTGTGTGTTGACCTGCAGTGTGTGTGTTGACCTGCAGTGTGTGTGTTGACCCGCAGTGTGTGTGTGAGGACCTGCAGTGTGTGTGTTGACCTGCAGTGTGTGTGTTGACCTGCAGTGTGTCAGGATGCATTGGTGTTGATGCATCAGGTGTTTCAGATCGGCCTCTGACTCAGATCTGGCTGAAGCGATTCGCGGTGAGACGACGGATTCTGTGAAGCGTTGCTGTTCTTGTCGGACAGTCGGCGTCACGGTGAGGCTGCTGAGGCGCCACTCGTGAGCAGATCTGCGGCGGTTCGTCACGTCGTCGTGAGTTTGGAGGTGACTTTGGGAAAAACAGCAGGATTGCTGTGATTCTGCTGTTGTGGTGATTTTCCAGGCGTCAGAGTAAAATGTGTTCCAGGTGTTTCTCAAACTGAGCCGCTGGTCTCCTCACAGCTCTCAAACACGTCTCAAACTCACCACTGACCAAACATTACCTGATATTCATAAATTTAACAGCCAGCAAACTCTCTTTCTTCGACTGTCTAATTTCCTGAAGGTTTCACAATAAAAGCATTGTGACGACTCACCGCTAAAATCAATCATCAGAGTGTGAAACAGGACAAAGTGGAGCGTAAACACATGAAAAAGGATTTTCCAGAGAAACCTGACTGTTTTCTTCTTCATTCGAAAGCTAACAACTCTTAAACGAAGCCGCTCCGTTAGACTGTAACTGTCTCCGGCTTCATTTGGAGATTTTTAATAGCATTTGAAGCCACACGTTGACTTCATCCTCTGTGGAGCAGCAGGCTCTGCATGCTGCTCGCCTCCCGTCGGCGCCGCCGTGACCCACATGGAAGGCTGGCGTCGCCGCTCTCCGTCAGCCCGATAACGACCCGGTCAGGTGTCTCCGGCTCTGCGGCGGCAGGGCGGGCCGGCGCTCGCCTGAGCTCTGCAGGCGGCTCCGTGGCCATTATTTGTCCTGAAAAATGTCCTCGCGGCCCGGCGGCGTGCTGACGACGGGGTTGCATCACGCTGTTTTCGTCATTAATTTCACATCGAGGAGGGCTGAGACGTTTTCATCCAGAAAACATGCTGTTTGGGACAAAAAGTTCCTGTTCTCATCGAGTGTTTCATCACTCGCCGTACGGATTCATCCACTTTTACTGTCGTCCACCATCAACAGCACGGTCCTCCAGTTACACTCTGTGATAAATCATGTGAAAAGCAGCATGGGAAATCAGCAGATCGTTAATTTTTAAGATAAATCTGAGCAGAGAACAACTGGTAAGAACAGAAAATAATATAATAATGTTTATATCATCTTTAAAAAAAAACAATATTTACTCTGAAATAAAAAGTAGAAATAAACATTTAAAACATGTAGATAAAAAAAAAAACCCTGTGAAATGTAATGTGTCCAAACGAAGTTCAATTTATTTCCAGATGGTTTTAGAATAACATCTCAATCAATCAATCAATTTATTTTTGTATAGCCCAGTATCACAACAACAGCTGCCTCAGAGGCTTCATGATGTTACATTGGTTGGTAAAAATAAAAACAGTGAATAAGCATAAGGTAATATGTTAATATTATATGTTAACATCTCTCATCCAGTCTGATATAAATGTCTTTGGTGGCGATTCTAAAGCTCACTGATTGTGAGAGTTTGATTTTGTTCAGCGGACAAAAAGGAGCCGTTGATTCCCTTCAGACTTGAGTTCTGCTTTTAGAACCACTGAGAAAATCCTGACTGCAGATTTAAGGTCTTGAGTTTGGGTCCAAACTGCAGATCGGCAGTCAGAAAGCCTGAATGTGTTTAGAATATCTAAACCTAAAGCAGCTTCAGTGAAAAAGCTCTGATAAAAGGTCTACAGCGACGGCTTTAACTCCTGACGTTCAGCTGCTGCACACGTTTCAACATAAATCACACTGAGGCACCAAGAAACAGGAAATCATCAGAAAATGTCCGTTCTGAGTACACAGCTGTTGTTTTTTCATATCAGGAGTAATCCTCCACTGATCTATTAGAGAACGGTTCGATAAGAAAAGCTTCACTTTAAAGGAGCCTTTCAGAAACGAGCCGTCCGGCTGGACTAATGATATCAGAGGATGTTTCCCCCAGAGGCATTGATCAGACCGTCCTCCTCTGGCCTGAGTGTGGTCTGCAGCTCGTCTCATCCCCGCCTCAGCCTTATTTACAGCCTTCAGAGCTGCATCAGTCAATATTAGGAGGTGTCATATTGTCCTGACCCTCCGAAGACGGAAATGTGTTTCTTCCAGCGCCACAGAATAATGATGCTGCTGCACGGAGCTGATTATCATAAGAATGCAGCCGCTGTTTCTTTTAATCTCACAACAATGCCGCCAAACTATTAGATATGGAAGATATAATCAGCTTTTATGAGCATGACTCATTTTTCTAAAGACTTGGGAAATTAATGGAGGTGAAAGATGAAATCCAGAGGCGTGCAATCAGGCCCAAACCCCTCCTGGTAATCTGGTCCTAAAATGTTTGAGATACATTTGTGTGTGTTATTTGGGTCTGTGTCTTTTAGCTGAGTTATTATATTAGTGTGATTATGCCTTCACTGGTAAACCAACTCCTGCAGGGTTTGGAGGGAAAGATTAGAAGTTAAAGATCTGAAATGTTTAATGAGGTGGATTCAAACAAGTCGCAGCTTCCTTCAAGCTTTCTGATCAATGAATCTGTGAATTAATTCCAGGACGAGCCCGTCGTCAGAGACTCTCTGTGACGTTAGCAGCGTCTGAGAGAGATGTTGTAATGTTACGTTTCTGGAAACCATCAATAAATGGATGGAGGAACAGGAAGAGCTCTCTTAACAGAAAGAAACCTGAAGCAGAGGTGGAGAATATCTGCCTCCACCAATTTCATCTCGGAACAGGATGTTTAAAATAATTGCTAACAGCTAACGCAGCAGGTTAAATCTTGAGGTCCTCATTGTATTTTCTTTAATATTCCAGATCAATGAAGTCAGTTTGCCAGTTTGTGTGATTTTGCACATCGGCTGATCGTCAGTCCTCCATCTTGCTTTTTCCAGTTCGAGATCAGACGTGGTGACGTGGATCGTTCAGCAGCTCTTCTTTTACATCCCAGCTCCTCGGATCAGCGTGAGAGTTTTTCTCTCCTCGTTCCAGGAAGCAGTTTGCAGCACGTCTTGCTTTGACACAGCCTTTCCCGGCTAAACCAACAGCTATTATCAAGAGAATCCAATAGTCTGGGTCCCAGCTCGGGCCTCGTAATTCAGGAGCATTTCCATGGTAAATTCTATCTTTAAATGTCACCCAGAACAAATCTATTAAGGCATCTGAGAGGGGTCGAGAGGCGGGGGTCCGCCTTAATGTCAGGAAGCATCTTTCCACCGATGACGAAGCCACACAGGAAATGAATATCTCACATTACTGCAAACAGGAGGGATGGAGGAGCGCTGAGTCATCGATGAATAACGTCACGTCCCTGTTATTGATGAACCCAGAGGCTTTTCTTCTTCTTCATGTTTGGAAACATCTTGAGTCATTCAGAGAAACTCTGATGCTCCTTTAAAAAGCCTGAAAACAAAGATGGCCGCTCCGCCTTCCTCTGTGAAACAGACATCCTTTAAAACTGAACAGCGAAACAAACACCACCTTCTCTGAGTTTATAGTTATTATTATTACTATTAACCAGTTCAGCTGATGGTTTGTAACTCCTCAAGAAAACGTGTCTCTGAACAAGCAGGCTCATGTTTTAAGAGTTTAAAAGAACGAAGAACGCCTCAGCGTTCAGCTGCTTCACATGCTAACGTGCTAACATGCTAACATTACACTGCACTTCTCAAACAGATTACCAGGAACTAAAGAGGACACACTCTTTTGTGTTCACTGCCGACAGTGCTAGTTTGTCTGGATGTTAGTTATGAGGAGGAAAATTAGAAAACAGTCAAATGTTACGTTAAAAACACTGAATGATAAAAAAAAAAAAAACAGCTAGCAAGACTCAAACAGCAGCCATGCCGTCTGAAGTACTGAAGCTAAACCTAAATTTGACAAAATGGCACAAATGTTAATGCAATTCCTGAAATATTCAAATGCTCGAGTGTTTAAGGCACTTTAGAAATGTTGTATTTTTCTCCTTCTGAAGGCTGAGTGTATTTTGTGGCTGCAGCTGCCTGTTGAAACCTCTGAAGCCAGCGACGAGCTGATGGCAGCGTCCTCTGATCAAATCAACGAGCTTTTTGTCCATCTGATTAAAAAGAACCTGGCAGTCCTTCGGTTCGGTGCATTCCTGCTGTGGACTCGACATTGGAGTGAGAGAGGACAGCCTCGCTCATAATGGAACTTCTTACAACTCTCCTATGGAACGTACTTCATGAAGGAACGGCTCATTCTGCGGGTTATTTTTTCAGCCTCACAGCTTGGTATGCAAAGCTCTTTCAAAGCTTTAGCGCTGATTCTCTTCTCCACGGCGTTTCAGCTGCGGTTCAACATTGTTAACAAACTAACTTCTCTGAAAGCGAGGATGACTCTGAAAGCTCAGCGCCGTCACCACTCCAGTCCTCTGTGTGTTTCCTGCCTCCACACAGGGAAATGAAAAGACAGAAGAAACGTCCCTGGAAATTCAAAAGCTGTGACGGGTGTCAACATGGCTGCCGACAGGAAGTGACATGCAACGCTTCCATCAAGGTCTCCTGGTGACCTCATGGTGACATTGTGTTGACCTCCTGTTTACTTCCTCCTGACTTCTTGTTGACTTCCTGTTAACCTCCTGCTTACTTCCTGTTTACTTCCTGTTGACCCCCTTGCTGACTTCCTGTTGACCTCCCGCTGACCTCCTGCTCACTTCTTGTTTACTTCCTGTTTGCTTCCTGCTGACTTCCTGCTGACCTCCTGCTGACCTCCGTGGCATTGGGGAAGTGTTTCTGGGATGTTGATGTTTTCCAGAGCGACAGAAAAAGCGCAGCAGCCGAGGAATTATCTGTTGACTGAAACATGATCCCGAACATTGACGGAGGCGCCCGTCAGCCTCGTCTGACACGCCGCACTTCCTCCTCGCCGTACGGCCCATTAGGCATCTGACACATTTCCTCATTAACACGGCGTCGCTCCCTTTGAGGCGCTCCCTCCACGCTGTGAACGAAGCGCTACGCCGCCAGGAGGAGGAGAGACGTGTCTCT
This sequence comes from Salarias fasciatus, assembly GCF_902148845.1. NCBI lineage: Eukaryota > Metazoa > Chordata > Actinopteri > Blenniiformes > Blenniidae > Salarias > Salarias fasciatus. The sequence goes on from NC_043754.1 coordinate 762,063, forward strand.
ATATACCTGAACAGGAGGAGGAGAGACGTGTCTCTATATACCTGAGCAGGAGGACATCGTTCATCACGTCACAGGAGCGAGCGGCGCCGCGCCGTCGTCACACTTTCCCGTCAGACACATGGAGCGTGGAATCAGATTTGGCAGGGAGGAGGTCAAAAACATACATTTATGCACAGAAGATGGAGTCTGGAGCCTCTGTGGTGTAAAGCGGCCCTGGAATAGATGGAGGAGGAAATGAAATGCTCGTGAGGAGGACCGGCTGGACGTCATGGACGCTGACTTTTGTGGGACGAGGAGAGTCAACGGCCCAGTTCACCGTTACATTTTCAGTCGGGCAGAGACGTTACGCTGGAGACAAAGAGACCTGTGCACGTTTAACACAAATGGCCGTGGCGTTTCCTCGGACAGTGTGTGTCAGAAGTGAGCTGCTTTCATGTGGCGTCTGCCCACGGCGGCGGACGGCGGCGTTTGCTGAGCTGAACAGAGCTCGGGTCATTACTCTGCGCCGTGGCGGCTGGCCGCCTCGTTACAGTCGCTTCACACTAAACGCACAGTCCGAACGGCGGATCGCACCTTTGAAGGTGATCTCAGGGGCGTCGTCTGCAATCAGAGCCTCCGGCTGCTGGAAGCGGCGGCGCAGACGAGGAAGCGAATCCAGTAGAAACACGTCGTGTTTGTTCGCCTTTAATTCGTGTTTTAATGTCACTTCTGCTGCTGCTGCTCCGCTACAGGACGGCAGCGCTGTGAGAAGCAGTGCAGCAGAGTTTCACTGAAGACACGTCTGTTGAAATATCTGAGACGTCTCTGACTGCTGCTCCAGACTGTCCTCCATCAAAATATTAAAACAGGACGTGACAGCTCCGGATGCATTAGCATCGACCTCGTTCTGTTTGCCGGAGACGATTAAAGTGGAGCCGGAATCAGCCTGAAGAGGGAGCAGCAGGTGTCGGAGAGACGGAGCCGGTGGGGACGGAGCCGGTGGGGACGGAGCCGGTGGAGACGGAGCCGGTGGGGACGGAGCCGGTGGAGACGGAGCCGGTGGGGACGGAGCCGGTGGAGACGGAGCCGGTGGAGACGGAGCCGGTGGGGACGGAGCCGGTGGAGACGGAGCCGGTGGAGACGGAGCCGGTGGAGACGGAGACAGTGGAGACGTCCTCCTCGTCTCTCAGTTTGAGCTGAGCGAGCGGCGCATGGCGGCGTTTCCTCAGCAGGTCAGGGAGGATGTCTCTCTGTCTGCAGACGAAGCTTCAGTCTCTAGAATTCAGCTTCAGATACTTGAACTCGCCGCCAAACCGCCGCCGCCCAGGAATCATCCTGGACTGAGCCGACGCCAGCGGACAGCTGCTGGAGTCGAGTGTGTGGGAGGAGCCCAGAGTGCCTGCTTCAGGCAGAACATGCAGTCTCCCGCTGGGAGGAAAGAGCAGTGGCCACGGCCGCCGCCGTCGCCGCCGGCAGCATAAAGAACACGTGTCGAGCAGAAACTGAGCAGGTTGGAGTCACAGAGCGGCGGTGGGCGGCGGCAGGCGGCGGCAGGCGGCGGCGGTGGGCGGCGGCGGGCGGCGGCTATCGTCTCTGAACGCCAGACGTCTGCTTCCTCTCAGCACGAGGAGCCGCCAGACTCGGCGCCGCTTCCTGCAGCTGAAAGGCAGGAGGACGTCTGGCAGGTGGACACGAAAGACTGAGTGGACATAAAAAGTGCAGCTCTGGAGCTCGACTGTCTCACTGCTGCTTTTTAATACGTCCCGCTGGCAGAGAGACGGACAGGAGGGACATGGACGGATCAGCTGCTGGGAGGAGGGACTGCCAGCGTCAGGCCAACAGGACAGCTGAGAGACAGACAGGGACAGGACGGCTGGACACAGGAGGAGGCTGGGAGGCGGACGGAGACAGGAGGGCAGTGAGAGACAGAGACAGACCCAGGCGGAGACAGTGAGGCTGTGAAGTACTGAGAACAGCAGCTTCTCCTGCTGGAGCCTCTGCAGTCTTTGTCTTCCTGTCATGTCTCGTCCAGCAGAGTCCACAGGAGACGGACTCCCACTGCTTCTGTCTGTCCAGCAGAGTCCACAGGAGACGGACTCCCACTGCTTCTGTCTGTCCAGCAGAGTCCACAGGAGACGGACTCCCACTGCTTCTGTCTGTCCAGCAGAGTCCACAGGAGACGGACTCCCACTGCTTCTGTCTGTCCAGCAGAGTCCACAGGAGACGGACTCCCACTGCTTCTGTCTGTCCAGCAGAGTCCACAGGAGACGGACTCCCACTGCTTCTGTCTGTCCAGCAGAGTCCACAGGTCCAGACGGCCGCCGGCTGGAGGCCCGGGCAGCCCGGTCAGCCCGGTCAGCTCGCTCTGCGCTCCGGGGACGGAGAAGAAACATCAGAGCCGCCGAATGAAAGTCAGACTGGAGGAAAACTGAAGCTTTTCTCTCATAAAAACAGGGTTTTTACGACGCTGTCTCTGTCAGACTGTTTGAAAAGGTGTAACTCAGCCAGACGCTGCCGTTATGGAGACATTTACCAGCTGGCTCCACAGCGCTTTTATTTATGGACTTCATTATAAAGCTGGAGCTCATCTCAGGTCTTCTAATCTGCTGCTCCTCCGTTTCACACAAAGTTCCCCCGATATCTCTGGCATCGCGTTCAAATCACCAGAAGAACAAAAAAAACCCACAAACTGTCAAAACAGCTGAAAACATGACTGAAAACAGCTAAAGTCAGAAAACTTAATCAGCAGCAGCTTAGTTTAAACTAGGGATGTGCCAATTTACGATATAATCGCGATTTACGATATTGGACAGCCGAGATTATCATATCACGTCATTTACAAGATATCGTCTGTTTCATCTGGAGACAAGCCCGTTACCGAAACAGCTACTGATCTTACCCAAGGTCTCAAAGCCTCTGCAGCAAAATGTACTGCAAACCACCACAAAAGTCCCAGATCCATAGAAAACCACTAAAGTAAGTAATTTTATGCCAGGATGATTAAAACGAGGCATTAACGCGTTCGGCCCGACAGACACTGTACCGCCCCCCTCAGCGCACCTCCCGACACAAAACGCAACAGAACCAGAGATCCGTGTGCTCCATCCCAACGTACTGGGCCTCGCGTGAAACTAGAAAAGCTGCTCTTTAAGAGACACCAGGCAGAATCTTCTCTGAGCCGACCGCCTCCCGTCAGCGGCAAAACAAACCCAAAACCCATCTTTACATTTCACAGCCAGCGCCTCAGATTGCACGTTTCTCTCACACTTCTTCGCCAAATCTCAAAGCTATTCACACCAAACACAACATGTTTTATTTCCTTACCGTTCTGTGGTCATTTTCCATCTATCCACGCTCTCCTCTGACCAAAACTAACTTCATAATCCTCTGCAGTAGTGACAGCGCGTCACGCGCCTGAATGTTATTGTCGCCATCTTGTGGGCTTGTCGTTAATCTTGGGAGTTTAAATGAAGTTCGCGTCTGGTGAGCGTTCATACGATATGATACACGTGACTGAGGCATCATCCAGCTGGGAGACATCTTTTAGCATAACCGCACGAGCGCCGCCGCCATCTTGGTTCTAAGAGACGCAGCAGTGCGCACCGCAGAGCGAGACACACGCGACACACACAATCAGTGATTGTTTCTGTGATATTTGGCAATTTTTTATTCTGAAACGTGCACATTTATCTTCATTGTGCGTTTCTACAGCTTATTGCACATTGTTTTTGTTTTTTTCTTCATGTGTTTACATGTTGCAAAGGGGATTTTTTTTGTTTTCCCTGTCATATAATTGGCTATTTTTGTATTGATTTTATTATTATAAATATATTTCAGTTGGAAACTAAATGCTATGGCTCAGTCATTTATTAAAAAAAGTATTTTATACTGTGCACAATACTGTGCAAAATTATAAGTTTCTGCACAAAAACTGTGCAGAAATGTATGATATAGTGGCTAAATGTCAGAGCCAAAGGCTGCATTGCATACAGATTCCTGTAGTGGAAATTAAAAGTATTTTAAAGTCAGATTCCTTTCAAATAACTTATAAACCTACTTATTATAGTTTGGCATACGTTGGTCTCCAAATGGCCAAATGAAGGGTTCTCCTGGTTCTATCCAAACTAAACACTATAAAATCTGTGTGCTTTATGCTGATCTCATAAAAACCTGGTCCAGTTGTAGTCCAGGAGCTGCTGAATGCAGTCAGCGGCAGCTTTATGGCTGCTTCATTGTTATCATGGTGTTTTTCAGTATGGAATCTGGAAAAAAAAAATAGGCAAGGGTAAAAGTTTAATTTTTTCCCTCTACTTTATCAAAATGTGCTCAGGCATGTTAAAATGCACAGTGTTGTTGACAGATGTTGATGGATTTCAGTGTTTTTGAGCATTTTCAATAGTATTAAAAGCAACGCGCCAAATATCGTGATAATATCATGAATCGTGATATTTTGGGCCACCAATATCGTGATATCAAATTTTCATATCGGCACATGCCTAGTTTAAACCCTTAAAAACTGTGAGGAGAAAACAGTCCTTGTTTTGTATTAAAAGAAAAAAAAATTGAATGGAGAAACAGGATGTGTTAAGGGGGCAAAATGATTTTTAAAAATTCTTAGAATAACTTTTATGGATCCAAAACAGCTGAAAATGGCGATAAAGGGAGAAACCAACTAAATCTGCTGCAATCTGTGTCGTGATGAAACTTTCTGAATGAACAGTGTTTGACTGGACGTGATTTACTGAACTTAAGGCGTTTCCTCTGTTTAAAAGGTGAAAGATGTTTTTTCTGTGCTGTAAAGCCTTGACGGCGTCTGTTCGGCTGCAGAAGTGTGTGATCTCTGAGCGGAGGACAGTCGGAGTTTTAGTCTGCTGATAAAACCTGAGCCGAGTCGTTTAAGGAAGCCGAATGTTTCAGGAGGAACTGGCTTTCTAATGAGCAACGACCTGAAGAAACACATTTGCTCCGCCAGACTCTGTGATTACGGCTGGAATCAGAATCGGCGGCGGCGGCCTGGCGGCGCGTGGCGCCTCCACGAGGAGGTAATGAAAGCCTCTTTACACCTGGGCGGCGCGTGGCGTGTCGGGTCTGCTGTTCGCTTTCAGAGCCGCTCCGTTAAAACAGCGTCGGCGCAGCGATCAGGGGTCGGCCGGCGAGCAGAAACAGCCAGAGCTGCTCTCTGATAGGCTGGACGAAGAGAGAGGGAGGTGCTTGTGGAGGTCTTAGTTTAGTGAGATCAACCAAGCTGTGGATGTGCGCCATGGCCTTGTGGCGGTATGAGTTCAGCCAGTGGCGGTGGGGGGGCTGCACGCCCAGCGCCTCCCGTCCTCGGGCGCCTCCCGTCCTCCGGCGCCTCCCGTCCTCCAGCGCCTCCCGTCCTCCAGGCCCCTCCCGTCCTCCGGCCCCTCCCGTCCTCCGGCGCCTCCCGTCCTCCGGCGCCTCCCGTCCTCCGGCGCCTCCCGTCCTCCAGCGCCTCCCGTCCTCCGGCCCCTCCCGTCCTCCGGCGCCTCCCGTCCTCCGGCGCCTCCCGTCCTCCGGCCCCTCCCGTCCTCCGGCGCCTCCCGTCCTCCGGTGCAGACTGCAGACTCCTGCTGCCCTCTTGGTGAAATTGACTCTTGATTCGTAACGAGCAGTCGCACATTAAAGCGCTAATCGGGGCTAATGGCAGCTAATTCGGGCCCCGCGGGGAATCCGGCATCAAGCAGCATCAGATGTTCTGCCGGGCCGGGACGGAAGGGACGACATCAAAGACTCTGGGAAGTTGTAATTGTTTGATATGATCTGCCTCCGACTTAAAGGATCAGGACTGGCCGTGACGGTGAGACGATCCACCGCGGGACCGCGGGTCCCGGCCGCCCTGCCGGGGCAGCGCAGGCTAATCCACTGTACTCAGATTACAGTAGCGGAGTAATTACTTGATTAAAGTTCAGTAGATCCAGCATGAATAAAATATCGCCGGAGGGAAACGTGAGTCCGCCCGCCTCCGGAGCGCTGCTCTCCTGTGGAAACGCAGATTGAAGAGACATTTAGCATCACAGTCGTCTGGTGAGAATAAACCTTATCAATCCAAACATGAGCTGATGTGAGATCAAGCAGCGGGATGGTGAAGGTTTCACAGCAGGAGGCTGCCTGAACGTTCTGCTGGTTTTTCTGGGATTTTCCTCCTCCCGTCTCACTTCTCTTCTTGATTTGGTGGGTTTGAGCCTGTTCTCTATTTTCCACCCATTTCTTCATGCATCATCCAGCCGTTCTCCAATGCTGCAGTTTCAGCCCTGAAAACATGTATTTAAGGTGAACTCGTCTCTGACTGGATGGAGGCCTCCGTCAGGGGGATGGGGGCCTCCGTCGGGGGGATGGGGGCCTCCGTCAGGGGGATGGGGCCCTCCGTCAGGGGGATGGGGGCCTCCGTCGGGGGGATGGGGGCCTCCGTCAGGGGGATGGGGCCCTCCGTCGGGGGGATGGGGGCCTCCGTCGGGGGGATGGGGGCCTCCGTCAGGGGGATAGGGGCCTCCGTCGGGGGGATGGGGGCCTCCGTCAGGGGGATGGGGCCCTCCGTCAGGGGGATGGGGGCCTCCGTCGGGGGGATGGGGGCCTCCGTCGGGGGGATGGGGCCCTCCGTCGGGGGGATGGGGCCCTCCGTCGGGGGGATGGGGGCCTCCGTCGGGGGGATGGGGGCCTCCGTGGGGGGGATGGGGGCCTCCGTCAGGGGGATGGGGGCCTCCGTCAGGGGGATGAGGGATGGGGGCCTCCGTGGGGGGGATGGGGGCCTCCGTCAGGGGGATGGGGGATGGGGGCCTCCGTCGGGGGGAAGAAGGCCTCCGTCGGGGGGATGGGGGCCTCCGTCGGGGGGAAGAAGGCCTCCGTCGGGGGGATGGAGGCCTCCGTCAGGGGGATGAGGGCCTCCGTCAGGGGGATGGGGGCCTCCGTCGGGGGGATGGAGCGACTGAGTCTCACAGAAGAAACCAGATTTACTGTCACTTTCTGGTAAAATAACCCAGAAAAAGGAAAAAGAAAGAGGTGAATTTGCATCGTAGGAGACAGATGATGTGTTTCGTGAAGGAGGGTCGTCTGAACGCTGAAGCCCAGTCTGGGTCCAGACCGGGCAGCAGTGGTCTTCCTCCGCTGTCCCGGCTGTCCCGGCTGTCCCGGCTGTCCCGGCTGTCCCGGCTGTCCCGGTCTCCACGAGGCGTGGTCAGGACTCCATGACGCACGTCGGCGTTGTGTCCCAGAGTTTAAACTCTGCTGTTAAAAAGTGGGTCGTCTCCCCAAATGTGAAGAGGCTGAACGACGTAACGAAGACAAAATGAAGAGCAGCAGTCAAGGTCGCGGCTCTTTATAAAGAATATGACACGCCGTAAAGCCAGCGGATCACACCCGGGGGACAAACAAATCTGCTGCTGCCGATGCTAACAGGTAGGAAGTTAACGGTCCGGCGCACGCCGCCTCCCGCTCCCCTGAACGCCGCCTGATTCTGCCGCTGAGAGGCAGAACTGGTGAGACGTTATTCCTCCCGGTGGAGCTCGCTCGGAGAACAAGCGCCGGCCATTAATATGTAGCATTAGCCGAATGGACTCATCCTTCATGTTAAAGGCTCATATTATTTCTTGACTGGCTAATAAGTTAGCCTGACATTTATTCTGTGCATTAATCACCTGCTGCGGATGTTCCGCCGGCTTTAACCTTGGCGGGCGGAGAACAGAGGAAACTCTTCTGTCGTTTGTCCGACGGGACAGCGGTGTCCTCACGGCGCCTTCGGGGCGGAGCTTCTGGAGCGGCTGCAGGTCGGACCTGACGCTCGATTCTTTGGTTCTTTTTAGATGAATCAGCAGAACAGGAAGGTTCCCACAGTCACAGGAGAGCGACGGAGTCCAGCTTCAACCTCCTGCTCCGCCCGTCTCTTCAGCATTCTGATTGGCCGGGAACTGTGATGGACGTTTACTCCGAGTTACTTTTACGCCGATTTCCTGCATCTTTTTTTAAAGTAGACTCGTCCTCAGGAACAGAACACACTTCAGCTGACATTTTGTTTTCAAATCCAGTCCAATGATTTCTACCCCTGAAGTGTTTGAGGGAGTGTCCTATCAGGGGTCAAAGGTCAGGTTCTTGTAGTTTTTGTCTGTGGTCCGGCCTGGACACTTCAGCTGTCCTTCACACACACACACACACCCTGTTCGAGTCCCTCTCAGACCCCACAGGCTGGTCTGTGGAAGCCTGGATTGATGAGTTCTTGACATTTTTGCTGAAAAACATGAAGCGTGGTCAGAGGCTGCAGCGACAGTGAAACGTCAGTGTTTAAAATAACTTCACTGAGTGTCTGTCCTGCTCTGCCAGTCTCAAATACCCGTCTCTCATGCGCTCTGCCTCGGATATACCTGAAACCGGTAAGCTCAAAGCAAATTTGTGCAGCGGCGGCGGCGGCGGCGGCGGGCCTTTATAGTGCTTCTGTGGAGTGGAGGTATAAGGAATCAAAGCGGGAAACATGCCTGTCATCATTTAACCTTTCATCTGCACGTTCGCTTGACTGACTGCAGACGACGCTCGGCCCGATCCCGTCATGAGCAGCTCCTAACTCCCAGCAGGCTCTGCTGGTCTTTATTTATGGCTCTGATCCCCTTAATTCAAGCAGTGACGCACACTCCTCTGAATTCCGCCGTGTGAACTCTGGAGGATGTGTTGTGACTAAAAGCGAACGCTGCTGAGAAAACTCACTGACAGGAACGTGGAAAGTTCTGATAGTCGGACCAGCGTTCTCCGTGCTGCTGGGTCGAGGCGGTGACCGTCTGTAAATGTTCCCGGTCACATGACCCATCATCCCTCCTCCTCAATGTTCTTCCCCTTCATACTCATGGTGCTGATTAAACATGCAGGTTGTGATTTAAACGTCCTTTTATTGCTGTAATGATGGAAGTTTTCCTCCAGCAGACAAAACCCATCACAGAAATGTCTGGCGGTGTTAAAGAAAAGCAGAGTTGTCTCCTCACACACATCCAGAGTCGGTATCATGGGTCTACACTCACACTCCGCTGCACAGCCGTTCCTTCACACCGAGGAGGAACATTTGGTTTTTGCCTGAGAACGGATCACGATCCGTCTGATCAGTATAACTGGAAGGCCTGCAGCAGTGAGAGCTGTGTTTGGCTCTTCATGCTGCTGGAAACTGTCACACCTGCTTCACTGGTTTAAAACGTCACTTTTCTTGGTGTCATTTAGCTCAAAATGTTGGTTCGACGATGATTTATTTGCAGTGAAACTCCTGCATTAAGACAGCAGGACGCCGAGACACCGAGCAGCCCACTGGAGATGCTTTTCACTTCCTAAATGCTGCAGTTCGTTACTCTTTCATTAAAGCAGCAGTCGCCGCCGCATGTGACGCTAATTTCACCCAGACTGAAATATTCCTGCTCATTGGGAAGCAAACGTCTGCAAACTCCAAACCCGAACCGGACTCCAGGACTCAGCCGGTGGAAAAAAGGGAGGTTCAGATAAAAGGTTCTGGTTTCTGAAGTTTGGATCAGGTCCAGATGGAAAAACCTCCAGACTACAGCGGAGAGTTTCAACTTTAATATTTAAAATGTGATAAAAGGATTGGCTTCACGATTCAATACTTTTGAAGGACAGTGTATCTGGACTCCACATCTGTAAATTAGGGTTATATTCTGGTTATTTTCAGTCAGATTATCGTCATGTTTGACGGAAAATGTCCCAAACAGCACTGACTTCCTGTCTCTGGGAGTTTTGTACATTAATTATAACTTTTAAACTTAAAACACGACTTGAACTTTGAGTCCAGATATTTAGTTCCAGCCTACAGTATATCGCGATGGGCTTCCTGTTGGACCGAAGAGCAGACCGATGGTCCCGGGACCGTCCTGAGGACGCCAGGGGTGGGGACATGGGCGTGGCCAGGGGCGGAGCCAGGCTGAGGCAGGAACAGGAAGTTAGTCTTTAAACGCTAAAGGAGCAGCAGAGTGAGATGTCCTCCCGCAGAGCGTCTTTGATGGCGAGCCGGAAGGGTCAAGCTGCTGGACGGCGTAGAGACAGAGACGAGACACTCCTCCGGTCCCGGGTTCGGGTTTTATTCACTGAGATGAAGAGAGAAGCAGCGGGGAACGTCAGACGGCTGAAAGAGAGCGGTCACATGACCCGGAGGGCGGCGCCGCTTCTCGCTCTTTCTTCTTCTTTTGTTGCTGGTGATTGTTTTCTCCAGTGTTTTACAGAAAAACAGGCTCATTAAAGCGAAGCAGAGCAAAATCCACCTCATTAGGAAATGATTGCGTTTGATGGTCGCTGGTCATTAAAGCTGTTTTTCACTGAGAGAAGTCAGAAATAGTGAAATAGATGTTTGCTTTTCCTCCATTGATCTGGACAGTTGTCTCTCTCTCTCTCCTCCATCCCTCCATCTCCGTCTCCTCTCCGTCTCTCAGCCTCGTTTTTCGCAGCTGTTGAAGCAAATTTCAACAGATTCAACACAATCAGTCCACATCTCTCTCCTCAAGGTGTTTCTGTTGTTTTTAAAACTTCTGCCTTCTCTGTAAACGTGGCCTCGTCGACTCGCGGTCGTTCTCACTTCCTCCTCCTGTTCAGGGTTTTTCTGGAGGCCGGCCTGCTCCGCCGTGCCAGGATGAGGATTTGTTGAAATGGCGTTAGCTTAGCGTCGCAGATCAATGAGCGGATCTGCTTCGCTCCTCACTATTTGAAATCTGTCGGCGCTCGGTTCTGGTGCTCGGCTCCTCGTTGCTCCCCCTCAGCGGGGCAGAACCTGTACCGGGAGCTCTCTGTAGCGCCTCCACCCGCCCCTCCGGCGTTTCTTCGGAGGAGCTTCGACATCTGCTGCTTTACTCGATTGTCTGAACGCGTAACTCGGAGCGCTGTGCCGCTATAGAGACATATGGCGCAGATGTGATCAGCGCGAACGGCGTTTACTCAACTGAGTTAATGTCAGCAAAGAACAGACGGAAAAAATTAAAAGCGCTCGTTCGGTGCACATGATTAAACATGCAGCGATGGATGCGTGCGCAGGAACGCCGCCGCTCTGATCGCCGTCTCGCCGCTGCAGATCGCAGGAGTTCCTAAACTGCTGGCAGAGGCTTTGCTGGAATCACAGCGTCTCTAATCAGAATAAACACTTTCAGAACACGGCAGGTTATGTAATCCTGATCCGTGCGACCCGGCGGCGCCGGCGGCAGAATTCACCGGAGGCCTCGCCGTAACGGTAGAATCCGATCGCTCTTGATTCCTGTCTAATCACACTGTAATTATGCAGAGGAGCTGCGATTGTGAGCATGATAATGCTTTTACCTGCGACGGCTTCCCCGCTGATGAGGAGACGCAGCAGAAGGTGGGAGGTTTGTTTTGCTTTTCTTCCTCCCTCCAACACATTTCAGTCTTCAGTAGATGCTGCTCCTGCCGTCTGCCTCCGTTCAGTGGATTTGATTTCTCAGTCAGGCCGAAGCCCAATTTCCATCAGAACGCAGCTCGTCTTCTCATTTCAGCTCAAAAAAATCCAGCATGGTGAAAAAATCACGGCTGCAGAAATCAGTTATTTGTTCTGCTGTTTTCTTCCATTGTACTGTTAATTTTTTTCCCGTTCTGCTCCAGGAAACGACGGATCTATCAGCTGTAGATCTGACGGCTGTTCTCTCATTGAAAACTGCACCTGTTCACCTCTCAACACTGGTTTCTGCTTTTCGGATGAAGTTCCTCTTCTCGCCGTTCTCCGTTCTGCCTCTAGGGGTCAGTGTTACAGTCCTCTGTCCAAAGTGAAGCGGTGTCGGATGTCGAACCGCAGCAGGAATCAGCTCCTATTGGTCAGCTGGAACCAGACACCTGTTCAGGTGCTGGAGCTGAAATCCGAGCTCTGAGGCCTGAGCTTTAGGCCACGCCCCCTCTGCCACAGGCCACGCCCCCTCTGGGTGTGTCTCCCAGCCTGAAGGCTGCAGGTGGAGCAGGTGGAGGTGACGGGAGTCTGAGGTTCTGAACCCCAGCAGTGTGTGGAGAAGGAGCCTCTGGAAGGTTCCGGTGAGACGTCAGTCCTCCGCCGTTCTTCAGGCCTGCATCGACTTCCTGTGACTTCAGGTCAAAGGTCATGCAGTCAATGCAATGTGAGTGAAAATACACAGTGAAGAATGTGGTTCATGTCAAGAAAGTTTAAAGCTGAAAAGTAGTTTTTGATTGTTGTGATTTCACTTTAACTAAAAGCTGATCGTGTTTCTACGGTAAAATCCTTCTTTAGCAGAGCTTTCAGATATTTCCACGTTTCGGTTTTTAAATTTGTCTTCAAGATAAATTCTCTAATAGATTAAAAACCTAATTTTGGATGATATTGATTATTTGTACTTGATGAACCTTTTCCTGAAGACTTTGTATTTTAGCATTTTCAACTATTTAGCCATGACCACTTTCAAAATAAAAGACAGAGAAGGACTGTTGGTCATTAGATCCTCTAATTAAGAGGAGTCTCAAAAACTCTGACGTATCAAAACAGATGAGGCTTTCTGATCATGTCATACTTTCTGCTGGTCGTCCCTTTATTGAACTTAAACTAGTTGTGGTGTGATTTTATTCATTGAATTAAAAAAAAACAAAAAAAAAAACAGTGAATTGATCCGCTGCTACAGATTTAACTTTAGTCAAATTTTTCCCGCTGAATATTTAATGTCCTGATAAAACAGAAGCTTGCAGAGTATCTGGAGCCGTTTGTTCTCATTACAATTCTGTAAAATGATTGAAAACGCTGATCTTCGTGCCGCTGAGTGGAGTTTATGGGACAGGATGCACACACTGTTTGGAGAAAGAACAATGTTCAGTCCATGATCATCAAGTCACTTTTTCCCATAAACTTGAAAATAACAAAGTGGAGAGAGGATCAGAAACCGGAAGTCCAGACGAGCAGGAGCGGGTTTCAAACTAACGCTCTCAAAGATCCACCAAACGCCGGAGGATCCGGGTCCTTACCCGCTCTGTGTGAACACCTGAAAGATCGACTCAGACATCAGGACCTTGTTTGGCTTCAGGGTTGTTTTGCTATGTTTTGTGTTTTTGTGACAGTGTTGATTCAACACAGAATATGTGCGTTCTTGTTCCCATTGGTCCAGACTGATCAGGACTGACCGATGGTCTCTGTTCCACACAGATCCTCATTTTCTCAGCTGCTGTCAGGAAAACTTCGCCTCTTTCCACAGGAACCGTGAAGCTTTAGAAGCTTTTCAGGAACTTTTAGGAGCTTTTAGGAACATCCCAGTTACACAGTCCAATTTTGGTCCACAAGCCTTATGTTGGACACCATGTAAAGAGCCTGTGGTAGTAGAGTCACGGAGCTGAATCGTGTTTCTGACCTTCAGTTGGAGGTTTTTCAGCGACACTGCAGAAATTCAGTATTTATTGTTTTTCACTCTGCGGCTCTGGCTGTTTGAACCTTTTCCTCCGTTTCTCCTGCTGTCCTGTTGACCTCTGACCTCTGACCCGGTGGCCTTCCTCTCATTCAGGGTTTTGGTTCATGTGGTGTCATCGTGGTGTGTGTGAAGCCGGCAGACCCGAGGACGGCATGTTGGAGCTCACTGCTTTGACTGCCGTAGCTCACTCCTCCCATTGTAGCTGTATCTCACTCTTCCTGCTCCACTCACTCCCCGTTGCCTCTCACTCCTTAGTGTGTTTCAATTGCCAGTGTCTCACTCCTGGGTGTGTGTCACTCATTGGTCTGTCTCTCTCGTAGCCTCTCACGCCTCAGTGTGTCTCACTCCCTGATGTGCCTCAGTCCTCGGTGTGTCTCACTCCTCGGTGTGTCTCACTCCTCGGTGTGTCTCACTCCTCGGTGTGTGGACTCTGGAGTGAGTTACAGTGCCTCCCTGAGGCTGCGCTCTGGGAGTGTGGCTGTGTGTCACGTTTTCAGGGTGTTGTTGTGTTTGGGGTGTGTTGTTGTGTTCAGATGTTGTTGTGTTCGGGTGTGGTTGTTGTGTTCGGGGTGTTGTTGTGTTCGGGGTGTTGTGGTCTGGTGTTGTTGTGTTAGGGGTGTTGTTGTTGTATTCGGGTGTTGTTGTTGTGTTCGGGTGTTGTTGTTGTGTTCGGGTGTGGTTGTTGTGTTCGGGGTGTTTTTGTGTTCGGGTGTTGTTGTTGTGTTAGGGGTGTTGTTGTTGTGTTTGGGTGTTGTTGTTGTGTTCGGGGTGTTGTTGTTGTGTTCGGGTGTTGTTGTTGTGTTCCAGATGTGTTGTTGTGTTCGGGTGTTGTTGTTGTGTTCGGGGTGTTGTTGTGTTCGGGGTGTTGTTGTGTTCGGGGTGTTGTGGTCTGGTGTTGTTGTGTTAGGGGTGTTGTTGTTGTGTTCGGGTGTTGTTGTTGTTTTCGGGTGTGGTTGTTGTGTTCGGGGTGTTTTTGTGTTCGGGTGTTGTTGTTGTGTTAGGGGTGTTGTTGTTGTGTTAGGGGTGTTGTTGTTGTGTTCGGGGTGTTGTTGTTGTGTTCGGGTGTTGTTGTTGTGTTCCAGATGTGTTGTTGTGTTCGGGTGTTGTTGTTGTGTTCGGGGTGTTGTTGTTGTGTTCCAGATGTGTTGTTGTGTTCGGGTGTTGTTGTTGTGTTCGGGGTGTTGTTGTTGTGTTCCAGATGTGTTGTTGTGTTCGGGTGTTGTTGTTGTGTTCGGGTGTTGTTGTTGTGTTCGGGGTATTGTTGTTGTGTTCCGGATGTGTTGTTGTGTTCCAGATGTGTTGTTGTGTTACGGGTGTTGTTGTTGTGTTCAGGGTGTTGTTGTGTTTGGGGTGTTTTTGCTGGAGGCTTCTCTGCCGTCAGTCGGAGTCTTTTGTGCGTTTGCTGATCGGAGCTGTTGTAGCAGACCGTGGTGCATGATGGGAGAATTCTGACGAGGTTTCAGAGGATGAGGAGCTGCCACTCAGAGCAAACCCACATGAAAGCAGCAGATGATGAAGAGGAAGCGACGGTTTGCAGCAGCAGGAAACTCCTGTTGACACCATCGTCCTGCTAATGTGTGTGTGTGTGTGTGTGTGTGTGTGTGTGTGTGAGTGTGTGTGTGTGTGTGCGTGTGTGTGTGTGTTATTACCACATAATGAATTTTTCACCTTGACGGGACGCTGAAGGACCTGCAGGACGGTTTGTCTCTGAAGAGCCGGACGCCAAACCGTGACACACCGAGTGATATCTCACTTTAAAGAAGCGTGGCGTCGCCTCCGGCCAGCGGGGCGGCGCTCTCCTGCGAATGCAGCACACTCAGAATGCAGGCGGTAACTGTGTGTCTCTTCTCTTCTCTCCTCTCTCTCTAGGTAAGTGAAGCAAATTGCCGGGGCTGATTGAGAGTGCGCCGCCTCGGGGTGTCACGTTCCGCCGCCGCTCACTCCGGTACAGTACTCCGCTCCTCATACTGATGCAGCCTCTTGTTTCCATCGCTGGCGGCGGCGTTGGAGACGTTCCAGCGGCGTCTGAGCGACGGGCCGCCGAGCTCGCAGCTTTATTTGGTGTGTGTGCAGCTCTGTGCAGGTCTGCTGTGATTGAGAGGCTGACCTCTGACCCTGCAGGTGTTTGTCTGTCTCACAGTCCAGCAGCTCCTTCAGACGGTTGTCTGGTCCCGGTGTTGACGCTCTGCAGATACAGAGGAGAGGATGCTGCACTCCAGACTGGCTTCTTATTTCATGACTGCAGATTTAAAGGAACAGATTTTCACTGGTTGGACTGTTGAGTGATGAAGGTCGGATGTGGAGTAGGGAGAACATGCATCCATCAGCCACAGCGTCCTGACCTGCAGCAGGTGGAGTCAACATTCTGCTGGCAGCTGAGGCGACGCTCAGTGTTCAGGACTGGTTCTGGTTCCTGGTCTGAGGAGGGCGGAGTCTGTTTGAAGAGGTTCCACTGAGGACACAGCAGTGGTTCTAATGTTCTGGATGAAGTGTGTATTCCCGCCCGCTGTGTGGCTGAGGTTAGATTACTCTCTCCCTTCAGTTTAACTGATGATCTGGAACCTTGAGGATCAGACTGAGTGTATTTCTTTGTGCAGACTCTGTTTTGATGGCTTCCATCACGCCGTGGTTCTCAGCTTCTGTTTCAACGACCTCTGCTGTCTGAACCGACTCATGTTGAGCATCTGCCGTCAGTCGGTCCTGTTGGGAGAAAACGTTGCTGGAAAATTCAAAGTAATATAAATGCAGGTTTTCCCTTTGGTCATTTCTCTCACCTGAACCCAAACCTCTGCTTTCTGCTGGGTCACCGTTTGACCAACCAGCACTCAGCCGAGCTCTCGGAGCTCTGAAGTCACATATTTCTAGCGCTCTGAAACTCGATCCACTCGACTGAACCGGCCCGACTCCTCCTTCTGCCTGAGTTCCGGTGAAGTCCGCAGGTCAACGACGCATCGAGACGTTTCAGTTGAACTCGCCGCCTCTCCGCTGAACCGAGGCTGTTGGGAAAATGTGCTGATTGGCAGTGAGCTGGTGGATCAGTGGCGGCGCTCGCCGTCTTTGGTGGCGGTTAACTGCTGATTATCCAGGCCTGCCGTCGTGTGGCGCCTCTTCATTAAGCGCTCGCTACCTGCTGCTCGCTACCTGCTGCCCGCTCCGTGATAATTGGCTCCACTCAGGTTGAGCCGCCATCTTTGTTTCGGCGTGCGGCGGCCGGCGGCTCCAGGGCGAGTCCCCCCCCACCGGTTCTGCTTTATCGTCTCTGGCTGCGTGTCATGCAGCATAATTGAGTTCAAATTGAATATGACGAGGCAATCAGCGCAATTAATGGAACACTGGAGTGTGTGTTGTGAGGGCAGGGGGCGGAGCTTCCTCCCCAGTCCTCCGACGGTCGAACCACAGCGCCGCTCCGCTCGCGTCGGTCACGCCGCCGGCCGGCTCTCAGCACCGCTGGTTATCTGCAGATTGATTACAGCTGCGGCGCCGCTTCGTGTTTCATGTGGAATTACGAGGCGTTAGCGACGCTTTTGGAGGACGAAGCCGAGGATCACGTGAGCAGAGGAGGGAAGTTCAGCGCTCCAGTCTGATGGAATATCAACGGAAACGTGAGAATTTCTAATAAAGGGACCGAACATAAGAGCCAGAATTTATTTTCCCAGACTGCAGTCATCCAGAGAGGATTAATTATAACTCGGAAAAAAAAATCAGGTTGAGTAGAAGCAAATATTTATTTTTCTCTTCAGTCTATAGAAGCACGTTTACATTTCCTTCTTTATCTCGAACAAAAATGCGAAAAAAAAAGGTCGAAAATCTTACTGTAAAAATATGAAAACACCTTAATTGAAGCTTTATTTTCTTTATTGAACACAGTAAGGGTGTGTGTGTGTGTGTGTGTGTGTGTGTGTGTGTGTGTGTGTGTGTGTGTGTGTGTGTGTGTGTGTGTGTGTGTGTGTGTGTGTGTGTGTGTGTGTGTGTGTGTGTGTGTGTGTGTGTGTGTGATTCCTCTCTGGCTCCAGCAGGATGTGACTCGGTGTCTTTATGACGCTTCCTGCTCTTTCACCTAAATTCAACGCTCCTAATCGCTGCTTTCTTCAGTGACGCGACACACCGACTGCTTCACGGCGCTTTATTGATCGTTGCTGCAGGAGAAACCCAGTTGTTGCTTCTGGCTGCCATATTTTTCCAGAGATGTGGAGGCTCCTGTTGTGGGTGCGTCGCTCTCAGAAAGTACTGACAGCTCTGAGTTTTGTTGAGGAGGATTTTACTGAATCCAGTTGAACCACAGTCAATAAAAAACAAATAATAGTCAAAAATTCATCGCAGTGTGAAAATAGTCAATATTACAGATCATTTCTGATCATTTCTGTGGTTTAGCAGCAGCTTTCTGTGGTCACACACTGACACCTAGTGGTCACAGGTGGTATTTAACGCTGATTGTTATATAAGGTGCACAAACTGCCAGACGACGGAGAGAAAAGTGTCTGGAGCTGCAGTCCAGAGAGTTTGGGCGCCTTTTCAAGTGAAATCGTGTTGGATGTCGAGTTTGTTAAGTTTGCAAAACTATATTTCAGACGATGAAATGTTGAAGTAAATGTTGAGTGTTCAGCAATTTTAACAGTTTTGGTCCCTTTTTTTCCTTTTCCAGTGATTTTAGCTGTTTTTGGACATTTTGAAGTTGTTTATGCAGGAATTTTAAGCTGAGCTATGCCTTCTATCATTTCACCTTTGTCAGATCATGTTTATTAACCTTTAACGGTTTTTACCGACTTTGCTTTGTGAGCGGTTTTATCTTTGTCTAAAGCAGCTACTGGGTGTTTCAGCAGCTTCATCTTTCTCTCGCAGGTTCTGCTGGTTTTCTGCGTCTTTAATTTCCATCGTGGCTCCTCAGTAGTTTGTGTGAAGATGTGAAAGCTCCCGGTGAAGCAGCAGGTTGACTCCGTGGGAGGACTCTCAGATTTTAGCTGCTGAAGCATCGATCTGTTGAACCCTTGACGAAGCCTCTGCGGGTTGGCCCTCTGTTTAATTTCCACTCCTCGGTCGATGATTTCCAGCTGGCGTGGCGCGTTGATGTGTCGGAGAGCGGGAGGTCTGCAGGCTCACGGTAACACAGCTCTGAGCAGCGAGGGAACAAACGACTGGACTGGAAGGAAAGACGTCTGCTGAGCGGAGCTAAAGTGTGTTGAGTGACGGTCTGCACGGATAAAGTACTTTTCGTGAAACAGGAAGAGAGTCTTGTCCTTCTGGTTCCGGTTCTTCATCAGCGTTCTCAGGAGTCGCCTGGAGAGTGTGTCGTTGTCACGGTTCATTCAGCGGTAAAGTGTTTAATGAGTGAACGTTAGAACGTGACCCCCGTGAAGACAAGAGGGGAGGACAGTGAGACCCGAGTCTGCTGAGTGGGGAGTGTGGGCGGCTGGATGGACGGACCTTCAGGTCAGAGGTCAGTTCACAGTAAAGTGACGGGATGAGTCACGGAAACGCTCCCTTCTCCATATTCCTCCACTTCCTTCTGTTTCCTGACGCGTTCGGACACGTGCAGCGGAAATCCTCCCGTCGTGGTTCGAGTTCTTCATCGTGCAGGACGTGATGTTCACAGGAACACAGCTGAAGGTCCTCGTCTCATGGCGCAGAAGGGTTTTCTGTTCCAGTTTGAGTTCTGGAGAAGATCCTCACAGCTTCTGCTCTGCTGGAAGTTTTTACTGGTCGCCTCAGTCGAAGTGTGTGTGGAGCCTGTGGTGTCGAACTTTACTGTGGAGATGATAGATAAAGCATAACAACAAAACACACACACACACACACACACACACACACACACACACACACACACGAAAGTCAGTATTCTTTCACAAGCCACCTGATGAGGAGCCTAAGTTATTGATGAAACTTCATGAAGCTTCAGGAACCACTGTCTATTTCCTGAAGCCACTAGATGGCGCAGTCTGCTCAGAGAGCACACTTCATTTCCAGTCCTCCAGCCTCCATCGTAGAACCAAGAGCGCCATCTAGTGGCTTCAGAAAATAAAGACCTGGTTCACGAAGCTCCGTCTGCCCATCACGAGCTGAGACGGCGTCCCTGCTCCGAGACCTGACTAATGTTTTGATCACTGCTGTGCTCTTGCAACTCAATGCATGTTGGGTAAACTTGACAGGATTTTTACCATCTGACAACCGAACAGAATGTTGGAATTAGTGAAAACAAGAAGTTGCCTGATTTTTGCATCGATCACAATAAAGTACTCGGATACAGAGTTTCCAAAGTGTGTCGAGTTACAGGCTTCAGAAGGCTTGTGTACCGACATCGACTTTGAGGTGGACTTTACCTGGACTTGGTGGACTTGGTGGACTTTACCTGGACTCGGTGGACTTTACCTGGACTTGGTAGACTCGGTGGACTTTACCTGGACTTGGTGGACTTTGCCTGGACTTGGTGGACTTTACCTGGACTTGGTGGACTTTGCCTGGGTGCACCAACTCTTTAGTATCTGGACCAGATGAAATCTAAATATTTGAGGTTCATCCTGTTTTATTCAACTATTAATCTTAAGTGATGTTCTTTGGTGATTAATTGATAAATTCTGTTGATTTTCAGCAGATTTTGCTTCTGTGTTGATGGTTTAAAGGATTTTCTGCCTCAGCGACTCTCAGACATCATTTCTCTGATTCGGTTGTTAATTCGTGTGTAAATTGTGCTAATGCACCGAACGCTTCACTTCTTTATGCTTCTACTTTTTCAGTGATCACACTGCTGAATCGATAAATTTCTGCTGCGACTTTCTGACTGACACGTCTTTATTGAGCGCAGTTTGGCTGCGTCTCAATTTGTCTTTTAAATTTATAAAAAGGATGAGTAGCTGCATTCAAACAAATCCGTCTGACCTTGTAATACTTTATCGTCACTGAATCGTGTGTTTCCATGTAGTGTTCCCAGTATCAGTGTTCACTTTGGCCCTTTTTGTCACCATTTCTTTAATATTTGCTTTCATTCCTTCAAAGCTGTCCTCTCCAGCTGTAGATATTAAACTCACCCCGACCAGAAACGCGACGCTCTCCAAACTGTTGTATTGTTAGATTAAAGGAAACCTTGGAAGAGAAAACGAGGTTTTTACTGTAGACATTCACTGGTTTGTCAGACGCCTGCTTGATGATTTCTTTGAAGTATTGTCCTGAGGAGCAGAACGTGACGAGCAGAATTACTCCCATCGCATTTCATTTGTCTTTTATTAACGTCACTTTGAGCTCTCGTCTTTACTTTTCAGCTGCAAACTGATCAAAATGAATATTTCCAAAAACCAGAATGTAAGTGCAGTTCGTAGTCTGTCCACCAGGAGGTCGCCGTCTCAATAAAACGGTGTTTATCTTTATCTCAGCTTGACTGTCACCAAAACCTGGAGGAATAGCTTTTAACAGCTCAGCTTTTAATTTGCAGAGAGTCTCTGAAAATTAAAGAAAATAAATGTTCCAGACGTTAATATTTCCAGGATGTCGTCTGTTCGATCGTATGAAGCTGGAGTCGGCTCTACGGTTTGGTGTATTTGTGGATCACTGTGGTGGAATTTTATCAGGTCGGCGTCTCCGAGGCTCCATTTCAACGACGTCTGGACTGATGGAAAAGTTGCACATCGACTTTTTAAAGACAAAGTTCATTTATAATGTGATGCTAGCAGGGCTGCTAAAGTCTGAAACCACCAGGACCAGGAGAATCTGGACTGGGACCAGGACCAGGAGAATCTGGACTGGGACCAGGAGAATCTGGACTGGGACCAGGAGAATCTGGACTGGGACCAGGAGCAGGAGAATCTGGACTGGGACCAGGACCAGGAGAATCTGGACTGGGACCAGGGCCAGGAGAATCTGGACTGGGACCAGGACCAGGAGAATCTGGACTGGGACCAGGGCCAGGAGAATCTGGACTGGGACCAGGACCAGGAGAATCTGGACTGGGACCAGGACCAGGAGAATCTGGACTGGGAGTCTTGCCACTCTGGAGGAAAGCCTTGGTCTTACTGTCCAGGTGTGTCGTCCTGGAAGTTTTGCGTTTCTTTGAGGAAGTCGTCTGGGGAACAGGGCCTGAGGGAGATCCAGGTCCTAATGTGTTCCAACCTGAGGTCTCGTCGGTTCGTCCTGTTGCTGGTCTGTGAGGTTTGGACCTGAGAAGCTCGGCGTTTCCAAACCATGACAGTCAGCAGAGAAGGTGGAAGGAGCGTCCGGTAGATGCATTTCCCGTTCTTGGAGAAATAAAGCTTGAAGTGTCTGCAGTGTTCCAGGTGAAGCTGAACCTGAAGCTCTCCCCGACGGTGTCAGAGCTGAAGCTGCGCCGGGTTCGGGTTCGGGTTCGGGTTCGCCTAACCCTCCCCTCCCTGACGAGTCTGAAGCTCCAGCTGTTCTCTCTGCTTCCTGCTGGTGAAGCAGGAATCTGGACAAGGTCGGACGGAGCTCATCTCATTTCTCTCTGCATATTTACAACACTGCTGGTCTGAACGGTTTTACCCGCTCCACCTCACCGGGTGGATGTGTCAGATTCTCTGACCTCCCCCCGGTTCTGTGGCCTTTCTGTTTTTTACATCTTGTATATTACAACATAAACTGATGAGCATCGGAGGAATGAAGGCTGTGCTGCTCTTCTCGGAGTCAGACTGCTGCTTTCTGACGGCGGTCTGCTTCTTCCAGCTCCGGATCAGAAACTCCTCCAGGCGGTTCAGACTCTCCGTCGGCCTCAGAGCCACCTCTGAACCGGTTTATGGGGAACTGGACCCACCAGCGAGTCTCCTGCAGGTCTGATAAGTAGGAAAACTGTTCTTCCTGCTCAGTGCTGTCAAGACTTTGAATGAAAGTGTGCAGGAGAGGAGAGAGAGGCCCAACACGCTGAGATGGAATCAGAAGCTTTTCTACACTGGAAATGAAACTAAAGGATGAAGGAACGAAAGGAGTTTATAAAAACAGTCACCTAAACCACAGAATCAGCAGGATCCTCTTTGGACAACAGATAATTCAATAATTTAGTCCTAAAGACGATAAACGAGAGAAGCACACTCAGTGATGGAGTTTCAGAGGTCATGTTTGAGGTTCAGAAAAACAAAGAGACGCTCCTGTTAAAGTTCATCTGCATTTGCTGCAGCAGCAGGAACAGAAGCCCCCGAGTCCAAAACACCGTCCTCCATCACACACACACACACACACACACACACACACACACACACACACACACACACCCCTCCGGCCTGCTGACCTCCTCCTCACTCAGGTTGCGTTTCTTCTGCTCGCGGCGCCTCGATAAGGCCGCCGTGTTTCTCGCCACAATGCGACCGAGCCGTGAGTCAGACGCCTCTGCCGCTCGCCACAAAGGCGTCATTGTAACCCGTGCTCCATTGTTCCCGTGCTCCTGCGTCTGGAGGCCCCACTCTGAAGTCTGAACATGCTCAATCAGCGCCGATTCAAATGAGAGGAAATTACGAGGAACAGCGGAGCGAGGAGCAAGAAATAAGAAGCAGACATTTGAATACACAGACAATCCTTCCTCTTCGTACAGTATGCTCCATTGGCGCCGCCATTATGCTAATGCACAAGGCGCCGCCGCCGAAACGATTCGTTAGCGTAATGGGAGGAGGCTAATTGAGTGAATTCTTGCCAAATTGCCAGACGTGGTTAATCGTCCGCCGGCGAGCCTCAGTCAGATGTTACCATACATACAGAGGTACAGATGTACTCACACACACACATACACACACACACACACACACAGAGGGTGTCTACAAGAAAGGTGAGTGCACTTCACCTGTGACAGACACTCCATTTAGAGCCGCCGCGCTGCACAGGTGCTCACCGCTCCGAGACAGACAAGATCTGAGAGTGGAATTGACTCCGAGACGGCGAAAAAAACCAAGACATGAATACTGAGCAGGCAGCTATACGACACACACTCACACACACACACACACACACACAAGGACGGATCCTTAAGGAATACTATCCAAACCTGCAGCATTTGCAAAACTGGCACAACATCAGATGATGTGGAGCTGAAGAGACTCGGAGCATGTCAGGAAAACGCTGCAGCCTTTCACAGAAATAGCTCGCTCATTTACACACCGGCGTTTATGCTAGCTGCCAGAGAGCAGCGTTGATTAATCAGCAGCAGTTGTGTGTGTGTGTGTGTGTGTGTGTGTGTGTGTGTGTGTGTGTGTGTGTGTGTGTGTGTGTGTGTGTGTGTGTGTGAGCCCTGGATAATGTCACATTAGCATAGCTCTCGCCCTGCTCTGTCACTCAGCGTGGAAACGGCAGACATACCTGTAGAGTCGTCCACACACTGACTCCACAAATATGTCTGTAATGTAATCGGGAGTCGGCCATGTGTTTCACCGCCGCGGCTGACATTACGGCCCCGCCGGGCTCTCCGGGCGCGCCGGGGGCCGGGCCGCTGCTCGGATGCATTAGCTGTAATGGAATACAAGAGGAGGGGCTCAGCCAAGGAAAACGCATCGTGACAAAAGTTCACATTCTGCGGCTGAATCAGAGAAAATGTCATGCAGGAGAGGAGTGGAGGGAGCTCAGCCCTCTGAAACAGGCCAGCACAGCTCCATCCACACACACACACACACTCACTGTGTTCCCAGGATTCTGACGAGATGGTGAGGAAACCCTAATAAGCCTGGTAAGTTTCTCACCTGGTGCTGTGCTCTGCTCTCCTGAGAGGAGCTGATGGGTGAATTCAGTCGCTGCAGCGATCGTCTGCAACTGGAGGAGAATGAACAGTCAAGTATCTGTAACGCCATGTTGAGGGTTATTGTGGAATTAAGACGTAGTTCATCCCTGAGTGACTCCAGACCCTGTTAGACAGACGTGGAGACTCCAGCCTCTTCCAGATTTAACATATCTGGACTAAATAATAAAATAATTAACTGATCTGGACAACTCGGGGGCAAGAATGCTGCTCTTTGGCAAATTATTGGTTCTTGAAAAACTGTCAAAGTCAGCTTTATTTATACAACACATTTAAAAGGGCCTGTGGCCAGCAGAGAGCCTGACAGGATGAAATAAAATAGTAAAATAAGAATAACAGGCCAGAGCAGTGACACTGAGAAACAGAATAATTGGAGCTCATTCAGATGATGTCAGAGTGAATGTGTTGGTGTGTTTCTGTGTTCATGGATGTTTCTTCTGTCTTGTGAACGTGAAAACATTCTTCCGATTAAATAACTGTCATGAATATCATGAAACAAAATACACCATAGAAGCAGTGACGACGAGTTGTGAGACGAGGTCAAACTGAGGATATTCCTCATTGAGGTGAGAAGATGTGGAACAGGGCAGACCCTGTGGGGGGCAGTGGTTCCTTTTAGTTTTCTTAAAAGTGAAGCGGAAATATTCCCGTCTCGTGATCGTGAAGCCCGATGCCTCGTCTGGTCTGGAGCGGAGTGTATCGTCACCCCAGTGAAGACAGCTGACACACACTGTGTGACTGTAGCTGCACAAACACAAGAGAAAACTGTTTTCTTTCTCTGGTCTTTCAGGACCCGGCAGTGTTTCCACCCCTGCTCAGTGCTGTAATGTTTACAAAATAGAGAAAATTAATCTTTTTGTCATAGAAAATAATTTAACAGTCAAACACAAAGGGAGCTCAGTGAACGAGACAAAACTGTTTCTGCGCAACAAGTTCAAATGTTTGAAGTAAAGAGAAGAACGAAGTCAGAACAACGTTGTTCTTCTCTTTGGCTCGAGATGGAATCACCTGCATCCTGCAGCTCTGTGGCTGCTCTATAGCGGCTCTACAGCTGCTCTATAGCGGCTCTACAGCTGCTCTATAGCAGCTCTACAGCTGCTCTATAGCGGCTCTACAGCTGCTCTATAGCGGCTCTACAGCTGCTCTATAGCGGCTCTACAGCTCCTCTATAGCGGCTCTACAGCTGCTCTATAGCGGCTCTACAGCTCCTCTATAGCGGCTCTGCAGCTGCTCTATAGCGGCTCTACATCTTATGAGTAGAAAACTTCCCAATTTTGATACATTGATTCATAAAATGAAAGCTGAATATCTGGACTACTGTAAATGAAACCATTTTTAACTTCTAACTTCAATAGAATGAATCAGAGACGTGATTTCTGTCCCACATTGGGATGTAAGGTGGTAGTTAGATGTTCCTGTGTGGTTCATCGGTTTGCAGCAGTGCTGAATGTGTGGTCTTCATGTCCAGGTGTCCAGCAGGTCTCACTCACAGCCGTTCACATCAGCAGTGTGGAGCAGGAGATCGAGCTTCAGTTTGTGTTTCTTTAAGAGGCTTGTTTTGGTTTCCCGTTAATATCTGTCCTCCCTCAGAAGCTTTTGGCTGTTTATTTACATTCATGATGAATGAATCCATTCTGAGGAAATATCACAAAATTATGGACGTAAATGATTTGGAGTCGCTCGCTGTTTCTGGAGCCGCGAGCTTTCCTTTTCCTCTGCAGCTGCTCCTCCTCCCTCCATCCCTCCATCCAGAGCTGCTCCTCCTCCCTCCATCCCTCCATCCAGAGCTGCTCCTCCTCCCTCCATCCCTCCATCCAGAGCAGCTCCTCCTCCCTCCAGAGCTGCTCCTCCTCCCTCCATCCCTCCATCCAGAGCAGCTCTTCCTCCATCATAACTATGGTAATAATTTTCACTGCGACGCAGACGACACCCAGCTCTCTCTCTCTAAACCTAACTCCACTCTCCCCCTCCTCTCTCACCCTCTGCATCTCTGAAATCAAATCCTGGTTCACCTGAAATTTCCTGAAATTGAACGGTGATAAAGCAGAACTTCTTCTTGTTGGCACCAAGTCCATGCTGTCCAGATCTACCAGGCTGTCCCTCACAGTGGACAGCTCCACAGTGTCCCCTCCCCTCCGGTTAGAGTCTGGGTGTCGTCCTCCAGCTCACTCTCTTTACGCTCCCATATTAATAACATCACTCGGTCTGCATACTTCCACCTACGTAATATAAACTGCCTCCGCTCCTCTCTCACCCCTCTCTCGTCCCTCTCTCGCCCCTCTCTCGCCCCTCAGACCACTGCCATCCTGGTCCACAGCCTCGTCACCTCCCGCCTCCACTACTGCCCCCCTCCTCTCTGGTTTTCCCACAGATCCCTCCATCAGCTCCACCTGGTCCAGAACTCAGCAGCTCACATCGTCACCAAAACCCCGTCCTCTCACCACATCACCCGTCCTCCAGCAGCTCCATGGGCTCCCTGTCCAAGTCCGGATCGTTTTCGAGATACTTGTGTTTACATTTAGAGCCATCCTCAACCTCAACCCCCCCCCCTTCTGTCTGATCTCATACATGTTGCCCCCCCCCCCCCCCCCCCCGAGATCAGAGATCATATGATCAAGAGGATCTTAGAACCTCCTGAAGAGTCAGTCTGGAAGCTTCCAGACCTCCGCTCTGCTGCCCCCTGCTGGACAGAACAGGTCAGAAAAAAGAACCTGTTCTCAGCGCAGACTGATAAATGAATCACAGGCGGGTTCCTCCTGTTCCAGAGCAGTCTTTATCTGTAGCTTCCCTGGAGAACGAGCCCGTCAGAGAAAGTGTCTTTCCTGCTTTCCTTCTTTGGTTCAGCTCTGATACTGAGACTCTGTCCGAGCCTCAGAACCTCCGGCCTCCAGCAGGTCTCAGTGGTGGAGGAGCTTCCCGCTTGTCTGTTTCTTTGTTGATCTTCGTCTCCGAATTCAGCAGAATGTAGAAAAGACTCAGGGCTCCCTGTGGGCCTCTGAGGTCCTGGACCAGGAGGGAAACCACTGAACTCATCGTGACTGATGAAGCAGCGTATTCCGGCCGATCCGGAGCCCTGCGGAGTCTTCGGGAGCTCGGTTCTGTTTCTATGTTGAAATCAGCAGCGTTCTTCTTTGAACTGACGCTCTGTGCAGTGTGTGTGATTTTACAGCTGGAGTGTGTTTGGTGTCGGGATGGATGTGATCAGTCAGGCCATTACAGCTCAGATATCATGTTTGATTCATGAAACCCGCCGAGGTCCCCAGAGACGGGCTTCAGAGAGGAAATGGACTCCACTTAGTGTGCTTATTGGTCCAGGAACAGCAGTGCTGCACACACACACACACACACACACACACACACACACACACACACACACACTGGAGGCAGTGTGTGGGAGCAGCCACTCACGGCGCTGATTTCAGTTTCTCTGCGGTGACCTTTGGTGACCTTTGGAGCTTTCAGCTTGTCTGCATAAGTCTGGATCGTCCTCGGTGGGTTTCCATCCCGCTCCGCCCCCCCCCTCCCCCCCCCTCCCCCCCCCTCCCCCTCCCCCTCAGCTCAAATCTATCATTTCATCTAATTCCTCTATTTTTATTCGTTCTTTCCAAATATTGACCGGAGTTTTCTGTTGAGGGGAAAAAGCAGAAGATGAAATAATACTTCTGCTAAAAAGCCTGAACGGTCGGAGTGTGGGGAAACTCCGGGGGGGGGGGGGGGCGACTGGAGAGCCGGGCTGCATGTGGGGAATTTAACGTTTAGAGGAGCAGAGGAAGAGGAATATTTTCTGCCATCGATTCTGGTATTTATTTTTCTCTTCAAATAATCGTGTGGTGACAGCCTGATGAGAGGGCATCTCCCGGTCATTTCCTCTGGGAATCAGGAACCAATCAGAGACCGTCGCTCTGTTGTTGTGAAGCTTTCAGCTCGTCTCATCACGTCGCTCGGCCTCCTTTCATTTGATAGTGTTTCCTATTTCCAGCCATTTGTGAGTCATGATTGGCGGTAATGTCCGCCTCGCAGCCCCCATTCGCTCCGAGCTGCTTCTAAAGTGCATGAAAAATCCCCCCGAGGGGCCCGGGCCAAACGCTGCTCGCCGCCGCTCGCCACCGCTCGCCACCGCCGCTCGCGGTGAAATAACTTCCACAGTATGGAAAGCCGAAAGAGTCACAATTCGACACTAATCCAACGCGTCTGATCCTTAAGACGCCGTAAAAAACGCCCGTTTTTCATAGAACGGGTGTATAAAACGCGTGTTTTAAACAAGCAAGACGCGTGTTTTTTACAGCATTTTACCAGATGTTAATGAGCTCCGCCCTCTGAAAAACAGCCAATAAGTTCAATGTTTCCGGAGCCAATCAGCAGAGCAAAACAGTGGATGGAAAACGATGGATCCAAGAGACTTGCCTGCTCTTCTGTGTTATCGTAGCTGATACTGTGCTGCTGGAGGAAATGACTAAAATTCAGAGGATAAAAATATCGATCTGCACGAATTAAGTATAATCACTGTGGCTGAATACGCTGTGCTCTCTGCTGATTGGCTTCACAAACACTGAACTTATTGGCTGTGTTTCTCAGAGGGCGGAGCTCATTAACATCTCAAAACGTGCATCTGGCTTGGTTAAAACACGCGTTTTTTACGGCGTCTAATTAAAAAACGGGTGTTTTTTACGGCATCTTAAGGATCAGACGCCTTGGATTAGTGGTGAATTGTGACTCTTTTGGCTTTCCATACCACAGCGAGCAGGAAGCACGTGGGAGGGCCGGGACACAGCGGAGGAAAGGTTAACAGCAGAGCACCCAGCAGCAGGCTCACGACGTGCACGACTTCCTGGAGGACAAAGGAGGAAGTGCTCCGTCTCTGAGGAGGACAAACAGCAGGGGGCGCTAAACTCAAAGCTGTGAGCAGAAGACAGAGCAGGATGGAGCCTTCGCAGCAGCTCGGTTCCTGTAATATTCAACCCAGTCTCACGGCAATTCGTGCCATGAGTCACGTAAATTAATCTATTGCATCGTGTCCGGGAGCACGATTTGCTCTTTTTTTTCGTGTCCCACGTCACTCTTTTTAAACTAATACATTTCAATGAGAGTCGCCTGGCCACGCCCCCCTCGCGATTAAACGAGACATAAACTATTGTTTCTTTTATCCGGACACTCAAATAATATCCAGCATTACTGTTATTGCCCTGTCCACGCTGAAGGTAATTTTAAAGATGTGTGCACCCACATAGCTGAACAGGAAAATGCTGGGAACATCGCGATCATATCCATTCAAATATAAAAGGGGAGAAAAAAATGATCCACTCTCTGTATGGTCGAAATACATATTGGCGATCTACGTGGTTACATTCTCAGTTCAAATGTGTTCAATAGTGAGCAAAGCGACATAACAAAGCGACTTTGACCGGGGAGGAACGGACATGCAGCGCAGGAGGCTCCTACGACTGGTTACCGGCTGCCGACAGCTCAGCCGCGGGCAGCCGGTTCAGCTGCTCCCCTGCTCCGCTCGTCGCGCGCGGGCGGGCGGGCGACTGGGCTGTGCAGCCGCGCGCCGTGCTTCCCGGTTGGGAGACTGGAGGAAAAATTGAGTGATTATGGTGACTGACAGGTTAGAAGAGGACAATGTGCCCGGAGCTTTATGTCGCCGTTCTGTGTGCACCGGCTAGCTGAGCTACAAGCACGCAGGCTGTTTGCTCACGTGACCGAACCGCAATGCATCATGGGAATCGTAGTGAAAAACAAGACGGGGGTCTGATATGCACAATAACCCGCCGCGTGCCTCTCATATGCACATCTGTTCGGCAGGTTTATGCACCAAATCATCCGTGCTTCCACATCTGCCCGGGACCCTGCGCCAAAATCATCTTATAGACTGTCAGTGGACAAAAACCATTGGTCCAGAGAGCGGGACAGTCGGTATCGCGAGAACACAAGATCTCGCGGGAATAGCAAC
This sequence comes from Salarias fasciatus, assembly GCF_902148845.1. Taxonomy (NCBI): domain Eukaryota; kingdom Metazoa; phylum Chordata; class Actinopteri; order Blenniiformes; family Blenniidae; genus Salarias; species Salarias fasciatus. The sequence goes on from NC_043754.1 coordinate 792,094, forward strand.
ATTAGCAGTCACACGGTTGCTGGCAAATAACAGAAATAAATCCAGATCGATATGTTTCTTCACTCTCAATTCATAAGACACGCATTACCCTTTACCAGTAGCACATGTTCAGCTGCCCATACGGTTTATTGGCGTTCATAAGCTCATAAACGTAACCCTACGTTCAAACCCCATACGGAACTACAAAATATGTGACGTCATCAAATAGACTTGCATAAATCCGCCATGCAAGTTGTAGTTCTATCTTCAAAATACCCCTTATCCCTAAGTAGAAGAGTAAAACACACAAAAAAAAAGTACATTTAGGGGTTTAGAGTGATGAGGAACATGCTTCTTTGGATTATTTTTTTAAATGAAACTGACGTACATAAGTGAAATTTAGTTTTTACCACATATCGTGATACCAGCCTTGTTTGACATGTACGTTTCAGGAAAACATCTGAGGCTCGACAGGATGAAATGTGATTGAATTGAATTTATCTCAAATATAGTGGCCAAATTCTTCATTGAGAACGTTGTTTGAACTTACTGGAATGCTTTGTTGTCATTTTGGGTCGCTTCTTAAAATCTACACAGTTGATCCTCACATGTGTCCCTGAAACGTACATGTCAAACAAGGCTGGTTCCAAAAGAGGGAAAATTAAAAATATGTCATGAGACTAAGCATGATACATCATTGTAAAGAACTTGATCAGGGGAGTTTGATTGTGGCAGACTGGAAGTTTGAATTTGCTCCTGCTCAGAGATATTGACCTTTAAACTTTGACTTTGTTGCTTCTTTTAAAGCTTCTATTTTGACAATGAAAAATGCTAGAATCATGGGACCAACTGTTATACAAAGCTATACGAGTGGAGCAGGGGAGCAGCGAAGCAGCTGAACCGGCTGCCCGCGGCTGAGCTGTCGGCAGCCGGTAACCAGTCGTAGGAGCCTCCTGCGCTGCATGTCCGTTCCTCCCCGGTCAAAGTCGCTTTGTTATGTCGCTTTGCTCACTATGGAACACATTTGAACTGAGAATGTAACCACGTAGATCGCCAATATGTATTTCGACCATACAGAGAGTGGATCATTTTTTTTCTCCCCTTTTATATTTGAATGGATATGATATCACGGAAAATACTGAAAACAATAAAGACCAGGAATCAACTGCAGCTCGAAGTGACAGAAGTTCAGGATGTTTCTCAATATTTGAAGGTGTTTCTGCTCCAGGGGATCAACTTGTTTGATGGGTTTGTTCTCACGGTTCTGCCTCCATTATTCTCATTAACAACACATTCTGTATTCAACGCTGTTTGGGTTCAGCTTTATTTTGTCGGCCACTTCCTGTGAGCTACTTCCTGTGTGTTTCCCGTCTCCTGCGGTGTGTGTGCGACCTCTCACCCCATCAGAAGACGGGTCCTCTGCACGGGAAGTGTGTTCAGATGTTCTCTGGGTTCTGAGCACCTGGCTGACAGTTTGTTGAATCTGGTCCGGTATCTCGGCGTCGCTTGTCGAGCGTTCTCAGTCGGCGTTCAGACCGGCCAATCGGAGCGATGTGTTTCTCAGACTGAACAAAACGACGGCAGACGTTCAGTCGCCGTCGCTGCGCCGTGTTTTTAGCGGCCGGTTTGAGTCAGAGCGACACCCGGCTCAGGCCTGGAGAGGATCGATCTCCCTCGCTGTTCCAGCAGAGTCGTCCTGCGCTGCTGATGTGAACGTGAAGCGACGCTCAGCCTCTCCTCTCGGCGGCGTGTTGCCATGGTGAATCTGAGCTCCGGAGCGCCTCCGTGATGGAATCCTGACCGCATCGGCTCAGATCTCCGTCCCTTCACTCCGTCACTCAGAGAAACACAAGCAGAGCCGCCGTTTCAACATGTTCTCGTCGCTTCTGGTCAGACGGCCTCCGTCCGTCTGTCCGTCTCCAGAAGCTGCTTCGTCCTGCTGACTCTGGTGTCGCCGGATTCCATTCAGACAGGAAGCTCTGCCCTGAGCGCCAGCTGGAATGACCAGATTGCCGTCTGTCTGCATCGTCCCGTCACTTCCTACTGTATTATTTCAGCCAGTCAGCAGTTTCCTCCCAGCTTTCCTTCAGGACTTCTGCTGCAGCAACAGTGCTGCTGCTGTCCTGGATGATGTGTTGAATTACTTCTTTGTTGACAGAATCACTGCCAGCTCCAGCTCCTCCATGGTGAAGTGGGCTGCTCTGCAGGGTTTCTCCACTGTCCAGACCTCAGGCCGGTCCGTCCAGACCTCCAGACCTCCAGCTGGACCGTCCAGACCTCCAGCCAGTCTGTCCAGACCTCCAGCCGGTCCGTCCAGACCTCCAGCCGGTCCATCCAGACCTCCAGCCAGACCGTCCAGACCTCCAGACCTCCAGCTGGACCTGCCAGGTGTGCACCCGGCGGTATTGCGGTGGTTTCCTGGTTGAGCACGTTCTTCATGTTGGAGAATAAAATCGTCCCGATCAGGAGAGCAGTGAGGAGTTATTTTGCAGACGAGGCTCGTCCTGCTCAGGAAGAAGCTTCTGGACGTAAATGAGACCTGAACCACACCGTTTTCATCGGGCTGGATGGTTTTACATAAGACGGATCCTCCGGAGCTTTTTCTGGCTCTTCCTGGGTTCATCATGGATTTTTCTGGGGTTCCTTCTGGGTTGAACCCTGACTCTGAACCACTGCATGTCTGCCTGTTGGCTCCTCAAACACTTCATTTGACCCTCCAGGATTCCTCAGGTCTTCTGTGAATGAACCAGTGTGAACCTGACTGAGCGAAAACTCATGAGATGTTTTCCTGCCTGGCTGGAGGACCTCTTCACCAGCAGTCAGGAGTTTTTAAACTTCTGCTGCAGAATCTCGGGGACTCGATGGTTTTGTCAGACGTGGAGATGAGGGTGTTGACTTTGGAGCAGGCGTTCAAGCGAAACATTTTCATTTGACTCGATTTTTTTCAGTTTAAATCAGCGCAGGTCTTCATGTTGAGGCTCCGGGGTCACGGGTACGTTTCTGCTGCTGCACGTTTTGTTAACATGTTGGCTCTGAAATACAGCGAAAACAAGTAAAAGATCCTGTTTCACACAAAATTCTGAGAAGTTGTGAAAGCAGAGCTACTCCAATACAAATCCTGAAGGGGCACAGAGGTTTTTTCAATGAGTCAAAGGTGAGTTTATTGAGGTCGGTCATGCGGTGATAAACTGGAATATTCAAAAGAAAATGTCCTTTTTCACAAACATTTTGACATAAATTAAATAAAAATAGTTGAATAAAGCAAGAAACGACCCCTATGAAACCAAAGCGAATGCATCAGGAGGGGTTGAGGGTCGAGCGAGCTGTAATCCAAATACCAAACATCAGTTTCACGGATCAGGAAGACTTCCACAGAAACTAACATGTCAAGGTCTCAGGAATGTTTGTGTAATGAAAACTATTTTCCATTCAGAGTGTCGGTGTGAAACTCTGCTTCATGAGAGAAACGGCATCTCGTCTCTTTTGCCAGTGTTTGGAATCTTCAACAAACTTCCTGTTTGACTCGTCAGGTTTTCTCACACCCAGCCTCAGCTGAGCGTCCAGTGTCGGTGGACTCGTCCACCGCTGGGGAAATGCTCTCTGCATCTGTTACTCCACCGCAGCTCCTGCCAGTCCTCCAGCCCGCTGTGGAGTCTTATTTGCTCAATTTCAGCTTTGATTTCCTCTCCTGTTTGCCTTCATGGCGTCCGTCACTCCAGTCTTGCATTCTTTCGTTTGCCCAAAATCCAAGAGAACACTGCTGCTTTCTGTTGTGTCAAAGTTGTGAGAAGAATTCTGCTCGCAGCTTATTAAGACGATTTCAGTGAGTTTATTTGTAAATGGAAATACACAGAACTGCTGACTGTCAATTATTGAGGAAGGAGAAGGGCTGGGGTTAAATAAGCATTTGGTTCTTCCTGCTCCTTTCTGGACATGTGAACATTGTTTTGCTGTTTTGACCATTTTGGTTTTTAGGTATTTTGTTTGTTTTGTTCTCATCATGTCTGAAATAAAGCCTTCAATCAATCAATCAATCAATTTTTGCGTTTCTTACCTGTGGATTTGGAGGAAATGTCTCTTCTAACTTCAATGCTTCGTCTCTTCATGCCTCCTCAAACTGGAAACCTTCATCACCGCCATCGCCTCCTGGCGTATGAAGCACACGGCTCTTGTGCCGGTTGGAGGAAGAATGAATGCAAGTTTTTCAGTCCACTCTTCTTTAAATTCCCGGGTTTCACTCAGTCCTTTCCCCGGTGCAGTCCCGGCATCGGGAAGGCGTGTCCAAAAACGACAGTGAAGGTTAGAAACTGCGCTCAGTAAAGCTGTTTGTGTGTCACTGGTATGGAGACAAAGTAAGATTTACATGCTGACTGAAGCAGAAGGCAGAGTAAAGAAGGAACAGTTCGATGGCATACATGGACTCATCCAGTTTTCTCACAGGGGCTTCAGCTGGTCGTGGTTTGTGTTTCTGACGTTGTCTCTGGTCTGGGCTCTGCGGCTTCGCCTCCTGTGTCTGATGCCGTTTCCTGCCTGATGTGTTTCGGCTGTGCCTGATCAGTCGTCGCCGTCAGCTGGAGCTCGGGGCGATAAGAGGCTCTCTGTCTGTCTGCAGGTTGTCCGATCGTCTTGTCTCCTGTCCTCGTCTCCATTCAGTCAGCGCTGCAGTGAGAGCTGCTGTCTGGAGAATCTCTGTTCCTGCTTCTCTGCCCTCTGCTGAAGCAGCTTCAGCTTTTTGGATTCTGGAAGCACCTGAGTTTATGGTGGACTCCTCCTTTTCTTTCTGTCACTTTTTGATTTTTGTTTCCCCTTATGAACAATAAAATGAACTTCACCTGCGCGTCCAGCAGTGCCTGGCACCTTCCTCCCTCACATGACAGTCATTATTTTTTCGCGTTAAGAAAATGGGCAGTTTCGATCTTGTCCCGGAAAGAGAGACGGCTCTCTTCACTGAGAGGCAGACCAGGCCTGGCTCTGGTCTCTGGGATCAGTTGTGAAGAACAGTTGAGAAGGTGTATGGCCGGACTCTTCCTGGGTCTGGTTTGGATCCAGAACAACATCCTCTTATGCCATCCGGCGCACATCAGGTTTCACCTGTATTCTTCAACTAAGCTAACACTTAGCTTCGAGTTCTGAAGGAGCAGCAGAGAGCTCCGTGAGGAGGACAGACGGTCACTCTTTTTCACATTTGTGCTTCTGAGCGTCACTTCTTCACCTCGTGGATGTTTTGGGACTGCTGGAGGAAACTTCAGTAAAGCTGCACACTCCAAACTCAGAGTGCTAACCAGCTACAGTACCATGTGCAGACTGGTCTCAGAACCATGTGGCTTCAAACCAGCAACTTCCAGTTTGAGGAACAAGAACAAACCTGATCACCGACATGAATTTGAACGATCCAGTGAACCAGGACGGCTTGGTGGCTCCAGTGAAGCACCGGGGGGGGTCAGCGTTCAGGAAGCGGTGCTGCCTTTGATTCCTCTACAGGGTGAAATCTGGAAGCAGGAGGAACAAAAAGCAGCAGCAGTGTTCAGCAGCACCGTGTGGAGATGCTGTGGATGGTTCACTGACTTCTCACCATCATTTCCTCATTTCTCCAGTCAAATCTGGATTTCCTGTCGCAGCGACCAGTCGGCTGTGGAGACGCTGCAGTCCACCAGGGTCAAAACTAGTGAAAACTAATGATTACATTTCTTAATCAGGATTAATCGCATTAAGCACAAAATACAATAATGAAATATAAAGTACTCTTTGCCCTTTTTTTTTTGCACAAATTTTGCAAGAAGCATAATTTTACAATAATAAATTTACAATTCATCAAATCTGATTTATAATAACTTAAAATACCAAGTCTTTACTAAGACTGCCCCCCAACACACACGCACACACACACACACACACACCACCAAGAGCAGAGCAGATGAAAGATGGAAGCTTCTTCTGAGGCTCACTTCCTCAGTCTTCATTCTATCTGCGACCCTCAGAGAGAGAAGACAGGATGAATCCAGTCTCGCCCAACTGAGCCTCATACTGACCTTTATGAAGCCGGATTGTGTGTTGAGGGGAAATGTACTTTATTTTGCGTGTTTTCAGCGCCTGAAGAAGACCCTGCGGGACAAAACGAACATTACTCTGGCAAAACACACGATTTAAGTTTCACTTTCATCTTTTTCATATCTGCGCTCCTGATTTCAGTTTGTGCCTCATACCAGCCTTTCCCTCCCGATTTTTCTGATAATTCGGCCGAGTCCAATATTTGGAATAATGAGGAATGGAGCGTGTTTCGCCGCTGAAAGCGTGTGTGTGCTTTATTGACGCTCAGCTGGAGCAGGACGGGTTCAGTTCACCCCCCACGGCGTTGTTCAGCCCGGCTGGGCCGGCGCACAGCCACACTGAAATATATCACAGTGAATTTCATAGCCTGCATGTTAGACTCAGCTCCCTGACCCAGCTTTGAAAGGCAGAGATTAACGGCGACTTTTTTTTTCTGGCGCGATAAAGAGTCTCGCTGTAACGCAGCAGTTACGGCCGTTAACGGCCCAGCTATAGTGAAAACACAACGGGCTCCTCAACCCTGTTTTCTGGAGACGGAACAAAATGAAACACCAAGAAATCAACAGGTCAGCGTTCTTTCTTCACTGCAGGCTCTTTTTGGATTCAGACACCATGACACTGAAAAGGTTGTGCAAATGTTTTCTGATGACTAAGTGATGAATGCAGATAATCTGAATGTTGAAAAGTTAAAAATCAATCAATAGATCAAGTACATGGCCAGTGGTGGAAGTCCCTCCAGCTTCAGGAGAAGCTGGAACGACGCTGTTGCTTCTGTGCAGACAGCCTCAGTCTTCCTCTCTGAGTGTCCCTCTGTGTCTCTGCTTGTCTCGGTCTCTGCTCAGTGCTCGTTTGTCTCTGCTTCCCTGCGTTCTTTATGGACTTCCTCTGGACTCGGACCTCTCTGCGTTTCGACCCGTCTTTATCGGCCCGTTGGAACCCTCTGCCTGTTCTCCTGCTGGACTCTGCTTTGGACTCAGATCCTGGTTCGTCCCGAGGGTGACCAGATCCTGAGTCCCCAGATGTGGGACAAAGACTACATTTGAATGAGACGATGGGGGACATTGTGGGACACCGATGCCTTCTCGATCTGTCAAGTCCAAAATAACATTAAAAAAAAAAAACATGTCCGTGCTTCACCTCAGCTGAAAACACTCTGACGCTCTGCTGTGACGGGAGGAAAGTCCATTTGTTTCCGGGTCGACTCGTCATTCTTCAGTTTCAGCCGATATTGTGAGTGTTAACTGAGATACGGAACTTTGACAAACCACTCAGCGATGGGTAATCTAGAAGGAGGCCATCAAACAGCTGGTTGGTGGAATTTCATGTCCTTCATTTATATTAATCAGCAATCAGTGGAATCACTGCTAAAAACCACCCAAACTGTTAAACTGCTGTTATTTATCGAAATGAAGCATTTACGTTGTTACTGTACATCAGTGTTGTGTTTATTGCTTCATATGATCCTGTATTGTGGGCCCGGGGAGGGGTCCCTCTTTGCAGTTTCACCGTTTGAAACGGAAAAATGACTTCGGCAAACTTTCAGACTCGCCTGACCCCGGGTCAGTCCAGGGAGAGGGCAGTCAGAAACTAGAAAAAAGAAATAAAGACAGAAATGAGTGAAGAGAAGTTTAGAATTTCTTGGGGTTTAATAAGAATGTTGAATTACTGGAGGCCTGATATGCTTCGGTATAAAAAGGCTGAGACTTTCAGAAAAGAAATTTCAAAGGAGAAGTTATTTCCAACAAGGACAGTTCTGCCTTTTTCTGCTCAGGGATCATTAACATTCATTTACAATATCACATTAAAATATGACAAATACTCAGAAGTCTGCCAAACAAAAATCAGTTTAGAAGCTGTTGCGAGACTGAATGTGAGTGGGAGCAGGGTGTGAGGGCGGAGTCACCCGGTGAAGGACTTCCAGTCCGACAGCAGGATCAGTGATCTCTCCTTTACTGATGAAGACCAGCGTGTTGAAGAGAGGCTGCAGCAGCGCAGCATCGACCGACTCTGACTGCCGCCGTCTAAAGCCTGGAACGGTCTTTGGTCTAATAAATCTAAAACCCTGCGTCGTTCTTCAGTTTCAGTGCGTTTATAAACCACACAGCGATGGCATCACGAGATTCGCCCCGAGTCGCAGCCGTCAAGCGGCGCCGGTTGGTTTCATTCCATGTCGTTCATGTATGCTGTTAATCACTGATTGGACGAACCACTGCTAAGACCCGCCTCCTCGGGGAAACTTTTCAGGCGCTCACGGAGTTTGGACTCGTGTTCTGGAGTCTGGACTCAGCTTAGACTGGGGTCATGTCTCCATCGAGCCACTGTGAAAACCAGAAGTGACAGTTTGCAGGAACTCGTCTCACTTCCTGCTCCGTAGTGAAATCCTCCGAATCGCAGCAGCCTTCAGTAACCAGGCGTGTTCTGAGGAGTGACTCCACACTCCTGCAGCGAGAACAGAGAGGGAGCAGGACTGGCAAGAAATACAATAAAGTGAACTTAGAATTCTCCACTTAATCACAGTTAACAAGCCATTTTTAACACGTAAATGACAAAAACAAAGTTCTGCACCGACCTGAGAGTCTGGGAAAAACAAAAAACCAAAAAAAAAACTTCCACACAGACACTGGCCTTGTTATGCTAATGAAAAATGTTTCTGAGTTAGTTATTGCAGTCGCAAAGATCATCTTCTCTCCTTCCAGGCACAGAGTTAAATGAGGCGTCTCGTTAGGTTTCTGAAAAAAAATAAAAAAGTATTTCAAACATCACAAAACAACAACTTCTCACAGCGTTTCTGAGGCGGGAGAAACAGAGGATGAAGCTTCCTCTGCACCGTGCACTCCACCGTGCACACCGCCGTGCACTCCACTGTGCACACCACCGTGCACACCGTGTACTCTGAGGAAGGCTTCATCAATAATGGAGGAAGACAAATGAAGGCAGAGGAAGAGCGTCTTCAGTGAAATGGAGGCGGGACTGCAGCCACCGACACATGGGGGCGGGGCTACAACCGAGCCCCTCCTCCTCTCCTCTAGTCCCTCCTCCTCTCCATTAAGCCCCTCCTCCTCTCCTCAAGCCCCTCCTCCTCTCCTCAAGCCCCTCCTCCTCTCATCAAGCCCCTCCTCCTCTCCTCAAGCCCCTCCTCCTCTCATCAAGCCCCTCCTCCTCTCATCAAGCCCCTCCTCCTCTCCTCAAGCCCCTCCTCCTCTCCAGCCTCTGCTGCTGTCAGAATACATTCAGACGTTTGTTTCTGAGCTTCATTCCTTTCAGTTTGGACACCAGTGACCCGAGCTGCATGTTTCAGGACCGAACCTGGGGGTCGTTCCAGCAGGTCACCCCCCCCCCCCCCCCCCCCCCCCCCCCCCCGTGAGGTTTGTTTTCAATCATTCATATATATTTTATATTATCAATTTTATTTTATGACTTATATTATTAATTTTCAAGACAGTATCCAACATAAAGATTTAAAACTCCCCCAGAATGCTTCATTAATTAAAACTAAAGAACAATACAGCCGAACAAAACAAACCAGAACAGAACAACACAAGTGTCTTGTCTTTAAAAAAAGCACAAGGAAGAAGTGACCACTTCGTTTTTCCTCCTTTTTTTAGATCTTTAATGCAACATGAATATTAATATAAAGCTTAGAATTTTTTATCTCAACTTTTAAGTGTCACTGTATCAACTGAACACCACAATCATTACAATATTCAGTAATTCTGTTTGTTCTTATATATGAAAACACACACACACTCACACATCTTAGCCACTCGGCAGTTCACCTGTAGATCACAGATGTTCTGAACTTTATCGGTCCAGAGAAAAGTCCTGACCGAGCCTCCGAGTGTTTCTTTACATTTCATTCAACTTCACTTCAAAAGAAGGAGCAGTGTTTCTTTTTAAACTCACACATCCAGCTTCTACGTTTGAGGCGGAGAATTTTCTTCACGTCACTCGAGTCCAAATATAAATGTCCTTTACTCGAAGCCGAGGAAACTGTGACTCTTCATTGTTGGAAAGATGTCAAAATAAAATATAAAAGCTTCCATCAATATTTTTGAGATTTCCAAGTTCATTTTCTGTTTATTCAGTCTTTGCTGTTCATCATATTTCAGATCACTTTTACTCAGTCCAGACCAACCAAAACACCACAACACACTATTTACTGCAATTAATGTCATGTAATGCAATGTGTCACCTGGTAACAGTGCATAAAACAACGTAACGCCGTGTAACACCCGGTACCGGTAAATAAGACAACGTAACACCACTTAATCCCAAGAAACACCAAGTAAAGCCAGATCAAGCCACGTAAAGCCATGCAAAGAAGAAGAAAATGACTTTATTTATCCCGCAGGGGCTATGAAGTGGGCAAAGAGCGGCTCATTAAAAGAGCAAGAGAAAGAAAAAACACCACCTGGAAGAGGTGGGAGGGTGAAAGCAGCAGATAAAGTCCGGTGGCGGTTCTGCTGCCAGGAGCAGCAGCTGCTGTGGAGGAGCTGAAGGCAGGGTGGTCCATGTGGAGCAGCAGGTGCAGTCAAGCAGCTTCCAGGACTGCGTCTTCAGAAACCTTCACCAGGTGACGATCACCAGATATTTTCCTCTCAGAAGTTCATGTCTGATGAAACCACCTCCGCTTGTTGGTGGACTTGAACGTGAATGTCCACAAGGACCAACGAGCTGGAGGAGTTCTGTCTGGAGAGGCAGCAGGAGCTCAAACGTCTGGAGCGCATGTTTTCTCTCTGACCTGATAACCAAACACACTCCTCCGCCATATTGTCCATCCCGGCCGTCACGGTCCCGGTCAGGCCTGATGGGCCACGTCCTTTGGTGTGCAGTGTGTTGTTGTCGCCGGTGTGATTGAGCTGGGTGTCTGTAAAGGCAGGACGGAAACATTTCTGTCCTCATGCGGACGATTCACTGTTTTAATGAGAAGTGAGCGGGCGACGCTGAGGCATTGCCCGGCGCCGGCGCCAGTCTTGACCTGTGAGTCCTCCCAGTCTGGAGGCGTTTTCCATGATCCTCAGAGCCGTGCCATGTCTCCCTGCTGGTGGTGTGTGTGAGTGTGTGTGTGTGTGTGTGTGTCAATCAATCAATCAATCAATTTATTTTTGTATAGCCCAGTATCACAACAACAGTTGCCTCAGAGGCTTCAAGATGTTACATTTGTCGGTAAAAGTAAAAACAGTGAATAAGCATAATGGTAATATGTCAATATTTACAGTAACGAGACAGAACGAAGCAACCACCGCCTTCGACCCTCACATCCGGCAAGAAAAAACTCCAAAAACCCAGTGGGAAAAGAAGAAATCTTGGGGAGAACCACAGTATGGAGGGATCCCTCTCCCAGGGACGGACAGCTTTGGCAACAGCTAGCATGAGACAATAAGAAGTAAAGCCTAGGACAATGTTGAGGACAGTCCGTTGGACGGTCCAGCACAGGAACCACGGATCCCAGAAGTAGAACTGAAGCCAGTCCACGGGCAGGACCGACAGGAGTGTCCTCCCGGTCCGGACGGAGCTTGTTCATAGGCCCTCGTAATAGTGGAGTCAGCAACTGAAACTGGAGAAGACTCCCCCTCGAAGGGGGGGACAGCAGGTGAAAAGCAATGAACGGACTAAAGGGAAGAACATTCAGACATTAGAGGAGGACAGGGCTCAGTGCACCGTACTTCCCACAGCATTCTAGCTCCTGGGGCAGCTTTGTGGATACTTAACTGTTTAAACTAGTATTTAGTTAGTATAGTTTAGGTTAGTTTAATTTAGTTTGGTTTAGTTTAATTTTGTTTAGTGTAATTTGGTTTGGTTTAGTTTAATTTAATTTAGTTTAGTTTAGTTTAGTTTAGTTTGGTTTGGTTTAGTTTGGTTTAGTTTGGTTTACTGTAGTTTGGTTTACTGTAGTTTGGTTTGGTTTACTTTAGTTTGGTTTGTTTTAGTTTAGTTTAGTTTAGTTTAGTTTAGTTTGGTTTACTGTAGTTTGGTTTGGTTTGTTTTAGTTTAGTTTAGTTTAGTTTAGTTTGGTTTACTTTAGTTTGGTTTGGTTTGTTTTGGTTGGTGTGTGTGTGTGTGTGTGTGTGTGTGTGTGTGCAGAGACTGGGAGGGGTGGCCTTTCTTGTTTTATGCTGCTTTGCCTTGTTAAGTTTTAAATGCTGTAAAGCGCGTTGTGTTGCTCTACAATCACAAATGGACTGACTGACTGATGGACAGCACCGTGCAGTTCCATGCAGCACAGCATCATGCTAACTGCAGCTATGAACACCATGTAGCGCCGTGTAAAGCAGAGTAAGGACCTGTAACAGCAAGTACAGCCACACAGTGCTGGAAAATACCCTGTGAGACCAAGTTCCACCACGCAGTGTGAGGTGAAGCCTGAAGCCACGTAGCGCCGTACAGATTTCTCAGTTTTATTTTCCTTGATGTTTCCTGTTTGTTTTTTCTTCTCTCTGCTGACTTTCGGTCTTTTTGCTCCATCCTTCTGTCCTCCTCTGCGCTCTCTCCTCCCCTGATTACCTTTGATGGTTTTGTGGTGTTTCTCATCAAGCCCTGGATCCCAGTGTGTATTCAAGCCCTCGGTCTGTTTATCTTGGCCCAGAACCCTGCCTTTGTCTTCACTTCAAACTTCACCCCGCTTCAGTCGGCTGGGCGTTTGGGTCCACTGTCGACATTACAGCAGGCCGGGAGGGTTTCGTTCAAACTGTGCGATCATGTTACCTGCTGGAAATTGTGATGAGTAACTTTATATATATATACACACACACACAACTTACCTGGCATGCTGGCGTTAGTCAACACTCGTTAGGCAGTGTTCGTGCACCGTCAGGATATTTTTGTTGTCAATGTCAACATTTTAATACAGATAAAGTTTTTCTCTTGTGGTTTCTGTGGAGTCAGGAAGTTGTGAAGTGTCCAACACCCTGAAATGAGAACAGCATCAGTTTAATCAAGAAAGCCCAGTAAAGCCCCTCTTCCTGCTGCACCTGGACAAAGTCAATGACTCGCGACTGATCTGGGTCCAGATGCAGCGTTCGGCGCCGCACCGCTTCTCCGGGTCGTCCATCTCCGAGTGCGGCTCGTCGCCGGCTCGTCCCTCCTCGAGGCCAAACTCCGGCTCATTTTCTGCACCGACGACCGAGAGTAACGGAAAGTTCCAGGAGTTTCATCAGGGAGCCGAGTGGAAGCAGAAACACAAAGGCCGGTGCTTTTAGGAGAGTATTTGCATTTTATTGAAGGCTTGTTGGTTGAAAAACAAACAGAAGAATCAGATGGTCTTTCCACACAATAACGCCAGACTCCTTCTGTTCAAATGGAAAAAAACTGCAAGATAAAAAGGTCAAGATGAGCCGGACCACATTATGAACATCTTTCAGGGAACCTATAGCCAATAATCAAAGAACCTGCTGAGAAACTAAAATGTTGTTGAGAAGAGTTTATGACTGAGATCACTGGGAAAGAATGTGAAGATTTGATTACAACAAAGTGACAGGAAGTCTCCTCCTCTGGGTCTGGTTCTGCAGGAAGTCTCCTCCTCTGGGTCTGGTTCTGCAGGAAGTCTCCTCCTGTGGGTCTGGTTCTGCAGGAAGTCTCCTCCTCTGGGTCTGGTTCTGCAGGAAGTCTCCTCCTGTGGGTCTGGTTCTGCAGGAAGTCTCCTCCTCTGGGTCTGGTTCTGCAGGATTGTTCTTGTTGAAACTGAGTTTTTCTCTCCACTGTCTCATGTGCTTCAGCAGTTTTTTCTTCTTGAAAGTAATACTGTGTGACAGATATCTATAATCTTGGCGTTCTCACGACCTCCAAGCAGACAAACGCCTGAGATCTCTGGAACTCCCCTGAGCGGGGCTTGGTTGGGAACAACCTGTCTAGAGGGTCTAAAGGGTCCTGAGCATCACTGTGGAAGTACAGGGTGCTGGAGCCCCCCCCCCCCACCCGGTGGCACTGCAGCATCCCAGAAATGAATGAATGAAACGGGACACATTCAGCAGCACGCCTGCACTCCTGACACTGAGATGGAATCCTGAACAGCAGACAGCTGATGGGACCGCTGGCGCCGGTACATGGATCAGTTTACACTGACATGTGGACGAGGACACGGAGACTCGCTCTGGGTTGGATTTTACGAAGCTCCTGACAGCAGCTGAGGGACTGGTTCAGACTCTGTTTCTGAGGCCGACCGTCTCCAGGGAAACTGTTCAGACGGAGCCAGTAAAGTGTCAGGATGGTTTTCCGGTGTTCAGGTGTGACTGAAAACACTCTGCCTGAGTCTCTGTTCATCCAGAGACTCTCTTGACTCAGTTCTTCAACAGACTGTCGGTGATGTGGATCTAATGCCGACCCCAGAACTGAAGAGGAGAGTGAATCAGGACGGCAAACAGCAGCTGTAAGAGAGAAGGAGGTCATTAAAGCAGTCAGCCAGGATGAGACAGTGGACGGAGATTCTCTGACCCTTCTGGTAACACTTTGACAGGGAGCGACTGGAGATGCAGCTAAAAGTGGCCTGAGATGTTTTCAGTGACTCTTCCTGAAATACTTCACATTTCTGTCAATATGTGTGAACTTCAAGCTCAAGGGCTTTTTTAAAGAAGCTGAAAACCTCTTCAAACTATTCCTCTCTCTCCCATCTCAGCTGCATCCTGGGAGAAAACACTTTCCACTCTGTGACAGTCTGTAGACCGGTTCCACACAGCTGTGGAACACCTTCCTCTCATGTTCATGGTGAGAGCATGGACAGTGTGGACACTGAGAGCCTCATAAGAAGATTCTTCAGCACCAACCTGGAGAGGAAGGAAACGTCTGGGATCACATGATGCAGGCAGTCAGAGTTTCCTTCTTGAAGCAGCTCCTGTGCAGCTTTCGTCTGTCTTTAGTTCCAGCACCACGGACAGTTACACCGTGACACATTGTTATTTTCAGCACCGCGGACCAGTGGCGTCGTCAGGTCTGTTTTAGGGGGTTGAAGCCCCCCTCAAACATTCTTAAGCCCGCCTAAATAATTTGGTACTATTAAAAAAAAAAAAAAAAAATCAATGTCATTTTGTCATTTTGTACATCATGGGGTTGGACGATGGACGACTGGACGATGTTTCCATCGTCACTGGCTGGAAACACTGAGTGCAGAGTGATACAAGTCATGGATCACAGATTTAGTGATCTGTATCAGTTCTGTCAGAGTTTCTACTGGTCCATAGCTGTGGGAGAAATTAGTCTGTTTACTGGTGCATTGCTCCCGACATGGAGATATACGCTTTTTTATTTCTTCTTCATGTTTTCATGGACCCCAGGCTGTGGCTCACTAACTGCTGGGGGTAAAGTTTGGGAACAGCAGCAGTAAACACTGTTACCCTGCAAGGCTTTATTTGTAGTTGTACTGTGTCAAAAACAAACAAACAAAACAACAACAACAACAAAAACTTAAATAATAATGAGTAATTTCTCAGTCTCTGTTAGCTGTTTGTGAAGTTTTGCGCTCATGTGTTGCTGCTGGTCAGAGGAGAGTGGCCGTGTTGTCTGGCGGGGGTGGGGTGGGAGAAGAGTGGTGGGGAGGAGTTCAACTTTTGTGATGAAGAGTTTCCAGCTGTTTTCTACCTGAAGGGAGGGGCTGCTGTAGAGAGCAGCAGACTGAAAGAGATTACTCAGACATGTGGATGAAGGCAAATAACATTTTGGGGGTGGTTTGAAAGGGAAACCAACTTTGTGGCATGCTGAAAACCTTAAAAAAGTGGATTTTGCATGATACAGCTCCTTTAAAAGTAGTAAAAGAAATTCTAACAGAAGAGGTGGGAGGTGTGTGATATGCTGGTTCAACATGGCTCATATATATATGGACCTTTGAACTTGTAGATCCAGCAGAGAGACACTCAGTCAGTGAAGAGACAGAAGTCAGAGTGAGCTCCAGAGGAAGTGAGTGGATGGGGTCCGGGCCGCAGGAAAACCATGGATGGATTTTCACTTACTGAAAGTAGACCTTGTGCGGAGATCAATAAAAACATATGAATACCCCTGATGCCCCCCGTGCCTGTTTCACCATCGATTCCTGAGTCGAAAGACTGTTACTGACCACCCTCCATCTTTACAGCCCGTTGTATATTTACAGTTCTCTCTCTCTCTCTCTCTCTCTCTCTCTCTCTCTCTCTCTCTCTCTCTCTCTCTCTCTCTCTCTCTCACACACACTATTTCTTTCTGTGACGTGACGCCAACACAAATATCCCAGATTGAAATACATGAATCCTCTTTAAAACAGACGAAAACTTTTACAGATTTCATGAATATAACTGATATAAATGTGCAGCCTGAGTGCAGATTTATCTTGGTTGTGAGCCAAGAAGGAGGATATGTGACGGTTTCATCCCCTGTTTGCTCTTTACGAGCTCCGGGTGGGTTTTAGTGAGTAAACCCAGCAGCTCACTGCTCTCTGCATCGCTGTGGACGTTGGAATCGTCCTGTTGCATCTTTACAAACTTCCATGTGCCGTCTGCGATCAGTGTTTGGTCCCATGTTCACCCTGAACACGTTTAGATCTGATTCATCTGATCAGAACACACACCTGATCGCAGCCTGGGTGTGTGTGTGGACTCCACAGGTGAAGCATCTCTGAAAGAGACACACAGAGAAGAGTGATTAGTTTTGTTTTGGAAGGGAGCGTTGTTTCAAATGCAGATTATTTCAGACTGAGACCACTGAAGAGAGAAAAAGGAGCATTTAAAAATCTTCAACAGGGATCCAGCTGAGATGAGAGGGAAGAATGAGAGCTTTTCAAAATCATGAGCTCATTTGTGACTGATTAAACAGACAAAAGAGAAAACGATCTCCTCATGAGCTTTTATTGTGTCTGTGATGCTGGAAGCCGCAGGACGTGAGGAGATGATGGTTCAGCATCTGACAGCAGAGCCGCCAGGCCGGACTCATTACGGCTTCGTCTGGAACATCATGGACTCTAATTGGCTTTAGGCTCTCGGTAGCTTTCACACAAACACAACCATATCTGAATATCGCAGCTAATTTTAGCCTCCTATGCATAAAAGACCTGAAATGACAAGGCGTCATTTATTTGGATCCTTGGAGCTTTGTCTTTATTCTCACTCTTAAGCATGTGTCTGCTCAGAGCTGATTGAGATGAAACGCTTCCCGCCGCTCCGAGACCACGAGGATCTCTTGAAGCCATTTTAATGACTCCGATGGGAAACAAACAGGCGGCAGTAGATATGTGGGAATAAAGTCGTCTCTGTCACAGCTGGGGAGGAAGAGAACCCAATGAGCCAGGCGCTTCCAGAGGAGCGAGGAAAACTCCTGTTTATTGTCCATAAAGAAACCAAAAAACTCTCCAAAAACCCAGAAGTCCTGAATCAACCAAAGACTCCAGTCCAAAACCACGATGCAGCAGAGGGCAGAGACGCAGACTGATACCGACTGAGAGACCAGAACAAGCAGAGCCCAGAGAGCGAGTACCAGGAGAACCCAGAGCTCCAGCTGACCGCCATCAGGGGGCAGCAGTGAGGAGGGAGGAGGGAGGAGGGAGGAGGGAGGAAGGAGGAGGGAGGAGGGAGGAAGGAGGAGGGAGGAGGGAGGAGGGAGGAGGGACACCACCGAGCCTGAAACCAGAGAAACCACAAACCAGGACTCTCTGGACTCTCCCGAGAACCCTTCTGACACCTGTTAGGTTCAGCAACCGGGCACAAAGACAATCCAGAGTCCAGACAGCAACTGGAGGATTGTAGCTCAGTGTTCGGATCCAAACTGAACTGGAGGGAAAAAATAAAAACCTCCATGACCCCAAAAAGTTCCCTCCAGATTCTGCAGAACCAACGACTGCGAGATCACAGCACTGAAATATTTAACTATTACTGCGTCAACCACCCATCCATCATCCATCCATCCATCCATCCATCCATCCTTCAGGGTCTCAGGGTTCTGGACCTGGACTCTCTAACCTGGACTGGGATCGCCTGACTAATCAGCTGGACCCCCTGCTGTGAGCCGTCCCTCAGTGTGTCCATGTCTGCTGTCCAGCCAGGTCCTGTCTGACTTCCTGTCTGACTTCCTGTCTGACTTCCTGTCCTCCTGCTTCTTGTCTTTTCACCCTGAAGACGGACGACTCCACCAGAAATCTTTGGATTAGAAGATAATCTGCCTCAATCAGCCAGATTCATTCCTCTGATCCAAACCAGTGACTCTGACTCCAGGAATATTCTACTTGCTCTTTTCTCTCTGTTTTCATGCCAAACTTTGGATGTTTGTCTTGTTTTTCTAACACAGCTGGAGAGGAAAAGTCAAGGAGGAAATAAGTGGAGGGCAGAGGAGAGGAGAGGTTCTTTGAGCCCACCAGAGTTTCCTCCTCAGTGTGGAAATAAATCCACTTTGCTGCAGAATCTGGACTCGTCAGCACAGATCTGTTTGTTTAGTTTCACTTGTGGTGTTAATAACTCGTCCTCTTGGTTTATTTTACAGGCAAAGAAAACTCTGTTGCAAAATTGGCCTTATTTCATCTGCAGAAGTGAGTCTGTGTTTGCGTGACTCACCAGTCCTCAGGAGATTCCAGTGAGGATTCTGGATTATCCGTCCAGCAGCACCAAACCGTAACACTTGAACTGTGCCTGAAGTGCAGCAGAGAAGACTTTTACACGAGCATATTCGGTCAGTAAAATCAGTGAAACACATTTTCAGGAGCTAAAAACATTTGCTAATCCAATAATCACCCAGAAAGGCTGAGCATCACGCTGAAGAGACGAGACTTCACTGGAGTTTCTCTACCGGAGACAGTCAGTCGTGGTTACTAGATCATGTATTCTAATCACTTCAGCGCTTCTCTGACATTTCATCTAACGGCCTGATATTTAGCTAAGAGAGAAAAGCCTCTTCAGATAATGGCTGACTTGAGATGAAAAGTCATTCCTCATCAATAATTGAGTATCTTATTGATCCTTAAATAACAGAATGTTCCCTGTCATTTCCAGTAACTCCAGCTTCGGTTCATGTGCGCTTGTTCTGTACTTTGAAACGAGTGTTTCCTCGCAGCCGGCTGTGGATCTGCTGAGTGGAAACCCTCCGGGTGGCAGTGGAGTCGAGGACGGAGCTCTTTAACAAACGGACGGTGACCGTATCGCATGCATAAATTCAGAACATCAGACTGGAGCTGCAGCCGGAGATCCTGCAGCCAGTATTTCAGTAAACTCAGAGGAATACTCCGACCAACAGCTGGAAGCGACAAGCACAGAATCATCTCCCAGCATTTCAGTCTGAGTGTCAGCAGAGAGCCGGATCCTGGATCCTGGAGCCGGATCCTGGATCCTGGAGCCGGATCCTGGATCCTGGAGCCGGATCCTGGATCCGGAGCCGGATCCTGGATCCTGGAGCCGGATCCTGGATCCTGGAGCCGGATCCTGGATCCTGGAGCCGGATCCTGGATCCGGAGCCAGATCCTGGATCCTGGATGGGCGAGTGTGGCACCTGTGACCCATCACCACTGATCACCTCTCCCTCCTCCTCCAGGAGCCGGCAGGGTTTAAAAGGCAGCAGCTCCAGGAGGAGCGAGGAGCTTCAGCAGAGGCTGCCCTGCTGCCGGCCTGTTTCATGACTTTATTTATTTATTTTTTACTTTCATTGGTTAAATTTCATAGAGTTTTTGTTTATTTCTACTTTTGTCAGATCCAAGTTGTTTCTCTGACTGCTGTGAATTTTTCTTTCATTAACCGAAGGAGACCAACAATTTTGTCCACGTGTGTGAATCATGAAATATCAATAATCTTAACTGGCTGAATAATTGGTTTGTTGGAACTCTGTTTTTTTTCCAGTTGTTATTCTAATAACTTCTTTTTGAGTCATGAGTTTTGACTGGATGTCAGCCTTTTTTTCGTTTCCCCGAATTTCAACACAATAGGTCAGGTCTGGAACAATCAGAATTATATTTATATGTATTGTGTTTTGTCCTCCAACACGTCCTTCACTTTCAATAAAACTGCAACTGGTTTAGATGTTTTTACTTTAGTGTAGTTTATATGTGATTTCTGCTTCAGCATTTTCATCCACCGCGACACCCGGGAACTTAGTTTCCCTATTTCAGTTTCTTAATTGGATAATCAGTGTCTATCCTTCTGTCACTGAGTATCATGAAATGTGTTTTTCCCAGATCTGAATTTATCTACATGAAACCATTGTTTTATTTTTTTAATTCTTCTTCGACCACACCACTGTCAAATTATCCCCAGGATGAAATTCAGTGGTATCGTCAGCAAAAACAACACATTTGAGCAGTTTGGATACAGAAGTCTTGTCATTTATGTATTGATTGAATAGTTTAGGTCCCAGGACCAACCCCTGAGGAACACCACATTTTATATGTCATTGTTCTGATTTTAAATAATCGATCTGTACATACTGCGTTCTATTCTCTAAAAATCTAAAGATCCACTGATGTTCCCCTCTGATACCGTCTGTTCTCAGTTTGTTCAGCGGTGCAGTGTGGTCTACTGTATCAGATGCCTTTTTCAGGTCAGCATAGAGGCTTTTAAAGAAATGCTTTTTATCGGTTGCAGTGGAGGTTTCTTCAGTTAAACACATTCGTGCCGTTGATGTGGAGCGATTGGTTCTGAAACCAGACCGGGTCCTTCTGCTGTGAGGCTGAACTGCCAGCGGTGCTGAACAGCCCAACCCGATAGAATCTGGGAGGAAAATGGGAATGAGAGAGTTCAAAACTCCTTGGTTGATTTCCACTTGCAGTGAGAACACCAGCCCCCTCTGCTGGAGGGATGTGGTGCAGTCAGAGACTTTCCCCTCGTCTTTTGGAACTGTGTCAAACTGGGAATATTTTGGGTAAGAGTGACAGGAGAAAGAAGTAATTTTTTTAAAGTTTGTACACCTTTAGAGCTGCGGCGGATCATTTTAGGAAGTGAGCACTTTGAACGGTTAGGGGGAAACAGATGGATATTTTACAAGCGCTTGTATCAATAGCAGATACAGTGAGCACATCAAACTGACCCACCTTGGATCGGTGAACACAGAGACTGAGAAATGTGGACTGCATGGAAAACCTGACAGTGAAACAGCAGCTTAGGATGGAGCCCAGCTGGACAGAAGGACCCCAGGAAGGATTATTTAACAACATGATACCGAGAACACTGGGACAATCGGCATGATGTGTGTCGGGAACTCTTCCAGAAAACACGTTATCTCCATCTTTATATCGTGGAATTACTTTGGCGATTTTCCTATTTTCATGAAATCTTCCCGTTGTGAGTGATAACTGATAACTATGTATGTAAAGGGTTTGATAAAATAAATTGATCACATCCACATCATGATTTCTTCTTTCTCTGCATTCCTCAGAAAGTTCCTGTTCATACTGTTCATGATTAAGTTCTCCTTGGCTTTTGCTGTTTGCTGCAAGACTCTGGCTGATATTAACAAAATATCTATTAGACTCATTCAGTATCTTGGTTTTATCTTATATCTGACATGTCAGAATTATTATTGACAAAATCATTTGGCAGGGTTGTTTTAACTCCAGACTATTTATTATTCCCCACGTTGTCTTCATATTCTTCCTATTTTTATCAAGTTGGTGACTACAGTGTTCCTTCTTTTGCTTCCGTAGTATCTATACCAATTTATTTCTATGTTTCTTTCACTTGTCTTCTGTTTCTTTTGTCCTTGATTTGAAGAATCATCTATAAAAGTGGTTTTTCTTCTCTCAGGCATTCAGTCGTCCTGCAGTCATCCAGGGTTCGTCAGCAGTGTTTTTCTTGATGTTCTTGAGTTTACAGTTTCTTTTGTATTGATTTGTGTCTATTTGTGTCGTCGGCTGTGTTTACATCATGAACATTCACTTTATCCCAGTTTAGATTCTTCAGATCTTCTTTGAAGGCCTCCGGAGCTTGTTGGGATCAATCCCTGTCTGTTTGTTCTGAGGTTCATTCCTTCACACTGCAGAGTAAATCCTGATAGACCAAGAGGACTGGAGGACTGGTGGCTGATGAACGACGTCAGCGATGGAGATTCCTCTCTCTCCATTTCTGTCTCTTGCATTTGTGAAGATATTGTCGGTGACAGCAGCACTGTGTGACCAGATTCTTGTTGGATTGGAAAGTTTCCCACTGGGAACAGACCAGGAGGACTCTGAGATACGAGGTTTTGTTCTCTCCTCTTAAGCTTGCTTCCCGATCAATGTCTCCATTGTTGTTTTGTTTGTTTAGACGATCATTGATGTAAACATGAGTTCCTCGGCCTGCATCCATAAGTAGTTTCTGTGCTTCCTGCTGGTGAACTTTATCATGACGGCTGGTTTTTCCTCCTCAGTCTTTCTCGGCAGTGTCTCGTATCGATACTGAGTCAGTGTCAGTGTTTACTCTTGCTTTGCTGTTCAAGTGTCAGCAGTTCTTCCTGTGGAGCCTCTTCTGTTGTCTCCACATTTGCAGTCGCCTGATTGGAGGATCGGTGTCGCGGTTCCAGTCCGGTGGCCTGGTGAGGTCCAGTAAAGTCCACTGAATGGCCTCTTCCTGTATCCTGGTGTCTCCCGGTCTAGTTCTTCCACGCTGTGCTCCAGTCCAGACATCTTTCTGTCCCTCTCTGGTTCTACGATCTTCACTGATTTGACTTTGTCCAGAAGTCCGAGTAGCCGCTCCTGCTGCGATGTTAGCTTCGACAGCTCACCGGACAGGAAGTTCAGCGACCCTTCGATGTCTTCCTGGTCGTCTGAGCATGTCGGGGAAACTTAGCTTCATACGACAGACAGTGTCCTGGGTCTGGGACAACCAGGAGCCACCCCTCGCCTGGCCCCACAACCAGCCGACCACGTCCCTCCGTTCACAAGGTGGAACGACTCCCGCTTATCCCGGGCAGAAAAACTAGCGACCCGGGCTGGAGAGCTCTCGCCAAACGTGTACAGGCTGCTGCTCGTTGGGCTGGCGGCGGTCGGTGGCGGCGAGTCTTCAGGAGGTTTCAGGAGTTGCCTCGGGTATTCAGGAGTTTCCGGGCGTCTTCAGAGGCTTTTTTCTTGCATCAGCTCATGTTCAAATGAGCACAGCATGCTTGGAATGACTTCCTGGTCTGTTTCATTCACAGCTGAGATGAAGCGATCAAAACTCCGAGCTCCTACAACCACAAACAGGCAGTTGATACGTCTGTGGGAAAAGTTATCAAACACATCAGAGCATGGCAGCAAATAAATCTGAATTTGGACTTTGATTGGTCATGAAATCAAAATTTGAGATTCAAAATAAAAAGAAATCCTCAGATGAAAGCCGTGTCGAGCCAGCTGAGGAAAACTGCCTGAAACGCTGCGTAACATCCTGAATCCTCTGGATCATTTCAGCGGCGCTTGTGTGTGATGCTGGATTGTATACTCTGTTATCTGTAGTAAATGTAGAGCAAATAAGTAAAAATGACTGTTTTGTCTGTGGTGCTTTGTTAGTCATACTGCACAATATGAAATCTATAAAGATAGCTCTTATTTAGCTGCTGAGAAGAAAGTTTCCACGGCCCTCCTCAGGAACGTCCTGTGGACAGAGTGTGTGTTGTGCTGCATTCAGGGCCGCCTGACACTTCGCTGTAGTGAGATAAATAAACGGCGCTCCTCCCCGGTGCAGCGCCGCACATCAGCAGTCAAATAAGGAAAGATTATCACCGCAGGTCCTTCTCTTAGATTATTTTCACAAATGGCTCAACAGAGCTCCACAGACGGCCGAGTTATGGTGTGTATGAAGTCCTCTGCAGGCGGTGGACGCTCTGAAATGTTTGCACTTTGTGAGGATGCAGCAGTCAGATGTGGGACACACTGCAGTTTAATGGCTTAATGCCAGGAAATATCAACCACAGTTATTATAATTCAGCTCACAGAGGCTAACCGCTGCTGCTTTATGGGATTACTGTTGCTCAGTTCTCTCAGGAAACCAAATGCAGGAAGATTTTATGACCTGAATCACGGCTGAAACTGAAATGAGAGCAACGCGAACAGAAGTGACGTCTTTTCTGTCCAGGGTGACCCGACGATTCGGGGTCAGCTGCTGCAGTCAGTAAACCTGCCGATCAATGAACCAACCAACCAACGACATTACCGACCAACCAACCGTTCAACCAATGACCTAAGCAACCAACCTACCACTGAGCTAACCAAGAAACCAACCAACCAACCAACCAACCAACCAACCAACGAACTGACCAACCAACCAACCAACCAACCAACGAACTGACCAACCAACCAACCAACCAACTGGCCAACCAACCAACCAACCAACCAACCAACCAACGAACTGACCAACCAACCAACCAACCAACCAACCAACGAACTGACCAACCAACCAACCAACCAACTAGCCAACCAGCCAACCAACCAACCAACCAACCAACCAACCAGCCAACCAACCAACCAACCAACCAACCAACCAACCAACCGACCAACCAACCAACCAACCAACCAACCAACCAACCAACCAGCCAACCAACCAACCAACCAGCCAACCAACCAACCAACCAGTGGTTAACTTCTTTGCTCTGCAACCTTAATGACCAAAATACACATTTTTGCCATTTTCCAATGAAATAGAGCTGATCTGGAGCTACGGGAGCTGTTTGACTCTCACAGCTGAAGAAATAGTTCAGACTTTGTTCCTTGGCAGTTTCAAATAATAAATATTTATTTTTTATCTAGTATTACTTTCTCATATTTATTGTTGGGTTTACTTTTTTGTTTTAACTGTTTTTATTGATTTCGGCTGTTTTAGCCAAGCAGTTCTATCTTTCTTTGTGTGTGTGTGTGTGTGTGTGTGTGTGTGTGTGTGTGTGTGTGTGTGTGTGTGTGTGTGTGTGTGTGTGTGTGTGTGTGTGTGTGTGTGTGTGGGCTGCCATGTGAGGCTCACCTCCAAAAAAAGCTCCAGTGCCTCACAGACAGTCCCAGACAGTCTGGTTTCATCAGACGTGGCAGCAGAACTGGCTCCAGCCGGTTCTCGGTGTGCCAGAGTTAAGTGTTCGCAGTCGGAGGTTTTTCTCTTGACGAAAACGGGAGAACTCAGCCCAACTCATCTTTATTCATGAAGCACCTTTAAAACAGCCTCAGCTGAAACAAAGAGCTGTACAGAAAATGACATTTAACCTTAAAACATACAGAGCAAACAATAAAAGACAATAAGCAGTGATAAAAACAACGATATAATTTCCTCTTGGAAGAACAAACATGTCGTTCAGATTCCAGCAGGAGAACCTCCGTTCTGCTGCTTCCTGCTGGACAGAGGAAAGAAACTGTTTCTCCAAAGTGTGAATGAAGCGAGACAAACTGACAGCAGTGAAGACTGACGGTTGTTCTGGTTTTGGAATGAAGTCAGTCTGGAGACGGTAACGTGTCTCCTGCTCGGACGAGAGGACTGAAGCAGCCTCGGTGAAGCCCCGGCAGGGGAACCCGGTCTGAGACCCTCAGAGAGCAGAGAGGAGTTCTTCTTTAGAACAACAGCTCGCCTCTCTGCCTCTGGAGAACTCTGACCTGAGAGAGCCCCTGATTTATGATGGTGTTGAGAAGGAGTCCTGATCCGGTTCTGAGATCTGACGGGTCGATCAGCTGGATGGCATCAGAGCCGTCAGAACCTCCACAACCCAGCTGCTCCCTGCAGATACACCTGGTTCCATGGACCGACCAGAGAGGCCTGCTGGGAGAACCTCCAGTCCAGACCTCCAGTCCACAACCTGGTCCAGAACTACAGTCCAGAACCTGGTCCAGAACTCGGTCCAGAACTCTCCCATACAAACCTCTCCAGTCTAGAATCCAGTCCAGAACTCTCCAGTTAGGCCCTGGTCCAGACCTCTCCAGTCCAGAACCTGGTCCAGACCTCTCCAGTCCAGACCCTGGTCCAGACCTCTCCAGTCCAGACCCTGGTGCAGACCTCTCCAGTCCAGACCCTGGTCCAGACCTCTCCAGTCCAGACCCTGGTCCAGACCTCTCCAGTCCAGGGTTTGATTCCAGCGCTTCATGTTGCTGTCAGGAGAACTGGGACAGTTCTCGCTGCTCCTCCTCCAGTGAAGAGGAGTTCAGAGGAATCGTCAGCATTCAGACCAGGTCTTCTGTTCAGTTCCGATGTGGAGGTCCGATATTGTGGTCTGATACGGAGTAATGCTTTGTTTCCAAGTTCTCAGGAACACAGTGTGAAGGCCACTTTGTTCTGTCTGAAATCACTTGGTCTCGGGACTGTTTCCCTGAGAAACGGCGTCTGCTCGTCTGGTGAGATCTGGCTGTATGAGATGGCGTGGCCGGAAGTCCTGCCAGAGTCGGGCTGGATTCTCCTGGGAGCAACAGCCTTGCTCTCAATCAGCTGATTTGTGTGTGCTTCCTCTGCAGTCCTCAATAAATCCTCCGTGTGCAGCGTCAACACCTGGACTCGTCCTCTTTGGCTCTGATTCACCAAAAATTCCACAACACTGTCGATCCGCTCGTTTCATTATATCCAACTCTTCTAAAGCCGCCGTTAAATAAATCGTCTCCAAACGAGTCGAACCACAGACTGCGGGCCGCCATCTTGGAACATTGTGTCATCACAGCGAAGCAGAACAGCAGAATGAAGTCGACTGATGAGCAGATTATTCTGCTCCAGAGGAGAATAAACCCGCCGGTCTGCTCGGATTCAAGCTTCATTCTGAATAAAGTTTTCAGGTGTTTCCATGGTCGTTTCAGAGCAGAATGAGGCTTTATTCAGATTTATAGAGGAATACAAAGTCCCATGTAAACACACTGACTGCTTACTTTTGCTCTTTGCAGAACAAAATAAAGGACATTCTATTGAAATGTGTGGTGGAGCGACACAAAGCTACATTCACGCTATGAAACGGCTCTTTTCTGGTCTCAGTCACGGTTGCTACCAGCAGCAGTTTAGTTATGACCAGTAAACTGTTTTCATGGCGTTCATGGACGAAGTTCAGAGTTCAGCATCACTTCCTCCGGTGCGCTGGTCCAGGGACTCACCTGCAGAGCCGAGGCTCAGGTGGGGGGCGAAGAGGGGCGCCGAGAGGTTCCATCACCGCCTCCTCCCATCTCCTGTGTCCCTGGACTACCCCATGCTGTGTGTGTGTGTGTGTGTGTGTGTGTGTGTGTGTGTGTGTGTGTCTGTGTGTGTGTGTGTGTGTGTGAGTGAGAGAGAGAGAGAGAGAGAGAGAGAGAGAGAGAGAGAGAGACATGAGAAACAAGTGGTGAAAAGATATAAATGTACCTGACTAGAAGAATACAGACCCTCCAGATCCGCAGTGTTCTTGGAGGTGATTCTGGTTTTGGGGTCAGATCCTCTCCAGGCGGTTCTGCTGCTTTAAAAGCAGCTCTCGGATAAAAACGCTGCCATTTGTACTTTTTCCACAAACCT